>NC_051178.1:206583151-206923150 GCF_013339695.2 Rhipicephalus sanguineus | reverse complement strand
GGCGTTTGATTCCACAATGACTGTAATGTTAAACAGAAAATGGGTCGCCTACTATTTGGTTGCCTACGACCACTTGGTGCATACAAACGTATCGTATGCTTCAAAAATAGAAAATATTAATGGAATGGCTTGTGCTGTAGGAAAGCCTATAGGCATACATTTACTGCGGCACGACGAACAGTATTTCGTCGCTGAAGAAATTTATTGCGATGCGCTTCACTCGTGCTAAGGATCTGTACCCGATTCGGGGTCCCCATTGTGCGCTCAGCGTACACTTTGATGACGCACAAAGAGCAATCAGCGTTGCCGAAGTGGCGGACGTGGTTCTCCCATCATTAAGTCGCCTTCGGAGCCACTTTAATTTGCCACCTTGCTTGTTATAGAGCCCTATTATCTCGGCCCCGGCTGGTAGTCGTTTCTTATCGGCTTTGATCGCCGCTGCGCAAACAAGCGCCGCTTGTTTGTGAAACTGCTCGAGCTCGCGGTCCCGGCGAAAGTAAACTCCTCGTCGCGCCAGTTAATTTATTCGTGGCATTCTGGCCGGCCTAATATTAGCATCGCGCGCGCCGAGAAAACGATCAGTTGCTCGCATCCCTCGCTGCAGTGTTTTGTCCCTTTTCCGCCGCTCTGCGCGCGCACCACGTAACGGCGAAAAGGCCTTTCGTTTGTGTATTTAATAACGAGTCTATTGAAAAATGCGTAGCTATGGAGCACGAAAAGCGGCTCAGCGCTTCTTTCAGACAGCGCCGCTTGCTACTTTCCCTAACCACCGCGCGGAAACAAAAGGCCACGCATGCAAATGAGCGCCGGGCTGCTCCGCCGAGACGGAGGCAGGCGATCGCCGAGCTCTTTCGGGATGCACGCCATAAGATATTTAGCGAGGCACGGCGTCACTGACTTAGTGTGCCGTCGTCATCTTTCTGACGGCGGCACTCGTCGTTTGTGCGTTTTCTTGCTTTGCACAGGCCGGCGAGATTATGCCCGCGTACGTGACGTGCGCCGCCAGCAAGGTTGCCTTGGTTTTTGCTCGGCAGACAGTCTTCGCAGGAGGCTTACTTTCGCCATTGCCGTGCTTGACGCTTTTCTCATTAGCTTTCCTATGTTATATT
This sequence comes from Rhipicephalus sanguineus, assembly GCF_013339695.2. Classification (NCBI taxonomy): domain Eukaryota; kingdom Metazoa; phylum Arthropoda; class Arachnida; order Ixodida; family Ixodidae; genus Rhipicephalus; species Rhipicephalus sanguineus. The sequence continues at coordinate 206,922,041 of NC_051178.1, read as the reverse complement.
TTCTTCTTTTTAATCTTGCAGACACCTGGTCGTTGAGCACGTGCCTGCAAAATCCACTTTGTTTCACTCTTACGCACGTTTCTAACGACTTTTGATGCGTAGTGATTATTCTCGAGTGCGTACACTGCGTGTACTTACGCGCAGGCGCATGTGTGCGTACATTTGTGACCAGTGTGAAAGGGAACACTGAAATTACCTTCAAGGGGTCTTAGTGGCTAAACGCAGTTGCCAAGCGCGACAGCATTCGTAGCACCAAACGTTTAAGCGCAAAATTGCCTCTTGCAAATCAATACATAGGATTCGGAACATCACGAGTAATCGTTGCTTAAGCACGAACTCAGGTGTTCCCCTTCACAGTGCTCACGAATGTACATCCACACTTGCAGTAATTCGAGCTATGATTGAATTCTATTTGCGCTTTCCCAGTAGGGTTCTGAGAGCCAGTATGAATAATTGCCTGCTTGTACTGTCACTCTTATGCTAAATACTGTGTGTTTTTAAGTATAATTTACTTATGCTACTTATCTGTTCTGTAACGCTTTCCCCTCCGCTAAAACGGGATGGTTTTACAGCGAAAGCTGTTATGAGATCATTTCAGCGGCCGTTTTTCGCGCCGTAGTTGTCCGCCGCCGCCGGTGTCCGTAACCACTATCGATCGAAATAAGAAAAAAAATCCAGGATGGAACGAGGTTCGAACCTGGGCCCTCTGCGTGGGAGCCCAGTATTCAACCTCTGAGCCATGCCGGTGCTTGAAACTGCTTTGCAGAAAGGTCCTATACAGGCTTCATGTCGGGAAGGAACCACATTAACATATGCAATGTAGCGTGGTACAATAGTAAAGTAAGCACCAAGCATCGCACAACGAGAATTCTGTAACCAGGCATTACACAATGCGAATTGCGCAACGAGTGGGTTGTTGAATGCTTCCAACCCATTACAAAGGGCTCCGCCATAATTCTTCATCCTCATCAGGCACAGCATCAATAAAGTGCGCATAATGCCTTACATGCGTTTAGCAGGTACCACGGTTCTCCGTAGAATGACGAAAAATGGCATAGGGCGTGCTTCCCTACTTTTCAATAATTACAATGATTTATAGCGTAGTGGGTTCCTCGGAAGTGCACTTGTATTGGTTGCCAAGGAAGCCCGTAAGCGCATGATCGATTTCCCCGGGGTCTTAGTAAAGTTCTTCCCCCCCCCCCACCCCCCCTCTCTCCCACGTCAACGTATGTTATACAGCGTGGCGGGAGAGGGAAATAGCGACCGGGCGTCACCCAATGCAAATTGCATAACTGCTGGGCCATTTAAAGATTCCTACCCGAGAATTCTGTAACCAGGCATTTCACAATGCGAATTGCGCAACGAGTGGGTTGTTGAATGCTTCCAACCCATTACAAAGGGCTCCGCCATAATTCTTCATCCTCATCAGGCACAGCATCAATAAAGTGCGCATAATGCCTTACAGACGTGTAGCTGGTGCCTCGCTTCTCCGCAGAATGACGAATATTGGCTTAGTAGGTGCTTCCCAACTTCGCTAAAATTGTGATTTATGGCGTAGTGGGTACCTTGCTAGTGTACTTGTATTAGTAGCCCCAAGAGAGCTTACAACGGGCTCTAGAAACGCCGCTCTTCCAGCTTTCGCTGTGACTGTGCTGCGGTTTCAGCGCAGGCCTGGCGATTTTTTTTCGCATCACATGCACACCGTTAGGTTTCCTAGGTTCAAGTAATCATTGAGATAGCTGATGCTTCAGGAAGAGCGAGGCCAGCTTTTTGCGCGCTCACTTCAGTGATGCGGTTACGTAGTATAAATTTAGCTCGATGTGTGGAAATGTTACTTTTTGACATTTTTTGTCAGCGTACGTCTGCGGATGCTTTATTGAAAGCGCAGTCTGTTTAATTTTTTATGCAATGAAATAGCTTTTCTTTAGCGTGCAGTGTGTGATATTAGGCTCACGATACGATGGTTCCATGTGCGGTAATCCTCGTGGGCATTATAGACCAACGTTCATAGAACTAAGGTTCATAGACTAACGTTTATGGAACCGAGGTAACCAACTGAATGTTTCAGTGCGTAGATAAATATACACGTGCACTTCAATAAGCATTTCTTGTAGGATTGTGTGTAGATTTTGACTCATCGTTATCTGAGAAGATAATGATGATAGGGAACGGATAATATCGGCTTTGGGAATCCTGTAGCTTTGTTTCTCCTTTGAAAACAGCCGCCCTTGTTGCTGCAGCAGAACCTCGGCAAATCTTGCGTGTCGTTTACACGGCTCACGCGTCCTATTGCGTTGACGGCGACAGGCAACGTTCTTAAAATGCGGCGACTCTCTTGAAGTTTCTTGTAACTCAGAACACTCGCGTAGGCTCTTCGCGAAAACACAAGCTGGGATAGTAATTCTGTCTAGCGCTCATGTGGCATGAGAAGCGGGCGTTACGGAACGCCTCGCAATGCGACATTTCGTTTAAATTATACTGTTGCGACGGTTTCGCTACCTGGCTTTCTATGTCCGTCCGCTCAAAACGGTTCTTCTTTCGCTAAGAATACGAATCATGTCATGTTTTACACTTTAAAGGATAAACGAAGCTTCAGCGTTGACAGCTCGCGGTGACAGCGTCTCAGCCTCGATCACGAATGCTTTGTCTTAGGCATTTCGTCCTTCGTAGCACACGCGCCTCTTTCTTAGTCTATGGGGCGCCTCACACTCATGGCGTCCACGGAAAGGAACCGAACTGCATTGCAGGAGGTGTCGTGCTGTCTTTTCACCTCCGCACTCAGCGTCGCGTGTCCGCAGACGCCGAAAGCGAGACCGTCTCGCGAGCGGCAGCGAGACAAGCGAGGTAGCGACGCATTTTGAAAAGTCATTTCCCCAGCGTATATACGCGCGTACTCGGCACCGACTGTCAGCTCGCGCTATCGTCGGCGTCTCCGCTCTGTATATGCGCGTTTGTCATCCCTGGAAGTGATTTATGCGCCTCCTATCCGCCCCGCTGGCTTCTTCTCCCACCACTGCCGGCAGCAGGGGCCGACTGAGATGCCTTCCCGCAATGCAGTGGTGCTGAGGCCTCTCTCGTATAGGAAACGAAGCGACGGAAGAGGGGACCGACGAGGTGCGCGCTACCGGGAAAGAGCTCGGAAACCAGCGCATGGGGGATCTCACTGAGTGACGCGCCGGTGCAAAATGCAAACCGCACTCGCACTCGTGTTTTTGTGAGGGGAGACTGGGAGCTCCGGAGAAAGAAGTGAAACTGGGTTGAATCAGCGACAGCATTCTGTGCTCTCTGCTCTGTGGTGACCTCTCTCTCTGTCTCGCCCAGCTGCTGGCCTCGTTTGCATGTTCGCGATGACAGCCGTCTGGCGCCTATTCTTACCCACTTCGCTCTGGCATCGCGTCTCGTCTTGACTTCGCTTTCGTCGGTTTTCGGTCTAGCGGTACGTTTACCCTTCTTCTCGCTTGTGCTTCACGTTGTTGTATTTTCTCTTCCCATTCGGTGCTTACTTCAGCTTCAGACATTTTTGTCCCAAAACGCGTAAGATGGGCGTGTGTATAGAAAGTCGGTGTTTCCCACCAGCGGCGCGCGGGGAATTGCGGCCGCGCCACACTTCTGGACGTCGAGAATGAAATGCAAGGCTGTGTGAGGTGCGAGACGGTGCGTATAAGGTGAAAATATGTAAATGGGATAGGCCTCGCGAACGGAGCTTTCTTGTTTGTCTGGCCCTATTGTTTTTCTTCCATCGCCTCCTTGGTTCCTCTGGCGGCCAGCCGACGGAGAGAACATGCTGGTTCTCGGCTGCGAAACCGAGGCCCATGTTTGTCTCATTGCCTATGCTCTCAGATTCCGCAATTCTACTTTTCTTTTTCTATTTTGACGCTTTCTTTTTTCTCGCGCCGCGTTTTCGGCTCGCCCGTGATTCCTCTCCCGTGTTTTCACTATTGCGCTTTCATTGTTTGCCTTTGCCACTTTCCCGGTCTCCCCTCGCGACCGCGACGTTGTCGTTTTTTTTTTGCTTTGTTTTCCGAACCATCGCAGGACACTGAGCGCGCGGTCTATCCCGTGCGACCTCATGTTTCGACGCGTGGTGCGTCGTTCCGGGACTGGCGCATTTGTTGTCGGGCTCGTAGTCGCACGGTCTACTCCCGCTGCCATGATTCGGCTACCTCTGGCTTTCGTTTCGCTCAATCTCCTCATTATGCAGTCGTCATCATAACGCGCGAAAAGAAGCTCGCCTGCCGGAAAAGATTCGGACAGCGATGTTGACCGAAGTGCCCGCACACGCACACACCCTGGCAGCCGCAGTTTCGGCGACCGTTGCGAATGTCTGTATTTAGCTCGCCCTCCACACTGAGTGCTTACTGGCGTGTGTACGGACTTGTGTTGCGCAATGTTTATATGTTGCCCCGAGCTCTCTTCTCTGCTGCGCTTAGCTTGTCGTCTCCTTGGCCACATTCTATAGGCGTCTCACTCATTTTCCTTCGCTGTTCATCTATTTCGCGTCACCTTGTCCCGGCTGCCGGAAGGGGAAGCTCGACTAGGCGCGAGGTTCTTTGGCCCTTCGGTGTTTACGAGCTTCCCGTTTCGGGACATAAACTGTCCAAGGAGGAAATGTACCGCACGCGCTTTCTTCCACCTTCCTTCGGTTCTGTGTCTCGGTATCACCTGTGTTTGCTGTTCCCGTGTGCGTTGGAAGTGGAAGCACACCACCTTCAGCTGGCGTTCGCTCGGTAGTATTTATAAGCCGCGCCTAACGAACCCCTCGGGGAAACCCGCTCTCAGGAAATGGCGGGGAAACGAAGTGCGAGAGCGAGTATGAAGGGAAACGCTGAAGCTGCCAATGCGCGGCTTTCTTTCCTTTTTTTTTTTTTTTCGTTTCGTCCCCTGCCAGCAGAACAATGTAGGGCGAAAGAAAGTGCGCAACTTGTAAACCAAGAGAAAGGAGACCCGAGCGACACTGGGTGAAATAAAAGAAGAAAACTCGGGTAGAGTGTGCCTCGGGAAACGAGTCGTGCAGAAGATACCGCGTCATTGTAAGGCGCGCGGACTGCGGGGCGAGACATAAGCAGCCGGAATAACGAAGAGAGACAGAGCGACGGTACTGGAGGACGGCGGGGCTGCGTATGCCGCTTGGACAGGAGAAAAAGACGAGCGGTCGGGAGCGCCAGTGTAGTAGTACAGTGGGAAGAATGCTGGCCCCGTTTGAATATCGATTTCTCCGCGAGCGCTCATTGGGCTTTCTCCGCACGAAGCTGGAGCAACAAATTTGCAGACTGTGCAAACAGAGCAAGAGTACCGACGCAGGAGAATTCTTGGACGAGCCTTTTACTCCGTGCACGTTCCTTCGCTGCAGGCCTGGCCTTCATCGACGACGTGAGGCATGCGTCGCTTCTCTGTCGGTCGGGAGTCGCCTTCACGAAGGCTTTCACGACGCTAACTGGAATGTTCGGTGGTAGTGCAGTGTGCGCTGCCTGTCGGTAATTGGTGTAGTTGCTAATTTGTTTTATTAAGATGAGTCACTGCGCGGACGTACACACTCCCATCTACGCATCCTCTCATGCACGCTAACAACACGAGAGAAGACCGAGTAGTTGACGTCTCTTTCCCGCAACTGCACTATCGACGCGTCGAACGCACGTGCGTGTAGCACCATTAGGCTCGCGGCTAGCGAACCTTATTGAAGCAACGTCGCATGTACGCGCTTTTAGAGAGGAACGTGCTCCTAGCAGTCCCCTGTCTCGAGCGGAAAACCCAAGTTGCGCTCGACTGCCTTTCATGCGCCAAGAATGAAGGACGGCGGGCCACCTTTGCAACCTGGCAGGCTGACTGTCTCGTTAGGGCAAGCCTTTGTGAGGGGCACCGTATTCGCGGTTACCGCGCTCTAAAGAATAACGTAGTGCCAGAAATAAGCCACGATGGTCTCTTGGGATGAAATACAATTAGCGCAGATCTTCCTCCTGTCTTTAGCAGTCTTTTTTAAGTGCCTTATAGGTATGGTTGTCTTGCGCTGCCGGCCATCTACGTTCATCTCAGCTCGCTCGCCTGAATTTTGCATTAACCAGCGAGTTTATTTCTTCATATTTATTTCTCTCTCTCTTGCACTCTCTCTCTCTCTCTCGTACACACCACCTTTTGATCACGTCGGCTGCGCTATGGTGGCGTTCAGATGCGATTATGCGTGCTTCGCAGCAGAGCGTATATTCTTGGTACGCCGCTAATCAGCTTAACACGGTGGTGGCGCTGACTGCTCCGGGGGCCGCCTGTAATCAAATCTTAAAGGGAACTTACGGGCGCCTCGACGATAGTCCCCTCGTGCTGGCGGCGAAAACGAGGTCCGAGTTGTTGTTGTTACGCTGAGCGACGATGGGGGACTTGAGCTCGCGAGAGCAATTTTCGCGATTGTTTAGCCGCAGGGCAAACGTTATAGATGGCACCGTAATCATGCACGCGCTCCGGCGAGCGCGCGAGCGCGATGTGCTACTGAAAAAATAATTGGATCGACGGACCCTTGGAACTAACGCCGCTGTTTGTCTCCTCAGCGTGCGCTGTTATGAATTGCGGACCGGAAGTATTTGTTCTGGGCCTTCGCTCTTCTCAACGGTCCCGCCACTTCGAGACCCTGATAATTAATTTACCATTTGTGAGACTCTTCTTTCTTCTGTTGTACTTTCTTTATGCGTCTTTTTCTTATGGCCCGTATTACAGCAATCATCATACTGCGCGCACTGTAAAGGAAGGAAGGAAGGAGCAGGAGAGAGAGGAAAGGCAGGAATGTTAGCCTGTCTAGAAAAACTGGTATGCTACCCTACACTGGGGAAAGGGATGGGGGACTTTGAAAGTTACAGGTAGAGAGATAGCGGGAGAGCGGAAGCACACACACACATGTCGTCATTGGTCACACACACCAGTCACAATGTCGTCATTGGTCTATAACCGCCAGTGTAAGTCCGTTGTCTTGAAGAAATTGAGCAATGCCTTCGTCCGCGATCACCTTCTCAGCGGTGTACCATCGACTTACGACCACGTAAGATATAACGTAGATAACTGTAAAATTCGTCGATGTTGCAGTCTACTTTTCTCAGCTCTCCGCTCACGCAGCCTCATTGGTTACAGCCTGCGCTTGCGTAGCACGATGTCACAGGACCGCGGCAGCCACATTCCTATCAGCGCTGAATAAAAGAAACAGCTGTGTACCCTGTTTTTGACGCACATTAAGCATTAGGAAACACAGGTGGTATAAATTAGTATGTAATTTTCCATTGCGGTGCCCCTCCTATCCTGCTTCTTTCTCCTGTATAGATGAAAAAATTCGGGAACACGGGGTGTCGCTGGCTCCAGTGACATCCCGTGCTCACTACTTTTAACACGAACGTGTTTTATGCCGGGGTCCACCATGGCTCCACTGACGCATTTCCGTCACGGATATGACGTTGTAAACATATGGCGAAGAAATAACTAGAAGAAAAGGTTCCGTCACCGGGAGTCGAACTTACGACCCCTCGATCTCCAGCGCGCGTGCGAAACGACTCCGCCACAGACGGTACGTTCTTCGTCATACTAACGGAGTGCTATTTATATACACCATTTGCCGGTGGCGGTACTCAGAGATCCGTGTACATCAGCGTGTTTTCGTTATCACTAGCGAGATGGCGCGAAGGGCTCGATGAGCGCGCTTTAAAGGTCGTCGCCCCACGCGTTGAGATGAGTGTGTGCCTCTACAGGGCGTGGTCGCTTCTGCGCGCGCGCATTTCTTGTACGTCTTGCGCCCTCACCGTAAGTTTGCGTTGAAGTTACAGAGAGCACGAAGGTCACTTCGCTCACTGCAGCGGCCGCTTTTGCGAAAAGAGTGCGCTGCTCACAAGCAAATAAGTTACAAGTGTGGCAGTTCGCGCTAATCCTGTGTATACTTGTGCGTTCGTTCCGTGCGTCCTCCTTTGTATTTGACCAGCGCGCTTTAACTGTCGAGCTGTGACAGTTGTTAGTTCGCGCTCATCCTGTGTATGTTCGTTCCGTGCGTCCTTTCTGCTTGAGCAGCGCGTTGCAAGTTTCGAGCTGTTCTGTTCTGTTCTAACTGTTTTGCTGTGGAGAGGTTGAGGTCCATATTGCCTCGGCTACTCCGAGCTGCTTGCCGTTCTTTCCGTGACATTACAACTTGTTGCTATAGCGTTCATTCCTTCGCCCTCGGGGCGAAACAATGCACAACAAACGCTCAACTACATCTGTGAAGACACGTTTTACTTTCGTATTATACCGATTCCTATGACAGAGGGATCGGCCATGTTTTTCATTTCTTCAAGCTCCCATCCTCCCCTGAAATTCTGCCTTTTTCTCTTTCTCCTGTGTTGCTGGAAGACGTTAAGGCTTAATTTGTCATCGCTTTTAGCGGAAGCATTCTGAACTTTGTCGTAGAGATGCTCAATTTCTGTGTCCCCTTTCTTTTCTTCTCCACGAAGGTAACGACCACTGTTTACACAGCCGCGTATAATTTAATGATGGGTCCCTGAACATTATACAGATTGAAGAGGCGTCGGCTACTCGAGCTGGAATTAAAGCCTCAGTGACGTCCATTGCAGAGGAAGCAGCTACTCTGACCGGAAGCTTGCCTTGAATAGCCTTTCATATCTGTTCCTGTTGCAGTGTTTCCCTATATATGGCGATCGAAAATCAGCTCCACCGCTGTTGCGCCTAACCGATTTTTTTCTCCACCCAAGCGGCATGCGATGCCCATCTGCGCGGCGTCTCTTTTGTCGCTTCCCATTTGTCATCATGCGACGTCCGGACATGGCGACTTCGCCGACGGCAGCCGTCGGTGCGCCAAGAAGCTGCCTGCGTTCGAGCAAGTGTGGATGGCGTAGTTTTTTCCGCGTGCGTGAACGAGTGCGTGCGTGCATGATCTTCTGTGAGCGGGCGACGGAGTGGGCGTCGTCATGCCAAATTGGCTGGCGGCCCGCAAAAGTGCGCGGTAGTCTTGGCGGTCCCCGGTATAGGCCTTCGGGCCGACCCTGACGGATGGGTCCCGCGGGAGCCCAGCCGTCGGAGCGTGCGCTGCTGCCGTGACTGCGCTACGCCCAGCTCCTTAGCGCATGCCCCATCCTCGTTCGCGTTATATCTGTTTTTGTCCCAAACCCAGCTTTATTCTCGCTGCTTCGTTTATTTTCCCCTCTTTCCTTAAAGCCTCTTTCACCTTTCTTTTTGTTTCGTTAACTGCTGTATTCGGCTCCGTTTTCGCCCCAGCGCCTGCTGGCCGTTTTTCAGCCTCTCTGATGCCCGGCACGGCAGCGCTATACATTTCTTTCTTCAGTACGCCTGCGCGTCCGGTGTGCACTTTCAGTTAGTCGATCGTGTAAATGATTATTATGCGCTATACTAAGCACCGTTTCACACGAAGAGTCGTTGTAACGATCACAACTGTTGACGAAAGTGCGGCACTGTCTCAAAACGATTTCTGTTCGATCAGGCATGTGGGGGAGAATCGCTCGGCCTGGTAAAATCAGGTTACTGCAGATGTAAATTAGCGCAACAACAGACAACTGAGACAAGTAAGGGAGACAAGCGCTATAGCTGCCAACCGCTTATTGGCAGGAAAGGGTTACAGAGTAAAGAGAGTAAAATGCTGCTACGATGGGCAGTATTTATTTTATTTCTAAGAAGCCATTGTCAAAGGTTCGTGCATCAGTCGAAACATTCGGAAAATATAACGCGCAAGAACAGCGTACACCATGTCTTCTTAACCTGGCTCTGTAATTGGTGCGGCGGTGCCGTGCCCCGTATGACACGGGTGGCGATAGCGAGGGACGTCTGCCGAAAGAAGAGCGTGGCTAATGCGTCTCCCCCAATATCGGAAGTGCCCGAACTTTCTTCCCGCGTTAACGGGCGTGGAGGACATAGGGAAGGGCACAGCGGGCACATCAAGAGAACGAACAGCGTCACTAATTAATGAAAGTGGTGGACGGGTTTTTCGGATGCGCCCATGCGGCCACCTGCAACGAACGGAGAATCGGGAGAGGAGCGAAGAGAATGAGAAAAGAAAGAAAAAGAAAAGAAAGAAAGGTTGAGTTAATTTAACCGAGGTGTCGGGAGAGGTTAGCGTGCTCCGAACAAGACGGAGAAGCCTACGACACCGAAGAATCGCTGGTACACACCCCGGTACCCTACACCGGGAGCACACGGAAGGGTTCTCGTTATTACACGACTCCTTATTTTGCCCTCTTATCACACCCCAGCTCCTTGTTTCTTTCCTTTTCTGTACGTTTAGCTTTTTTTTTTTTTCGATGGCCCCGTTTTATATTTATTTGGGAGCTCGTTGTAGAGTTGCCAGGACGCAAGAAATCTGCGAAGGAAGGCCTAGCGAAAAAAAAAAAAAAAATGCCTAAGTACTTAGCTTCGTACTGGCAAGTACGTGTATCAGGAAACTAACCGTTGAAGTCCTTTTCGCCTGCAAGGGAACAAGAAGGAAAGCTACAAATACGACTTTGCTTTCTAGAAAATTGTGTTATTTCTATCGCTGTTTGTGCAGTAAGATGCTCGAAGAAGTAAACGCCTGTGGTGTAAATTCGCTAAGGTGTTGTACGTGATACTTGTTCGCATGAAATTGTTTCTTCATGCTTCTCCTCATACTGCTTTTCTTTGTCTTTGTTGAGCACCTTTCTCGCCCATTCTGCTGTGCTTTTGTGCTCGCCTACTGTGCACGAAAAAAGAAGAAAGAAAGAGAAAAAGTGAAGGTGGAATAAAAGGTTGAGGACGGGAGGGGGCAGCGCTTGAAAGAAAACCTGTCGAATCCACGTCTGTCTAATAAAGAATTTCGTCCTTCCTTGATTGTAAGGGGATCCTTCGAAAACGGAAGGGACAGCAGGAGACAAAAGGAAGCGTGAAAGAAGGAGAGGGAAGGAAGAAAAAAGGGAATATCGGTGAAACGCTCAAGAGAAGCGGAGGGCCGGCCCCCTTCCTGGGCAACTTCCATTCCCGAAATTGATGGGCAGCTTGCTGGGGACCTTGCTTTGCCCGTGGCCTTTCTGTTCTTTTCCCCGTCTTTATTTCTTACCTCCTTTTTGTTTTTTCATTTTGTTTCTAATTCTTAGCCGGTACTCGGGCCATTGTTGCTCCGCATTTGGGAGTGTGCGTTTTCCTTTTAGAGACTAGATTTCCTACGCATCAGTCTTCCTTCCGTCACCCTTGGTTTCCGGTTCCAGGTCGGGTTTCACGTTCGTTCGTGTAGGTTTTCGAAGTGTTCAAACGTATACCTGCCTTTTTACTGCAGGAAGCATCTCTATCGTACAGAGTTGAGAAAGAAGCACATCTCCCAGCCTGATGATGCCGAAAGACGGCCCCTGCTAATTGACACTCAGGTGGCAGCAAAGCCCGCTATAGGACCAGTCTTTCCCTTCTCGCCCCCATTTCGCTTCACTTAACTCGCGTCCTCCGCAGCCGTGCGAACTGTCACATGTTTGTTTAAGCTTTCACTTGACGATCTCGCTTCATGTTCCCGCTTTGTCCGGTGACACCAGAGTGTCCCCGTTTTATCATTCTTTTCTGTCGGGTTTCGCGTATCCTTCCTCCATTATTTTTTAGCCCTTGTATGTTAAGGATAACACCCAGCTTTATTTCGCAGGTAAACCACGTAGTCTTGACTAAGTAGACCGTGCCGGTGTCACGTGATCAAACTTGTCCATAAATTGTAGCCTAGTGTGTGCGTGCGTTTCTGATAGAGAGAGAGAGGAGGAGGAGGAGGAGGGAGAGCGCCTTTATCGCTGACTTTGACGTATATTTGAAGCCTTCATTCGTACAGTCGGGCCTAAGTGGAATGTGTCATTGTAGATGTCACAGCTTGCTTAGTGGTTTACTACAAAAGCAAGCTAACAGAGTAGGATGGCTGGTAATCACGAAGCATAAAATTCACTTTCTGGATGGTGTTTTTCACCCTGCCTTGAAAAATGCTTAATAATATGTTATGGTCAGTGTTTGGTTTCCTCTCATGCCGATTCTTCATGATAGCCTGCGAAGCAGCACATAAGTCACCGGCAGATGATCATTTGTATTCTTATCTCTTCTGTCTATTTCTCCTTTTTTTTTTCCTTTCACGAAATGTAAAGTAGCCTACCGGGCACGCCCTTGGTTAACCTCCCTAACTTTCCTTTTTCGTTTCTCTCTCTCTCCCTACCTCACTTATGTATGCATTAGGCTGCAGCGTTGTCTGTGGCATGTCTAAACGAAAACTTCACATAAAAGCGCAACAACGCACAAGATGTGCTTCAATCCCGTATTATTAAATCGAGAGGCAGACTACGCTGATATTATCTTGAAACTGACTAGGTCTTTAGGACTTTTGTCGCGTAACCGTGCGCCGTCGTTAGCGGTTTAGCGGTTTAATCGCACATACGCAATAATAGATGCGAAGTGGTCGTCGTGCTTTCCTGTCTGCTATCGTAAAGCATCGCTCATATGTTTTTTGTTTTGTTTTTTAGATCGCCGGTGTTGTATCGCCATGATCGTAGATCAGTGCAGGCCTCCTTTGCTTCCGTATCACGAAAGGAAATCGTACGTCTTCATAGACCGAGCGTTAGGGAGTGACTCGAAGGAAATACTGGACGATGCTTTGACAGCCGACATTCAAGACCTGCTGTAGCGCTCAAAGGCGTCCGGTTGGTATTTTGTACACGGTTAGCGCTGCTTTCTACACGTAGGAAAGAGAGCTGAATTGAATGCGCGTTTTGTTTTTGTTCCGTTGCCTGTTAGGAGACCCGCCCCGCTCCTTCGTGTGACTGCGGGGTCAGCCGAGCGTAGTTTCATTTGCATGAAAAATTGATCTCCGGGCGAAATTGATATGTTAACGATTGCTCCACTGCCGCGCTGACGTGAAAAGGAATCATTTTTCAGTGTAAGCGCGCACATTTTCGGCACCCCGACTAGAAACAAAAGAGGTCGCCATAGTTCAGCACAGATACGAAGCAAGGGATATTATCATATTCAAGCGCTTTGCCGATGCCTTTGCTTGTGTTGCCCTCTCAGCCTCTCCATATTTCTCTTTTTTTTTCTTTTTTTTTCAGCATGTCATTGCTGTAACAGTTTGAGAGTTTTCCTTGCTGTGCGATTGTAAGACACTCCGCGAGCTTATTATTGAGGCGGGCTCAATAAAGCGGTTTTGATTTAAAAAAAAAAAAGTAACACAGATATTTTCATCGCCTGCCTGCTACGAAGCTGAATGCGCTTCCTTAGTTTGACTGTCCTTCATTTTTTCTTTTATATATTTTTTAGAAGAACCCATCTTTTTTCTGTCTCGGTCACACTGTGATATTACTGCGGTGTTTATTTTTTGTTTGTTTTTTCATCCTGTACTTTACATTGCTTGCTACCTTCTGCCATCTCTTGCCGTACAGGTGTTTTCTTGAGCAACGCGATTGCTTAAAAACGTGTTGCAGTCTGTACTTTGTAATCTTTTGCGTCTTACGGTGTTTTTTCAAAACAGGAAGCCGGAAATGCCGCTTAACGACTTGAAAACGAGTGTAATGTTGACTTCGGCCGAAGCACTAATGCCATCACAAAGCATTCAATTTAAACGTGTTCCTATCTTTTGAAACTTAACTTCTTGCGCTCCGGGAATCAAGTGGTTCATGAAGCGACGAATCCGTACTAATAGTTTTTTTTTTTTTTAGACCGGTGTTCTGATTCCACATCCCTGAACTTTATCGAGCAAGCGACATCAACCTAATAAGGCTGCAACAGGGGCTAGTTGGTACGTGTTCATCTTGTACGTATTGCGCTGACAGGTGTCGACACGTCTCCGTGGCACTGTTTGACAGGCTGATATGCTTTCTAGATATATTTTTCTTGTCTATCATTTCTTGATTACTGAATCCCCCCTCACCCCCGCTTTTTTTTTTTCGTGTTCCTCCTTTTTTTTTTCTTGTACATAAGTCTGCTCATTCTCGAAATAAAGTAATTGTTAGTGTGCGCATCACACTGTGTTGTCTCTCGTTTTTCTTGGTCCGTGTCATACCTGGTAGCGCATTACAAGATGATGACATTAACCGATCTTTTTTGCTTCTTCACTTATTCTGGACTGCTAGGGGCTTCTTATATTACACTCCGAGCCGGGTAAGCTTGGATTTCGACCCAGCCCTAAGCTGTGCGGAGATCATCTTTCACGTATGCTTTAATTTTTAGTGAATCGCAATACAAAAATGAACAGAAAAAAAGAACACAGAACTGGACACCATGGGCGCTATGGTTCTAGATTTTTGTTTTTTGTAATAATTGTAATTGTTAAGGTTTTACGTCTCAAAACCGCGATATGATTATGAGACGCCAGGGACGCCGTAGTGGAGAGCTCCGGAAATTTTGACCGTCTGGTTTTCTTTAACGTGCGCCTAAATCTAAGCACACGGGCCTCTAGGATTTCGCCTCCATCGAAATGGGGCCGCCGCGGACGGGATTCCAATCCCGCCACCTTCGGGTCAGCAGTCGAGCACCGTGACCGCTGGAACACCGCGGTGGGTAGTTTTTATTTTCTGCTAAAATTGCTTGAATAGGTATTAACCAACCGGGCCAGGAAGAAGTTATCCTAAGTTGCTTTAACCTATTTTTTACGGATATTTACGCAAGTTTTGTAGTAGGTAGCGTTGAATAAGATACTGACCTTTGTTTTTGGACGACCCGTGGCTCAGACCACGATGTCACATCTGTTCTTTGCACCGGTATTTCGGTACTATGACGGGGGCGTTTCCACGCTGGACTCTCAACGCACCTTACCGCGACGATTCACCATAAGACCCCACTGGACCTTCGAGCGCTGGAGCATCGATCGCTGTTCTCAGAAACCCGTAGCGCTAAGCGGCGGATCGACGAACGCTGCGGAGTGCCACATGTCGAACATTATTGCGAGTCTCTTCGGGCAGAGTTCTTTGTTTAGAAAAGGTCTTTGTTTTTCCGACTCGCCCTGGAGATAGATCTCTCCGAGTTTTCGCCACTCGCTAATCTCTTCCTAAGACGCTGAGTGTCGCTAAGATCAGAAAAGTCTGTCTCGCTCGCTTTCCGGGTATTTTGTTTGCGTTTCCTGTACCGGCGACTTGAAACGTTGCAGGCTTCGAGCTCGCGCTGTTGCTGCTACCGTTTCGCCTTCCGGCGGCAGCCGGGAGCCAAAGCAACGGTTCTTGCCGCTTGCGCAGTGTTATTGTAAGCAGGAAAGTAGGAGTGAAAAAAGAAGAAAAGTGAGACAAACAGCAGATGGCAGGAGGCAGGGCAGGGGGCCTCACATTGTGGGGATTTGCGGGATAAACAACGCCCGGTCTGGAGACAGATTCCGGGCGAAGACAGCGAGGACGCGCGAAGAGGCGTCGGGAGTAAAAGGCGTCGAAAGTGACGTTTGTTGCGCGGTAGGAGAAAAACGGGGATTACCGCCACAGCGTTCCCGTCGAAGCTGTCGATTTTTCTCGGCTTCGCGAGTCCTCGCCGCGCGCTCGCGGGGGAGACCGTGATTTAGGCTTTCGCTCCCGTGGGCTCCGTTTTTTGCTCCGCGCTCGCTGGCACCCACGCGTCTCGTTCTTGGCCTCGTTCTTGGCTTCGTCCCGCCCTTGCCCCCTCTCTCCGCCCTTCCCTTCGCCTTAACTCTTCTTGATATCTCGCTAGCCTCAGTGCGTCACGAAGGGCGCTGTACCGTTATCGAATACCTTAAAAGGCTCCCGCATTGTGCAGCTTGAGCTGTTGGCATGAGCAGCGCTGGCATGAGGCACGTTAAGAAAGCGCTGCCGCGTTAAAAAGTGTTTTAGAACGCACAGATATCTCAAACAGGTAATGAATTTGAGTGTCTCGCGGAAGGTAGTCCATTGATCCAAATCTAGTTATGGCTCAAAGAAGTAATGTCTTATGTTAAGACCGTGTGCTTTATGATCGTGCCTTTTTCTTATGTTCTGTATGTTTGTGCAGTATAGGGCACTCACACTAACGGTAATGGTCCGGTGTAGTACTTCTACACCTTTAAGCAGACGAGACAACGTTTTGTTGCCTAGTTTGCTTGAAGCGGAAAGTTTGCCCTCGTCAAAAGAAGGGCAACACATTTCGTGGATGGTCTCGCCTCAAGACAGGTGATACCAGTGCTTTTTACTAACGAAGGCTCCGTGGTGGGAACGAGAATCCCTTAATTCAATGCGGAATCCCGTTCTTTTTCGTCGCTGCAAAAACGATTTCTGACAATCAAATCAATGCTGCCTTTTGGTAGGAGTTAACCTGCTTGAAGGTCTTTTCTTTTGATGGGCTTTTATCGCTATTGCTTCAACTGCTTTATACGCTTTTCGTTTGTTCGTGTTTTGCAGTTCACCCTATTTATACCTGCATCGGGTCCCCTTCCTTTCCATCCTATAGCTCAGAACAGCGTAGGTGTAGTCCAGCTGGTGATTCATGATTACCAGAGGCAACCGCAAAACCACACGAGACCCAGGAAGAGACAGCACGAAGCGGTACTGACAACTGTTCGTTTAATGAAAACAACGCCGGGCTTATGTCTATCAGAAACACGTGGGCACCGTAAAAAAAAAAAAGAAAAACGCCCACATCTTTTGTTGTTTTCAGTTGTCAGTACCGCTTCGTGTTGTCTCTTTCTGTGTCCCGTGTGGTTTTGCGGGTTACCTTTGCTAATCATCCTAGCCAAACAATAAGCATTCGACTACCGGCGCGTGTGCAAGTAATATCTTGCACGATTCACTCACAAACCACCCACGAAACGTGCGAGCTCGCAATCGGCCCTTCCTCTAGTCGCACCCTTCCGCGGGCTGTGCGCGCTTGCTTCATCACTACGAGGTGGTCGCTGCCGAGGTCTTTCTTCCGCGAGTTGCGTTGCGAACGAAGGAAGGCCGACGAGGAGGACCCGGAGGAATTGCTTCGAGTCCGGCCGTTCTGGCGAGCCCAATTCCAAGTTCTATATGTCTTGGGATAAACAACACTGCGCGTGTCCCGGATGTTGTCTCAGCTTGCGCCCTCCCAGGCATTCCTTCCTTTCCCGCTTCGGTGCACTCACAGCGGCAATGTCACTGGCGCCCGCCTATCCGCTTTACTTTTGTTTTTATTTTGGCCCGTGTACATCTGCTTCGTGCTCAGGCAAACACGACACGGAAGCAGCCCGTAACTTCGGGAGCCTCTCTGCAACACACTCCACTCCTCCGTCTCTCGTTGGCTTTTTTTTTTCTTCAGCCATGTTATCGTTCCGTCCCTTTTCCTCCTCTGGCTGAGCGGTGGGATTGCGGTTCGCGGACCTGTTGACCGCCGGGATTTCGAGTGTGGCTGTGAGATTAACTGCACCGCGCTACGCCGTCTCCGATCGCTTGTTTGCACTGCGGATGTCGCTGGTATGCGCTAAATCGCGGGCACTGTGTCATTCGCCGTAGTATTATTCGTCTGTTTGCGACCGCACGCATGAGCATCTTGAAGACCGATAGCCATTATTTGTAGAAGGTATGTTCTTTTTTCGAAGCGCGGTATATATATATATATATATATATATATATATATATATATATATATATATATATATATATATATATATATATATATATATATATATATATATATATATATATATAAGTATGAGAGGTGGCACTTCAAGAAAACTTCCTTTATTACGTCGACGTTTCGGTCAGGCTCTGACCGAAACGTCGACGTAATAAATGAAGTTTTCTTGAAGTGCCACCTCTCATACTTATACGGCAACCAAAGGCAACCACTCCTACAACTATATATATATATATATATATAAATGAATTAAGGATACAGTATACGCTAAACCCGAAGAAATATTTGAAAGCGAACATACTAACGACGAACAAATACAGAACCTCTTATCTTTCTTTTTGTAGCGAAGCTGTGTATGGCTAGTGCTCTGTGCATTTTCCTCATGCGTCAACAAAAAAAAAAGAAAACAGCTCATAGCCAGAAATTTTGGACATTGCCCCTTCAGCTTTTTCAAGATCTTCACGGCAGTGCACCAGTTTAACTGAATGGTTGAAATTTTCAAAAAAATATTATACCTCACTATATCAGGTGAGTTTTCAACAGGATTCAAACAATAATGACGAGAGGCTACTGTCCTCGAACAAGACAGTAGACCCTCGTCGGCTGTTTGATGTGTGCAGGCTATGTGTGCAGTCCGGCTCTTCGTTTTGAGCAGCACTGGCGCTTGCTATGTTCGCTCTGCGCGGCGTTATACAAAGCGCACTCAATCAGAGGCGCGGTACATATTTTCTTACCCATCGTGCGTCTCTATTTTTTTCTCCTTCTCTCTTTCTCTATGGGAGGAACCGGCGGTATTAAACGGAATTAAGCTTGCGCGGCATATAGTACTGTGCTATACGCATGCGTTTTCAGAACGTGGCATCATGTAGCTGAGACTGAAGCAACTCAAAAACGTTCTTTCGTGTTAAACATTAATATAAATTGTTGACACACGAGCTTCCACGGTGCAAAGCACTGAAGCACTCGGGATTATCGCCAGCACGGACGTCGGCAGATTTACTGATTTAAAATGCATCGTACTTATTACTCGTCACCTCGTCTCCCCTTCCTTCCAATTTCATTGGCTTAAATACGCAGCGCTGTCCTTGCTGCGACTCCATCGCGTACTCCGGGTGGCTTGCATGGTATTTGTGTCTGCATGCGGAGCACGTGACTAGTCGTCGTTGACGCTGTGGGAGCCGGTGAAAAAGGCGGAACGCGGTCGCGTGTTCTCTTGTCGTGCTTGTTTGCGCAGTCCCGTGGAGCGCAAACAACACGCGTCGCGAGCAGAGAGGCCCGACGCATGACACGCCGCCAGCCGCTGTGTCCCTAGGCCTTCTTTAAATATTGAGCGCTATCGTCGGCTGCGTCCATTTCATCCCCCCATTTGCCTCGTCCACATCTTTCTTGCCCTTTCTTTTTTGCTGTCACGACCATGTTGGTGTGGCGGTGAGCATTCGTCTCTTTTTTTTGTTTCACTCGCTCTTAAAAGCTGGCGGCTCTTGCGAGGAAAAATTTCTTCGTCACGCTTTGGGAGGTGCGTATGTACGCTTTCCGAACCCTCGAAGCATACGCAGACGCGTTCACCGGCTGGCCAGTGCGCTTTTAAATGTTATCCGTTCGCTGTCCCGACGATCTCTACGCATCAAAGAGTGTGGAGAAAAGGCGTTGGCCACGGAAACTCCACAAATGCTCGTTCGTCGACGCTTCTCGTTTTTATGACGACTCCAGTGAGCGCCATTTGGATAACGCCGCTTTTCTTCGACTTTCTCCTCTTTCGCATTTTCCGTCTCCTTGTATCTTTCGTGTGCCGTCGCTTAAAACATTTTATGAGCGCAATTGAGATTTCTGTGTGCCACGCACCGGACAGAGGAGCCCCAATGCTATATCTTCCACTCTACCACCGCTACACTCCGCCGTTTAAACTTTGTCAGCCGTTAGGCATCTTAGCCTAACAGAACGAAGAGCCGTCCGCCGCGGTGGTACAGTGCATGTTACGGTGCTCTGCTGCTAACCCGAAGGTCGCGGGTTCGATCGGTGACGCGACGGTCGCATTTCGACGGAGGCGAAATGCTAGAGGCCCGTATACTGTGCGATGTCAGTGTACGTTAAAGAACACCAGGTGGTCAGTATTTCCGTAGTCCTCTACTACGGTGTGCTTCATAATCGTATCGTGGTTTTGGCTCCTAAAATCCCATTTATTATCATTAATATTACTAAACAACGAAAAGCCAGAAGAAGAAAAAAGAAAGCGCGCGCTGGTCGAACGCTCAGATCAGCTGACTCGATTTAGAAAACAATACCAGTGCAGGAGGACAACCAAACGCGCATGCTTGCAGCGGCTTCATTAACATAACATCTAGTATATATACAAAAAAAGAATTCTCTGATAAACAACGAAACTTGTATGTCGCTTATACACTCTGTTTTCTTCTCTTTGATGTGATAAGCTTCCAGTAGTTTTCGCCCTGCAGCGTGTCGTTACGTCTTAGTATCTCAAGTATTGTGAAGCCGAGGTTCACATTTAGCAAGTTTCGCCGGGAGCGGCTAAATGCGCGTAACCTTTGTCTCTTAAAAAGACTACTCAGGTTCCGCTAGGCAGATCGGAATAGGCAGGACGCAGGACGTTTTCTATCGTTTTTTTTCTGGGCGTGTCAGAGCCGTCGCGTATAGCATGCGCGAGCTGCGCTAATGCAAATGCGTTTCTTCTGAGAAAATTGGAAGATGTAATAATAACTTTTAATAATTGTTGGGGGTTTAACGTCCCAAAACCACGATATGATCATGAGAGACGCCTTACTGGAGGGCTCCGGAAATTTCGACCGCTGTTTTTTTTTTTTTTTTTTTTTTTTAGGGGCGAAGCTCCTTAAAGCGGCACCCGTTCGTCACGGCTTCAGAACGGCGCAACAAGGAAGACGAAAATACGAAGGATCACACGAACACAAGCGCCGACTCACAACTAAAGTTTATTCCATATCACAGAGCAGATATATACACACACGTGGCCTCACACAACGTCAAAAACCAAAAAAAAAAAAAACAACCAAAACCCAAAGCACGTTAACGTGCTTTGGGTTGTTTTGGTTTTTGACGTTGTGTGAGGCCACGTGTGTGTATATATCTGCTCTGTGATATGGAATAAACTTTAGTTGTGAGTCGGCGCTTGTGTTCGTGTGATCCTTCGTATTTTCGTCTTCCTTGTTGCGCCGTTCTGAAGCCATGCATCTGTACCAACTCGCCCAATTGTCAGTGCTACCCGTTCGTCACCGTCGTAGTGTGTAACCAGTCTTAACGCTAGTACCAGATCTTGACCTCCAAGGTGGTGCCGGTGGGAGATTTCTCCAGTGCGTTGTTGAACAATAAAAAATTCGCAGCGTGCGCGTTAACTAAAAGCCGAATTCTTCTGTCTCTCATTCCCCATTAGCAGCCATTGGCATGTTCCAGTAGGAAACGTTAGTAGAAGTATAAGTGTAAGTGTTAGCTAAAAGCCGACTTCTTCTGTCTCTCATTCCCATTAGCAGCCATTGTTTACCTCCAAGGTAGTGCCTGGTGAGATTTCTCCTGTGCGTGATTAAACAATAAAAATTTTGTTCAAAACGCCGTTGATTGATGAAATAAACCAACGAAAGACGCCAGATGTTTTCTAAACGCAAAACGAAAAGACGCCAGATGTCTCTAAAGCAAAGCGAAAAGACGCCAGCTGCTTAAAGAAAGACGCCAGATGTTTTCTAAAGCAATGGTTTTCGAAACAATGAAAATTCACAGCGTACATGTAAAATTAAAGTGAGCTGCAAGTCGTCATAACTCTCATCGAACCTTTAGTATAAACGCGCCCGATCTCACGTCGGTGATGATGCACTGGGCAGAATTCACGGAAGATTCACGGTTTACCGATGAACCTCCGCAGCTTCGCCCACTCATCATCATTCACTCCGTGGATATGCTGTGATTTTTTTGACATAATATAAAATGAGATGTTGGCGCACAAATAAGGTGCCGGCTGCTCCTTAGTCCTTGAGTGTAGATCGAGCATACAACATAGAAATAGCATACAAGCAGCAGTACATGTAAAATAAGCACACGAGCACACATATGGAAAACACGCTCACACACACACATTGACGCAATTTGTTTGTCATCAGAACCACCATCGTGGAGTACCAGTACATTCAGAAGCTGCGTCCATGACGTCACGTGCAAGCTATCTATACCGGTCATGAAGATGTATGTCACCTTCTTCTGGGCTGCCCATATCGTGACACACCGAGACGCCGTCTTATATCGGAACTAATGGCATTAGACCGCGCACACCATTCAGTATGAAAAAACTTCTGGGCCCGTGGCCAACCAGAGCTTTGCAGACGTACGCCTTAAAAGCGCTAAAACGCTTTTTAGAAGACAGCGGAATTGCTGGCACTTATTAAGAAATTTATGTTCATATTACATTAAGTTAATTATTATATTTATTTCCTACTTATTATATGTATCTTTACTTGATACATATTATATGTGTGTGCTGAGGTCTATTAAGTGTCGACTGTTATGTTGCCCACATGTGCGGATTCATCCCCATAAAGACCAGAAGTGTTGATTGCTATGTTGCCCGAATGTGCCGATTCGATTCAATGCTGACCAGTGGCATTATCATAGACATTATTAATTACCTTTCGGATGATTCCCTTTACGTTACGATGGTGTTATTTGATGTGTGTGTGTGAGTGTGTTTTTCCATATGTGTGCTCATGTGCTTATTTTACATGTACGTGTACTTAAGATTTAGGTGCACGTTAAGGAACCCCCGGCGGTCCTAGAACTGAAACTCCCGGACCGCCGGGGATTCTTTAACGTGCACCTAAATCTTAGTAAGTACACGGGCCTCAAGCATTTTCGCCTCCATTGAAAGGGATTCGATCCCGCGACCTTCGAGTCAGCAGTCGAGCACCATAACCACTAGACCGTGGCGGGTAAAATTGGAAGATGTAACAAACCTCTGGATAACTCTTTTAATCTCGGAAGCATTTCGTACAAGTTTGACAGCACTTTGTCTTGTGCCGTCGTGTGATATTATACATCGTCGAACAAGAGGACGAAAAGGTAATATCTTGTTATGTTCCGCAGCGGAATAGGCTGAGCCTTGGCCAGATACATCGCTGACTCCTTGATTAGCTTGGGGAACTTGAGAATTGCGCGTCGCTTCGAACTGCCACTCTGCAGCCCGTACGCTGTTCGGTTTTATTAGTGCAGAAGCGCCCTCTTCCGGGTTGACTTTTATTTTCTAGCGAACGGTGACGTGCAGCAGTTTTCCCATTACGAAGAAATCCTAGAGGGTGCCACTTCGGACCGAAGTTGTAATAAGTCGAATCGTGATCACGTGGTCCGCGCAGGCGCCATTGTTCTCGCTTTGCAGCGTGTCGTACAGTATACCGCAAATTTAATCTAACTGCTTTCCGTTCTGTTCTTTCTCTCTTCTTAACTTTTTCGTTGGTGTACCGCGTCAACGAAGTTCTCAGTCTGGTGACACGATGATTGCTTATTCTTTCGTTATTGTTAACTGCCGTCGAATTGATGTCCGCGCCTAGATGTGACTGTAGGCGAGAACCCATATAATACAAGTCATTTAAGCAAGCTCATGTAGACGTTTCCATGATTCCTCCAGAATGCCATCACATGTACACACACTCTTTTAATCAACAGCGCCTCAACAGCGCTTGGTACCAGCGTCACTTTGTATCCAGCGACTCGCGTTTTCGGTTCTCTTACTTACAATATACTTACGACAATTTACTTACAAGCCCCCTTGTATACATGTTATTCGTGCCATATTTACTCCATTTATCAGTTTCTTTTTCCGTTTGTTTCGGGACGTTAAACCCCAGGAATTAGTATTAAGTTTCTTTTCTTTTTTCTGTGTTCTCGAAATCTTCTTAGACTTTATCACTTAGCTTTTTCATTAGACACCTTAAACATTTTGCAAACAAAGTCGTATGGATTGAATTAAACGCACTACTAATATTTTATAATTTCTCTCGGTAAATACATAAAACTGCGCGCATAAATTTCTCGACTCGTGTTCGCAAATTACGTTACATAATTTGATGTGTGAGCGCGCTAACACGATTTCTCAAAAAGTGTGCGGCCATCTCCGTAAATGGAAGTGCGTTTAACTTCTCTTTATCGAGATCTTTATTTTTTGGGCGATAGTTTTGTCCTTCGTAGTTAATATAAAAGTCCCATTGCCGTCAACGCACGTTTATTCCTCTCGCTAATAGGCCACAGAATGGGCAGCTTTTGTATGTGTATTTATCTATGAGTGCAGATAAGGTGTTCAAACTTCTTCGTAGTCGTTCTTTTTTATGTACCTCTTGTACGAGTTTCAAAATCGTTGTTTTAGTGAAAACTGTAGGGCAGTATTGCCATTCGATTTTTGCGGTGTCTGTCGAACGCGCCTACTTAATTTGTTCTGTATTGGACCACAGGGTAATCGGTCAACCAATTGCCCTTCTTCTATAGTACAAGCTCGTAACACAAAGGGCAAACTGTACTTTCTTTTTCTTTTGCGTCGTTGGTGTTTTGAAACCTCTCTCTATATGATGGCGTCCGAGTCTATCTTGAGCTTCATCTTATGGCGTAAAAATCAATACCAGATGCCGTGTCGTAATACAGGATAGGGAATTACGCCATCCGTGCACCCGTGCTCGCACTCTGTCCGGGTTATAAAAGTACGTTCACTGGACAAAGCAGTATAGCGTAGTATAAGAGGATAACTGTCCCTCTTGGTAGTTCGATTGCCTTAGTTTGGATAATTTCGCTAGACTTGAAGCATATTAAACAAGAAGCACACTTGCCTACTTCTTCGGCCCACCACACAATCCACTACGCCCTGGTTGAGCGTCTTCCATAGCGCGTCCTTTCCGCGTTACTCCATAGCCGTCATTTGGCAGAGTCACGCGAAAGCCGCTCTCTCTTTCTTTTTAATATTCCCCAAGCGGATGGCGCCGCTCCATGGAAGCTTTCCATGACTACTGCTTCACCGGGGGATCGTCTTCTTTATCTCCTTCTTTATTACCTCACCCGCCACGGTGGTCTAGTGGTTACGGTGCTCGACTGCTGACCCTCAGGTCGCGGGATCGAACCCGTCCGCGGCGGCCGCATTTTCGATGGAGGCGAAAATGCTTGAGGCCCGTGTGCTTAGATTTAGGCGCACGTTACAGAACCCCAGGTGGTCGAAATTTCCGGCGCCCTCGCAAAGGCGAAGTGAGTCTTTTATATCCGATTTCATGTCGACGTCGGCATTTCGCTCATGGCCACCTTCGCACGAAACGTATAATGCTTGCGCCTTAATTTACACCGGTGCTGTGTGTGTTTTACAGAAGAACAACGGCTCATAATCGCAGTATTGCGCTTATACGCTCGTTGCTAAGAGCACATTCGTGCCGCTCGTAGTATTGGCTAGAGCGGCCAGCCAATGGAAAGCAGCACTTATGAACGAACTGCTTCGTGCGTTCGGCCTTTATCTATGCACGCCCACTAGCACACACTCGCTCTAATCTGCATACGCTCCGTTGCGTCGCTCGGTATACCCCCATCGTCCACGGCTGTGCGGTTACGAGCGCCGTGGCGGCCATGTGACGGCCGTCACTGCGAGGAGGCCTGCCAGCCATCGACGCCTGAGCGACTATCGAACCGATGTCGTCTGCCCAGCGGTGGAGATGCGCCAGATCCACCGACGAGGGAGGAGCGCCCATTCGGTGCGGCTCATTGACCTCCTGCGCTCGCCGACAGAGCTGCCACTCGGAGATGGATTGAACACTTTGTGCCGGCCACACCGCTCTTCTTTCTTTTCTTGTTCTTCTTTGTGGTTGTGTCCTTTCTGTTCTTTAGGCGCAATTCCGCGCCCGTGCATCTGTTTCTCTGTCCGTCCAAGCTTCCTATTTTCGGAAACCGGCCACTCGGCCACATTGGTCACGGCTGCTGAGAAAAAATTAAAAAAAGGTTTGCGCTTCCACTCGCCTCTATCTCGCTCCTCCATTTCTGCTCCTTGGCACTACGTGGCGGATATCGTCGGGCTCACCTTAGAAACACTTTCTAGCCCTTGTCCGGACCTTGTGCTAGTATTTAATTTTTGCAATAATGAGAATAACTTTTATAATAATAGTCAAAGTATTTACGCAGATCCTGTTGACGCAGACAATGTGTCATTGAGGAAACTGTAATATTGCTTTCGATGTGCACTGCTGGTACTGTTATTTTTTAGGGGCGAATCACCTTAGGATCTAGCTTTGCCGTCGACTCTCACTGTCCGCTGTTCACGGTATATAGAAAACCGTTGCTATAGTCGAAACATATGTGTGTATGTTGCGATTACGATTACGAAACAAAGTACAAACACAAACCCTTTATACTAGTCGGCGACTTCAGCGTAGAGATTATGGACAGCGACTGGATTATGCAGTATATGATGTCTCGATACGCTCTACGATGCGCCTACACGAAATTTCAGACAAGATGACGGACTCACCCACGGAAAGAACACTCGGAAAGACCTAAAGCACGTACTCTGCGACTGTTCTCATTACGAGGAACGACAGATTCTGAAGGAGGCATAGACCGGTTGCTTGGAGCTGCCACCTCGGCCGTGGCACTTGTGCGAGAGCACAAAAGCGCTTAGAAACACTCCACTGTGAAGGACTCTTCTTATGAAGAATGTACTATTGTGTGTATATGGTGTATATGTGATCATTGGCACCTGGAGTAGCAAGCCAGGCGACAAACCATCTAACCTCTCCGGGCGTTTCATTAAAGAATCACTCTCTCTCTCTAGACATTTCATATGACTGGAAACGAAACAACCTTCCGAGGAACAGTAGACCTTGTATTTGCCAACTTTAGAAGGGAAAACGGAAATAATGAAGGGAAAACGGAACTCAAGACGATACACCAATTATAGCAAGAGGATTAAAATAGAAGAGCATTAAAGAGGAACCAAATAAACACATTTGTATATATATACACTTCATGTCACTCTCTCTTTCCTCTCCATCTTTAATCTCCCCCACCCTGTCCCCATGTGTAGGGTAGCAAACCGGCTGTCCCATACTGGTTAACCTCCCTGCCTTTCCTTCTCTTATTATTTCTTCTCTCTCTCAATTTACCTTCGCAGTGGCAACGCATGGGTGACGTACGGTGACATACCGGCATGATACCCAGTGCTTCGCCACTCGTCATGATTCACATTAGTGGAGATGCGGTGATTTTTTATCACCAGTAAACTTATATCGCATAAAGTATAGTGAGGTGTCATACTACCACCAAATTACGTTACTTATAGTGTTGTCAGAGATTTTAATTGGCCCTTGTTGACGAATTAGTTCTACTACAAGCGGTTTCGTGATCAAGATAGATCATGATGTCTAACGTATAATTGGCATTCTAACATTCGTCGATTGAACATTCTTATTCGCGAGGCGTTATACGACCATTCATGTGGCAGTGCGCCTTGCAGAGGGGGTAATTTTCGTAAATCATCGCTCCATCTTACTGCTACTGTATGCACAGGCTTGCTCAACCCGTTTTTGTTTCGT
The DNA here is from genome assembly GCF_013339695.2 of Rhipicephalus sanguineus. Lineage (NCBI taxonomy): Eukaryota > Metazoa > Arthropoda > Arachnida > Ixodida > Ixodidae > Rhipicephalus > Rhipicephalus sanguineus. The sequence goes on along the minus strand of NC_051178.1, from coordinate 206,894,988 downwards.
TTTGTTTTCTGTTTTACCCGGCAACTTATCACGTCTTCTACTTAAGAGCTGCGCTGTGCGCTCGTGCTGCTTTAAGCAACGGCTGAGGTGGCGTCTCGCTTACTCTTCGCCTTTTCCTTTGTCACGCGCTCGAGCGGGTCCCTGAACGAAATCCCGATAGCGACGAGAAAGAGCGCCCAGAAAGAATGCGAAGGCGCGTCACGCCCGAGGAGGCCTATTCTCGTCTCTAACCTATAAGCGAAGTAAGTGTGTTACAAAACGGGCCGTGGGGGGAAAAAAAGGAAGGAAGGATCGCGATGCAGGGGTGACGGAGGAGAAGAGACAAGCGTCAACCGGCCGGCCACTTTGGCTCTCACGAGTTTTTGATCGCTTTCTGGGATGAATCCTTCGTCGCGCGCGGCCTTCCATTCAAGTCGACGGCCGCCGCTACTCTTCTCGCCCCCCTTAACTCTTCCCTTGTCGTCGCCTTCCCAATCTTCGTCGTTCCGCTGCACGCGCATGCGCTCACTAAAACCGTGCAACGCCGCGGACGCCAAATTCACTGTCGTGTCTCGCGATCATATTCGCAAGTTTGCTAGCTGGTATATGGTAACAGTCGGTTATTGGCTGAGCGGTGAGTACAGTCCGCCGATGCATTAAAGGGTGACACGAAAATCTTCAGTTGTAGCTTTTTTGCGTCAAATGAAAAAACCAAGCCCTCAAGGGCCTAGGAAATGTACTGGTAAGTGTCAGTGGACCCTGAAAATGTAATTACAGTATATGTTTCTATAAGCTAGTTCTGGTTCCTATTGTATTCTGACGTCACAATACGGTATGAGCATCTCGTCACGTGCTAGCGCGAGATATCGCGACGTTTTCACGGCGGCTCCTCTCCGTGGCGCCGTTGTTGACGCAAAAACGGCCATTTTGAACGTTTTTGGTGACGCACAAGCGGCCTTGAATGTTTTGGTACCTGACGTCATCGCAACTAGCCATATGGTGCGTGAAGTCACCAGAATTGACACTCTAGCTTGACATCACAATAGTGTCGATGTCAGTAGGTGCGTCATGCGAAAATAAGATATCTTATCAAACAAACCTTATCATGTCAAAATAAGATATCTTATCAGAATTTACTGAGCTTCACACTTGCTCAGAGGCCTCTCCGCATACAGGAGATTTGAATGGTGGAGTAAACTCGCCTTAAGAAAATTGGTGTCAGTACCCCTTTTAACGGAGACACCAGCTGTCCGTTGCACGTTCACGCACGCTGAACAGAATTAACGGAAGCTGGTCCTAGCATCCGCGAGTACTGTACGGCAGTACAGCGAGGTTTTGGTATAAATGAACGCTGTGCCCCTTTTTGTCTCGCAGCGCGCGCTCTCGTTTTCTCCATCCCTCGCTGACTTTCCGGGTTTGCATGATTGCTTTTCGTCGTGGGAGATGCCTTTCTTGCTTCGCTCGAGGAATCTCCAGGGTGAGGGCGGAGACGTCGACGACAGCGAGGAGGAGTGTGGAGACTGTGGTGCGCATGTACTACGTGCGACCCTAATCTGTTGTTGCCCGACTCAGCGACGCTGTTGCCTTGGGTTAAACTTCGGCTCGCCTGCTTTGTCCGCCGCCCGCACGATGAGAACGACCTCGTGTCAACAAGCTGTCGTCTGGAAAAAAAGTAACGTCACCATTATACGCCTTTATTTTTCCCTCTTCGTCCTTGGTTTCGCCAGTCTTTCTTGTCGCGTCACAAAGACGCTTGCTCTACTCGTAGCCGCTTGTCTCTTGCGCGTCCTCTCAATGAAGGAGAGAGAGAGAGAGAAATACTTTAATGCGACAAAAGCCGCGGGGTCGGAAACACTGCAGGAAACGTCCGTTGAATCGTAATTGCGTTAAATACATAGTTTTCATGGTAACTGCGTGGTTTCGTTTGTAAGTAGTCGACCGCCAACTCTTTGGCACCTTGATGCGTCGAAATGCCAGTGTTTCTAACACGATCGTCACCTGTTTTATGAATGCATGCACCGCCCGCGCGGCTGCGTCGCCCTGCGAGGAAGCCATTTTATACTCCTCGAAGCTGGCGCGCCATAAATCAGCGTCGTTCTCGGTGACGTGCGTGTGTGCACTCTCGAATGGCGCACACATGGTGACGACTTGCCCTCAACTCACTCGGAATGGGCGCGTTTCCAAGACCGATCGTATCAACAACCCGCGTCGCTCTAGAAGAGAGACGCGCATTCACGTATATACGCGCGCACAGACACGCGCAAAGGAAGTCAAAAGTCTGTCGAATGGAGTATTTCTCTCTCCCTCTCTTTTCTGTCGATCGCTTCTGAGGGTGTTATTCTTCGTCTTCCGTTCGTGGCATGATTCGGCGGCGCGCCGCTTTTTTGCGTGCACCTCGTTTTCCCAACGCCTCGTATTGATCAGGCGCCTGTCTTCAGTCTTTGCTATTGCCTTTTTCACCGAGTGCTACACGTTCGCCTCGTCCGCAGTCGCTAAGAGCTGCCTCGGTATTGCAGTCCGAGCACAGGGCATTACGATGGACTGAGCATGAAGTGCCGACAAAAAGCCGCGAATTGCTTCTTCGTATCCCAGTCGTTTTGCGCTGGTCGTGTCCGCCGGAACGTTTTCTCGTTGACCGTTCCTAACGAGGGCCATTTTCGGTAACACCGAGAAGAAAGATTGCTTTTCCGCGATACAATTTCGCGACTGATCTTCGGATACACGCAAGACCGCCCGGTCCAGTGCGATGGTACAGTCTGGTGAGGTGAAGCTGCCATCAGTGTTCAGGAATCTGCTTATTTTGTTCTCTGAATTTAGTTTACCCGTGATTGCTTTCGTATTTCTTCATTTGTACGCTCTTTCGAAAATTGGATCCCCGTAAATACTTCCCTCGTTTCATTATTCCATTAATAAACATTTTCTTCGATTCTATCCTATGACGTCCTTTCGAATCACAAGGAGTTGTCCATCCGATCGTCTTCTCTTCCTGGAAGCAAAATAGAGACGCACAGAGAGTGGCAGGGACACAAATAATCTCGGCTAGCCACGGGGACCATAATTGTTACCGCACACACTGTGGTCGTTCGTTATTTTTTCTCTGTCTAGACTCAACCCTTCGTTTTGCACTGATCTGTCTTGTCGGCGTTGTTTGCCTGCGTTGCTCGCCGTTTCGTTTCCTTCCTTCTGTTCCAGTTGTGTCGCTGCACCCGTCTCTGTTCTCGTCTTCCAGTTGAAGTTGAAATGTTTCCTATAATATTTTTACGGTGCTTTATAGAGATAGGTACGTATACCATAGAGGGTACTTCCCGTTCCTCGCCATCGTTTCCTCCAGAGTCAGCCTTTTCCGTCATATTCGATCCCACCATTGTGCTCTTTCCTGCTGTCGTCTTCCCGGCATGCGTGCTTTAAAATTACGCGTTGCGTCACGACTAGAATGTACTGCTCGAGAAATGATAGCGTGGTTATCATATCGCATGGTTTACGCGCCCTATATCGTTTCGCGCATAACGCATAAATAGAGACTTCAACAAACAAGACTTTTTTTTACCCTTAACCCCTATTGTGTGTGAAGATCCGGCATGTGGAGCCTTTTACAGTCTTTCAAACTTTTTCGCGTATACACCATGCATGTTCATGCCTGCTTCGTCCGTTGGTTATCAGTGCATTCGAAGCTGATTTAAGGAAGTAATTGCAAGAAAGCTTCAAGGGGAAGTGGTTCTGCAGTGTCATACTTCAACCAAAACAGGACGACGCTGCTTGCATGTCAGAGTAACAGTTTTGTTGGCGAGCGTGACCGCCCATTCACAAAGTTTCCAGTTGATAAGTGCGCTTTGCCATTGGCCGTACGGTTTCGCTTATAATATGTCCTGCTCCAGGAATGGCTGAATATATATTTTTTGCGAAGAATTCCTGCATGAGATGTTTTTGTAAATACTGGCCCTGTTCTTCAAATTTCGGCCCAGTGTTGCGCACACGCGTGATAATGACACTTGAGTGCTTATTTTAATGCTTTCTATAGCATAACTCGCATCTTGCTTCATTTAGCAACAACGAACATTTGCCACAGTTGCATTTATGATTATGTAATCCATTACTTCGCAACGCTATATCGTTGCACGCGCGAAATTATAGCGCGAAAGCCGGCATACGTTCCTGTATCGCTGGCCTCTCATCGACTCTGTTCGCGCTACAAAAACGGCCGGAGGCTTCTTTCTTTTTCTTGTATTTGCATGACGCGCGGGTTTGCAGATGAGACAGCCAGCCGCTCCGGACGGCTTCATTTCGGCCGTGCCATAAAGTGCTGCTCGATGACAAGTGCGCAGAGTCGTGTATTTATTTCACTATACACGCGCATACAGCGAGCGCGCTGTTGATCGAATTGAGTCGTCTCTTTGCTCGGTTGCCTTAATTCGATCGGCAAACATTGCTCGCGCTGCGCGCAGCCAGCGGCAGCAACAGCGTGCACAGAGACGAATATTTTCTCCCCGGGCGAACGTCGTCTCTGGAGGGTGAGCGACAGGGCGGACCAGGACGCGAGCGCGCCTCTCGGATTTCGGAAGGCCCCGCTTTCATTCTGTTTCCCATAGTCCTTTGCTTTTATCTCGTCGTAATTCTAGTTTTTTTTTTTTTTCTTTTCTATGGCCGTCCATCTCTGAAGAGCCTGTTTGCTCACTGTCTGCGTATACTCTTAGTTCCGTATCGACTGCTCCTGACGGAAGTGTTCTCGTCGCGAGTCCCACTGTATACCTCCTACTGCCTGCACTTGTGCTCTCGAAAGCTGTGCAGCGTTCTGATAACCGGCTTTCGCAACTGAGGCCCAAGTTTACAGAAAGTGGTATCTCTCAATAGAGAGAGAGATTGAGAGAAAGGTAAAGGAAATGCAGGGAGGTTAACCAGATGGAGTCTCCGGTTTGCTACTCTTTACTTGGAAAGGGGAGAGGGGGTGCAAAAGAATGAAAGATAAGAAGAGGAGTCTGTCACGACACTACAAGGTCACGACTATAACACCGTATAAGTACTACACACCAACGTTGTCTCTGAACAGTCACAATTTGTCATTCAGTCCCGTGTCTCGAAGAAGCCGCAGCCACGCCCTCAGAGCGGCTTGCGTTGAATACCGGGTAGGCCTAGGATTTTGTTCTTTGTGAGAGGGTGGTTGTCCAGCTGGCCTAGTGTGACTATGAGGGCTGCTCTTTCGGAGTTAAAGCGGATGCACTCACATAGAAGTTGTGCGATTGTTTCGTTGCACCGCAAGAACGGTCTGTGATTAGTCGACAGGACAGCGGCACTACAGCTGGTCCTCCTTCACAGCATATAGCTTATACCATCTTCGCGATCGTTGTCACTAGCGCGTTAAATAACGGTTATGACTTAACTACTTGCAGTGAACGATTAGGTATTTGAGCGTAGCTGCTTGTTTGTATGATCGCCAAACTTCATCATCTGTACTTAATGAGCTAGTACATGTATTTATGCCTCGTTTATGACAGACACTATATATGACAGGGAAACGCGCGCAACAACAAATATTCGTGATACCCGTTTTGCCAGCAGTTCGCCAGTACACTGGCTGGCTATATTACATCATTCATCCCTGTAGAAACAAAACACGGAAGCTTAGAAACAAACGTGATAAGAACCTAACATTTGCACAGCGTGCGTTGCAAACGAGAATTTCAATCGCGGAACTTGAAAGACAGCAAATTGGTGTGAAAGTATGTTGTCCAAGGTGACTTAGCGGCTAAGGCATTCGTTTGAATCCCATTGATTCTCCAAGGCCGCATTTTGATGGAGGCGGAAACACCCGTGTATTTTGATCGAGCTGCCCATTAAAGAACTCCGGGTGGTAAAAATTGTTGTTGTTCTTGTTGGGGTTTTACGTCCCAAAACAACGATATCATTATGATGGACGCCGTAGTGGAGGGCTCCGGAAATTTCGACCATCTGGGGTTTTTTAACGTGCACCTAAATTTAAGTACACGGGCCTCTAGCATTTCGCCCCCATCGAAATGCAGCCGCCGCGGCCGGGATTCGATCCCGTGAACTTCGGGTCAGCAGTCGAGCCCGATAATCATTAGACCACCATGGCAGGTTCGTGCGGCCAAAGTTATCCGGAGCTCCCCGCTATACGATGTGCCTCATAATGACCTCGCGGTTTTGGAACGTAAAACCTAGAATTCATTGTTGCTCTACATAAAGTTTAGAAGGCGCAGGAGGACCTGTGGAGGACACGTATTGCGCAGAACAGTTAAAGCAGCGATAACGAAAATACGAGCTACTATCGAACAGTAGTTCTCACGATCGAGCAACTTTTCGAGCTTCGGTTTTCTGGCCGCTTTCAGTCGTCCGTAGTTTTGACAGTGCTGCACAGTTTTAATGAAAAAATTGTGTAGCAGTTCATGTATGCGACTCCTTCTCCTGGAAGTCGAGTCGCGCGCTGTCTTCTCTCGTTTCATTTATTTTTTTTTTAAGAAGGGCGCCTTTCACATGTATGATGTGCCGGTGAAGAATGCATAAGAGGTCCTCCTCATACGTCGAAGCATGTACATCTTGAATGGCATGGCTGCGCGGCTTCCGTACTGTATATTATGGCGCGGTAGCTGTCCTTTTCGCCTTATAGGTGAGCTGATTTTCATGGTACGTTCGTCTTTGTCCGTTATTATTATTCTTTTTAGATCTCCGAAAATCCTCTTCAGCTTGCAGGGTCGATATCACCCTTTTTGTTTTGTGCTAGAAACATTGAAAGCGCTTTCTCTCTCTAGTTTACTGAAATGTTGTACTGAGATCTCTTTGTTTCCACGGGAAAAAAAATTGTACTCCAGCGTGCTCTCTGTATGCGCATTTTATTTTTGCTGTGATCTTTCTTTTCAAATGAATTCTCTCGCTCTATTTATTCGGAACTAGTTTGGGTCAAGGCGACTGCCGTTGCTTCAAAGAAAGTTTGGCTGAGTTAAGTGGATTTGTTCACGTTATTCCTTTGCAAAAAGACGACGTTTTGTCTGATGAGAAAATTGTAGAAAGACCGCGGGCTATCGTAAAACTAGTTACCAAAAAGCAGAGTCCGCGGCAGTTCCGGAAATGAGCAGGCTTTCATCTTGGAAGCTTGCCCGAAGTACAGCAACGCACGATTGTACTCTCCCTCGTGTTTTAACTTGTTGACGATTTCTTATCCCGAAGTTTCAGTAGGACTTAATAATGCGGTTTGGCGATAGTTACAACAAAAAAGTAATAATAAGATGCTATAAAAATGTCCTATAAAATATTCTGGCCAAAATGGCACTGATACAATTGGAGCTTTTGTTCATATTAGCTCCCTATTTCGCGCTACTGCATATTTCGGCTATTGCAAAACTTTTTGGCGAGTGCTTAACTCCGCGCGTCGAACTGTCTTAATTAAGTGTAGTGAAAGGCATTCTTTAAAAAAAATTCATTCTTTACCGTTTAGCATTACGTGCTGCTTGAGTTTACAACGCAGTATTGCTGTAAATGTCGCTTGCCTGACACGTTTTTAGCTGAGCTCTCATTTTGTACGTAAGAAGCGTATTACTTTTTACAAGCATTGTGTTTGTAGTCTTGAACTAACAGGCCATTTAAATACGTCGCTTTCGCAACTTTCATGGCTGATAATGATTGATAATGTGCCGTCAGGCATGCAGGTTTCTTCTTTAACAAGGCCCCGGTGATTTAGCTTGTTCGGTGTGCATTTAAATGTAACATAACGCAGCGTAACGTGAGTGCAACTTTGCCTCGCACATTTTAACGAGGATGTGGCCTCTGTATTATATTTTTAATGGGGTTTTATTTTTCCAACAGGAATTAGACTCAATGTGTAGAGAAGTGTAGTCTTTGCGTTTTGTTGGGTAACATTTACATAAACCGAGCGTATAGATAGCTTAGCTTTTTTTTTCATAACGAAAAAAAAAAAAAAGACTGGAATACTTCAATATCGCAGTCTTAAAGCCCAACTTCAGCGGAATTTCCTTTGCTGATATTTTTATCAGCCTGGAGTAATATACTCCGCTGAAGCAAACTTGGCAGGGCTGGTGATTGTGTAGTTTTATTTGGGAGCAGCCTATAAAAAGCACCTAATAAGACGATGCGCGTAGCTGATGGTTGTTGCGGTGATGGCGGAGTCAAAGCACCACCGCCTCTTCACCGCACCGGTGCCAGCCCCGGCCGCCTTCTTATCTCGGAGGTCATGCCGAGGAGCCGCACGCTCTATAAATTATGCGTTACTTTCGCAAGGCGGCAATTGAATCACGTTCTTTGTTGTTTCTTTTTCAGTTTCGGTATTTCAAAGGCGGTTAGTTTTTGCACTTCATTTTCTTTCGTGCTTTTTGTGATTCTGTCGCTCGTGTTTCAAACGCCCAGTACAGCAAGGGTCGAGGTTCCTCTGTGTATGCACTATCTCTTAGGAGACATTTACGCGATCCAGTACGTTATTGCATGGCTTATAAGAAGCGCTTTCTAACGCAAGATTGATTACATTGAGAATACTGATTGCGCGAAATAGCGTTTGGCACAGCGCACGAGTGTCTGCTATCGAATTTTAACGCGATAGCGTTAAAGAGCTCGTATCGCAGAAATTCCGCCGTCGGCGTCGGCACCGTTGGTTGTGAGCGAAAAATCATCATCTTGTCCGTGACCGAAAAATCGAAAAAGCTGCAAATAAAATAAATAATAAAAATGTTGGCTCCGAGTGAGAATCGAACCCAGGCCGTCTGCGTGGCAAGCAGGTGTTCTACCACACAGCCACGCCTCTCCTTGGAGCTGCGCTGAAAGTAACTTTGATGCTTCCCAAAAATACGCGTCATGTATACAGGTGTCACAGTACGAGATGTAATATGGCAGTAATATTGCGTGGTACAAGCGTACATTGCCATCGGGCATCACATCACGTCAATATCATAACGACTTCGTGGTTTAAAGACAGCCACCCATTACAAAAGGCACACAAATTACTACGCGTATTTCCTTAAGACCACGTAGTGGGTGCATCGCAGCTTCGAAAAAGGTTCTCGCGCATAATTGCTGCTGGTTTAAAGCATGCTACCCATTACAAAAGGCACACACCTTATTGCGCGCATTCTGTTAAACACTCGTAGTGTGCGAAGTGCGCACTAGGGGCAGGATATTGCTATCGCGTTCAACTCTTAAAGGCGAAGCTTAAGCGTCCCCCAATTTTTCTTTTTAAATATATCCTATTTATCTTCTTTTTATGCTAATTAAGCATATCTCCACTAGCTTGGACGTGTACGTAAAACACGCTTGAGCGCAGTAAAAAGAAAGTGAGAGACCGTATTCCCTGTGTTATTGCTCCTTGTGTAAGGAAATACTTACCATAATCCTTCGGCCCTGGTTCGTCCAGCTCGCTGAATAATCCGCTAGCGGTATTCGCGCTGTCCTGGTTTGTCTAAGTGAGTAGCTACGACATGCATCGCCTGAATAGCCGCTTATTTCTCTTTGACTGATATTGTGTGAGTCGTATATTAGTCTGAGTTATAAGTTCTTTTGGAAGGGTCTGTGTTCGTAGCTGTGGTGTCAAATGTGAGGCTGCCGCAAGATATCTGTGGGACGGCGTGTCGCTGCGCAAATTGTTTTGCGTATCGTTTGTATCAGTCTTCTGGTCGCACTTGTTTTAAAAAATACTATCACAGTGGGCTCCCTGGCGTCGGCATTTAATAAGCGTGCCAAATTAGGGCAGTCTTACCGAGGTTAGTCATTGCATAGTAATCTACACTTTTAACAATGAGGGGAGAGTAGAAGGGAAAGCGGAGCGAACTCATAAGAGAACGGGAATGAAAGGCCACCTTCGTGAGGTTAGTGCACACGCGCGACATTGAAGGGGTACTTCTCTCCCTTAACGCGGATGGGTGCCCGGCGACACCAGTAATCGAAATATGTACCTGCCTCATTGAAGACGGATATTCTGTCATTTCACCACCGCTGCAAACGTGCATTCAGAAATCCCTCTGTCGTCAATGACAATCGCCCGTAACCAAGCCGTCTGTGTCGCATTTCTGAGTGCAAGGGTACGTATATGTGTACATGTATTGCTTTCAGCAGGCAGGAGAAGGCAGGACCTTATACCTCCCCTTTTAAGTAGTGGTAAACAGGCCTGGCCCTGCCCCCTTCTTAACCTTAAACCTTTCGTGTGGTCAAGGGAAAGCTTTTGTAGTGGAGCCCCAAGTCGTGGAAGTTCATCTTGGAAAATGTTTTTTTTTTTTTTTTACTGCGCTGAAATCACGGACAACCGAAAAACGAAAAGCATGGGACGTGCGCAGACTCACAACTGAATTTCGTTCGGTGAAAGATGACACATACACAGTGAACAAGAATGACAACGTGAGCTCATTGGCCATCCAAAGTCACATGAACGTCACAATATTGCGCCTATAGATACCGCATGCAGTCAGTCAGCCATCAGAGAGTACGATTGACGGATCGCTAACAAATCCACGTATTTTTGTTCACTGTATATCCATGTGTGTGCGAGCGTGCGTGTGTGTGTCATCTTTCACCCAGTAAAACTCAATAGTGAGACTGAGCACGTTCTGCATACTTTTCGTGTTCTGTTGTCCGTGTTTATAGCGCAGTAAAAAACCTTCCTCAAGATGAGGCAAGGGTCTCACGCGAGAGAATTTACTTGAAGGCGCGTGCAGATGAACTCAAAGAGTGTGCGGTGGGGGGCTAGTTGGTAAGACATGGTAAAAAAAACATAAAATTACGCCTATAGGAACAGGACACAGGAAAGAAGTGGACAGGACCAGCGCAGACTAACAACTGATTTGTTGGAGCGACACCTCTTTCTCAAAACAGCAAAGCGCATGCGCAACAGTTAAATGATTTTACAGTTAAATGCACAATACCGAACGTATCTAGGCTCGTGTTTTCTCCCTGCGCTTGCCAGCCGGGCTCCTGCGCTGCAGCCTCCCTTTTCGTAGGTACCGCGCGGGAGTTTAGCTAGCGGCTGCGTTCCGAAATCGATGCGATTAATAATGGGATGTCTGATGGCTGCCGGCTCTCTCATCGACGGATCATTTGTACGTGCCACGGGTTGCGTAGCGTGCCGCATTATCGCGCTTTCGCCACATACGAACGGGCTCAGCTATGTACACGCTAGACAGCCGAACACCTTACATAAGCTCTGTTGACTGCATTGTGGCGGCACACATAGCACCGGCATTTATAATGTTGGGCGAAGAAGACTCCTCGTTTAGCGTGTTATGAATATCTACGTGTAGGCATGCGCTCGTGATTCGGTTATTAGCGACCCTCGCGTGTGCGATGAGACGTGCGGTTCGAGACCGTTGCTGCTCTCGTATAAAGCCGAGTGGCCTTCCGTTATGGAACTTCGACGTAATTAATCGCGAATAGAAACGAGTTTTCAGCGGCATACTTTTCTTTTTCTACCTACGGCTTATTAGGACCGTCGATTACCAAGGCCAGATTTTTTTTCTTTTTTGTTCGCTCGTGATCTTTCGTATCATGGCGCCGAAGTGCGCGGCAGCGCTACGGGCAGGCAGCCTTCCTCCTCTGCCGTAGACGTGGTCTGCTATCGCCATTGGTGGCGAGCGCTCGCACGAGCGGAGGGTGCGTACTAACTGCGCTGTAATATGCACGGATCATGGAGGGGGCGCAGAACCTTGGGAGGGTGTAATTAAAGAGAAGGATGAGGTGGAAGGCACCTTCATTAATTACAGCGCCCCGCTATCCGATGCATTTGTCCTCGTTAGCGTTGCACGCTCTGTTAATTTCTCGCCCCCCTACGTGGACTACCAAAAAAAAAAAAGGAAAACAACCCAGCTCTCAAGGTGTGAGCCACCGTGAGGTAAGGAGGGCAATTTCTGAAATAGCTGCAGGCTAATTTCATTCGACGTCATAAAATAGTATGACATTTGGCGTGTGCCGTCTTTTGTTTTCCGCTCTATAGCTTCGCGTTGTTCAGCTTGTTGAGCTCTCCTTGTTCCACACATCGCCGTGAGAAATATGCAGCTCAATTGCCTCTTGATGGCGAGTCCTGAGAAGTGGTAGCTTTCCTAGTTCGTGCTGTTGGCTAGCTCAACATGATGGAAGGCTAACACATCGACGCCTTATGTTACAAGAACTGTTTCGTGGCACAGCACTGTGTTCGTTATTTAATTATAAGACTTCGCCATTATTTTATTCATCATCATCATCAGACTGTTTGAGGTCCACTGCAAAACGAAGGCATATCCCAAAGATCTCGAATTTAACTTTTTCTGTTCAATTCAGCATGCAAAGTTCGTGCCTTTTTATAGAAATGTGAGATAGGCTTTTATTTGTTGAGACGCAGTATACGAGATATGCAACATTGGTCACGCAGTCAGGTGTTGGTATTATGATTAGGCCAGAAAATGTATGCAAATTTTTGCGTAATATATATTTAGGCATTCTAAATGCGCACCGCGACTGATTTATTGCAAAATGCTCAATAAACACTTCATTTAGTTCTTGTTCTGTAGATTCATTGAATGACAAGATTTCACGGAAAAATTCTTGAGTCAGCAAGAGGAAAAAAAAAAAAAAAAGGAAACTCGAAGCTTCATTGTGGAGGGTGAAGTGCCGCATATGACGTAATGAACAAAGCGGAAGTTCTAACGCACGCTACTTTAAGTAGGCGGGCTATGTTTAAGCCTAAAAGCAAAGAACACAAGCGAGTGAACCGCTTTGCAAACATCGTCTGAATGCGGTGTATTGCGAAAGCAGGATTTGTTACTCTTGACGACCGGTCCTCAAGATTTCTCTTTCGTTTGTACATGCGCTAAGGCGCGGCCCGTTTCCTCTGACAAAACGTCGTTGCGCACCTAAGCTTTGCGAGGCTTTCCTCGTAAACGTGCCCCGTCTCGCTGTAGCATCTTGAAAGTGACTATGTTGCGGAGAGCGCTGAATACGACACCGGCATTTCTTTTTCCTCGGAAACCTCAGTCGTCCATGGCCGACTTCCGCCCGGGATCGTGATGTACACGCTGACTGTAATCTTTATGCATCCTGTGGTGCAGTTGCCCGTATCTGAATTTTGGAAGGAGCTCTTTCCTTTTCTCTCAGCATAACTCGTTTTATTTTTTTAGGCGCTTGTCTTACCGTTTTTCGTACATGTACGCTTCTTAAGGGGCCACGGTCGTATATTGGCCGCAGGAAAGTCGTGCCCCCGTTTCTGCACTTTCCTGTCTCTTTCTGAAGTTGTAAGAATCGCACCGAATGGTATGGCAAAATGCGCAAGGCCTTCATCCTAAAGAACGTCGTATAGACCATAGCATTAGCAACATGGAAAAGTTCGTGAGCATTGTGAAATATAAGATTAACTTCTTTCCGACGCCTGCAAGGTAAGCGCTTGCGGGTGTCGCCCAATTCGTACGCACCATGAATTGGGCGAAGGATCATTTCCGTACCGATACAGGCCACAGCCGATTAATTGACTTCATAGCTATCTACTTAGCGCACTAAAGGACGAAGGACAAGGCAAAATAAACAGAAAGGACGCAGCGCTGTACTTCTACTGAGTTCAAGTTTAACCCTGCGTCCTTTCTAATATTTCTATTGCCTCGTCATTCATCCTTCTTTTTTTTTTTTGCGCTAAGCAGATATGTCTCAAGCCAGTAATTCGCACCGACTATTCCAACTCTCATCTCTCATATCACAGCTAAGCGCGTGATTGTATATACTCGGCGAGTATGGTCGCCTCAGAAAAATTACCTAAAAGCCACGTAACAGCGCATGCCATCTGACTGCATGCGATCTCACAGCGCACTGTTTTTATGTAACGGAGATATCTCGGAGATAAGAAAACATTTTGTTTATATGTTATAAGCAAATTGTTATATGTTATAAATGTTATGTGTTATATGTTACAGATGTTATATGTTATAGATGTTATAATTCGGAAAGAAATGTTTGTAAAAAGCAGTATCCGTAATGAAGACAGTATTGACAGCAAGCACAAGGGGAGTGCGTGCTGCGAGGAAGTCTGTGAGCGACTTGAACCCGGTTGCATGCACAGGGAGGTGGATCACGAGGCCACTCAGGGTCGTAAATGACGGCTGCCAGCTCTCTAGTCCCGGCCCTCTTTTATACTAATACGAAGTTGCACGAAAACGGCTCTACGACTTCCACCCAGCACATCCAATGCCCGACTCCTCAAACTCGGTGTACATAACACATTTGAGGAACTCGCGGAAGCCACCTTTACGGCACAAAAATCTCGTCTGTATAATTCAGTGGCTGGGAGCACTCTGTTGTCCCAATTAAACTTAACCCCAATGACACACTCACCCGAGGGGGTCCCTCTTTCTCCTAACCTCCGCTCTCACCTCAACGTAGCCCCCATCCCGAAGAATATGCACCCTGTGCGAGACGAGAAACGCAGAAAGGCAAGGGCTCGGGCTCTCGGGAAACAGTATAGCGAGGACCATGACGTGGTCTACGTGGACGCAGCGGAATACGCGTCAGGATCCCGTATGGCCCTGGCGGTAGCTGACAGTCAGGCAAAGCTTCTAACGTCGTGCTCAATCATCACCAATTCCTCCACAGAGGCAGAAGAGGCAGCCATCGCGCTTGCATTTGTCTCTACATCTGCCTCCACAATCATAAGCGACTCAAAATCAGCTATCCTGAACTATGCCAATGGCTTCATTTCCCGCACCGCTGCTCGCCTACTACGCTTCTGGCTGCCCCAGCGTTCCATAACACTCATCTGGACGCCAGCACATGCTGGCCTCCCTGGCAACGAGGAGGCTCATTCCCTAGCCCGAGGTCTCACATTCCGGGCAGGAGAAATGGAGCCCTCTCCACAGGCTGAGGAGCGCCTGCTCTCCTTTCGAGATATTCTCTCGTATTATCGGGACCAACGAAGAGTATATACACCCCCCAGCCCCATCCCTAACCATAGCACAGGCCGCACATTGGCGACGCCTACAAACTCAAACTGCTCCATACCCCATATTACTAAACGCCCGATACCCAGCCAATTTTTCTCTTCATGCAAACTTTGCGGCAAACCAGGAGATTTCCTACACATCCTCCTCACATGCCCTACCTTCCCTCACCCCCCATCACCGGCTGTGGCGGTGTCTTACTGGGAGTCCATCATGACCAGCACTTCTGCTTTCGATCAGCGCCGGATCATCTCCTGCGCGATGAAGAGGATCGCACTTCAGGGGCTTTCGTTCGCTTTGTAAGGGTGCCCCCTCACATGGAGGGAGCACCCCACGTTCACACACTGGCAATAAATGTTTCTACCACCACCTATTCTGGCTTATGCCCTAATCGTGCGTGTGTTGTTGATTAGCAGAGACTTCACTGTGTAGCACACGCCACTCACTGTATCAGTATAGCTCGGTGTGGGAGTCGGCCCGGCCTCTGGTCCGGCCATCGAGGCGCCTGAATAGGGCACGGCGGGGCTTTATAAGCGCAGCCTGTTCTGACCACTTGCTGGACTAATGCGGGAAAGAGGGAGAGAACGGGGCAACTTTCGCGAGGACCGTTCGGGAAAGAAGGGGACTCGATCGGCCGTCGTCACGGAGGCAGAATGGATTCCGCGACGTGACGCAATCGGGAAAACCTTTGGGAAGAGTGTAATCTACTTCGGGAAAGGAAACAATGGCGGTCCTCGCGGTGAGGGAAAAAGATAAGAATGGAAACGGAAAGTCGGCGTTGCTTCCAAGGCCAGGGTGACTCATTTGCGAGGAAAGAATGAGCCCATTGTGTGCGGCCGCGTTGCGAGAAGTTGGGTGGGAGAACGGCACGCGCACTGCCTATCGGGGTTCACGGTCGCGAACGGTGTTGGGAAAAGTTCGCAGATAAGGATGGCGGCCGTCTCTTTCGGAATGCGGCACACTCCTCGGTGAAGCGCGAGAGCGCGCATGCAGGAGGATGGGAGAAGTCGTCGACGGCGTCGATGCGCGAGGCTCGGTGGGATTGGCAGAGCCAATCTTCTTCGTGACACGTCCGTATAAACCCGCGATGATGAAGTCGTCCACGTCTTTGACGCGCGAAGCAATGGCGCCGTGCTGATTAGAAGCGTGGCCGGTTCTTACGCCTATACCCGTGGACACTGGGTCGTTGACGTGGCCTGCCTGGTTAATATAAATACATTTTAAATATAGTGCCGCTTCTTAGGCGAGTTGTTAAATAGCAATGAGCTGGGCAGCGCTTGGAAGACAAATACAGTCACACATACAAAAACAGCTGCAGTGCTTGTTGAAAACGAAATTCCGAGAAGAGGCAGAAGAGGGCAGAATGTTTGTATACGGTCCCCAGCCCGGAGAAAAAGGCCTCTCGGGCGAGCTCGGAACGCGCCCCCCTGGCTGTAACCTGACACCGCCGGGCAGCTGCGGGTGAAGAGAACGAGGGCACCGGACAGCGCTGTGACCACGGGAGAGAAGGGAAGACGAAGACGACGCGGTGACGGGCAGTCGCAAATCGCCCTCCGTGCCGAGAAGAAGCATTCAACTCATTGTGTATTCGCGCCGCGTTTTTTCGTGTTATAATTAAACAGTTATTTGTTACCGAACGGACGCATCAGTCTTTCATTTCTTATTTTCAACGAACGTGAAACGACAAACTTTCTGGTGCCGAAACCCGGGACTCATCCTGCCGTGGACATTACAGTGTGCTCCAACGATTCCACGCCGGAACGTCTCTGTGATGATCGCCTGATGCCGTCCTTCCGGTGAGCTTACCAACGAACTGTTTATGCTGTGAACATGGAACGCGGGCGCAAAAAACGCATGGTCCTCCGGGCACAAGCCACACGTCTCATCAACGAATGTGAGCAGGGCAGGCAAGTTAGCCTCACACCGAACGAAGCAGGAGTGCTGCATGCCCGGTTGACATCCATACGGACAGAGCTCAACGCTGTCAACAACGAGATTGAGGCCTTGGTTTCTGAAGACGACCTGGAGGAAGAATTCACGCAAGTGATAGAATATAACGACCGTATCGTGCAATGCTTGGCACGGCTGGAGCAGCAAAGGAACGGCGGCTCAAAAGAAATCTCTCCAGCTCCAGCTGCCCAGACTCGATCAGCTCAACGGTTAGCTGTGACCGTAATCGAAACAACGACGTCACAAAAGCTGAACGTGAAATTGCCAAGGCTTGAGCTGATCAAGTTTAGTGGGCGACGGCATGAGTGGCAGCCCTTCTGGGAGTTGTTCGAACAGGTGGTGGACAACAACGATCAACTTTCCACACTGGATAAGTTCCACTACCTGAGGGCATCTCTCACAGGCGATGCAGCTGCGGTGCTTACCGGCCTACCCCAACGTCCCGGTGCTACAACGACGCGAAGCAGCTTCTGAAAAAACGCTTCGGAAACGAAGAGCTTCTAATCCAGGAGCACATGAAGAAGCTCATCGACGTTACACCTGTGCGCGCTTCAGACGATGTGCGCGGACTTCGGCGTCTCTACGACACTGTGTCAGCGCATATCAGGGGACTCGAGACTCTCGGCCGGAAGCTCGACAGCTTCAGCTCCATGCTGCTGCCCATCGTACAACGAGCGATGCCGAAAGAGATCCTGTTGGACTTCAGCCGTAAGTGCGTAGTGGAGACAGGCGGCCCAACTGACGATCATCAGGCTACCACAGACGGTTCATCGCTAACCACGGAGGAAGGAGACAGAGGGTACTGTAACACCTTCACGAGACTCTTGTCCTTTCTCCGAGTGGAAGTTGAAAGCCGTGAAAACCTGGCTGCCCTACAAAGCATGGACGTAAAGCAATCGCCGAAATACAGTCCCAAAGAAGGCCCCTCATTGCACGCAAGAAAAGAAAAGCATGCTCCATCTGCTGCAATGCTGCACCCAAAATGCCACTCAGGAAAAATTGCTTCTTTTGTGACGCTAGCAGCCACACAACACAGACTGTGGACGAAAAGAGAACGATAGCGGAAAAGAAGACACTTTTACAATCTAATGGGAGGTGCTTCAGGTGCACGAAGAGAGGCCATCCGGCTCGAGAATGCCGATCTAACATACGATGCGCGAAGTGCGATAAAAGGCACGCCAGCACGATGTGTGACCCGACGTATGCAAAAACGAACGCACGACAACCGAACGACCCCGTCGCAAAACGCGCACATTACTCTGGAAGCTACCGTCACAGGCAGCGGAACCGCCACAAAGAAGTCAGTTTTGCTGCAAACGGCGAAAGCTTGGTGTTGCGGAGAGACCTCCAGAGCTCGGGTGCGAATATTGTTCGACGGCGGCAGCCAACGCTCGTACATCACATCGGCTACGTCAAAGAGATTAGGATGCAAACTCATCGGCAGCGAAAGGCTGACAGTTGGATTCTTCGGAGGTCATCAAAAGAAAGGCTGTTCAACAGAGTGTCTGTCAAACTAAAAACGAGAGATAAACGGGAATTCGAGATAGATGTTCTGGAGACAGACATTATTTGTGACCAAATTATCCCTTCACCACCGAAAATATGGACCGACCGCCTTGCTGCACTCGGTTACGAAGTTGCCGACTTCAAAAACGACGGTGACCCTCACTCTATCGAGCTGCTAATCGGGTCGGATCACTTTGGCAGCTCACAACTGGCCGCACCACTAGGCTTGAAGGAAAACTGAGGGCTGTTGAAACGGTGGTCGGTTGGACTGTTCAAGGGCCTGTGGAGGGGAGTAACGAATCGTCCCAGTGCACACAAACAGTGGCGCTTCGAACGTCTGTCATAGAAAGAAATGCGGCTGACGTACTTACCAAATTCTGGACACTGGAATCTATTGGAGTAAACGACATCGAGAAAACGAAAGAACCAAATCCTACCCTGGAATTTTTCGAAGAAACCATCAAGCGAGTGGATGGTCGTTACGAGGTGGCCCTTCCTTGGAAGCCCGTAACATCGCTGCACCACAATAAGGAGATCGCCATGAAGCGTCTACATCACTTGACAAGGCGCCTTCAAACTATCCAGACTTGTGTCAAGATTACGACTCAGTGATCAGACACTACGATCAACTGGGGATAGCGGAACTCGTAGATGACAGCATCAGTGAAGCCGACACTCTCTATTATATGCCACACCAGGCGGTGATACGCGACTCCCATAAGCTTCGAGTGGTTTTCGATGCCTCTTCACACGGTAACTCAGCAAAGTCACTCAACGACAACTTGGAGAGTGGACCGAACTTGACAGCAGATTTAGTCGGTTTACTCCTCAACTTTCGCCGACACCGAGTGGCGCTGGTTGCTGACATCGAACAAGCGTTTTTGCAGGTTGGTGTGAGACCTGCGGACCGAGATGCGTTGCGTTTTTTGTGGTTTCAGGTAACACCTAAACCTGGCGAACCACTCCCACCGATTGCAACTTGGCGCATGACTCGGGTTCCTTTCGGAACGACGGCTAGCCCATTTCTGCTCTCCGCAACGCTCCAACACCACTTGAGGAAATGTGAAGAGCAATACCCTCAAACCGCAAGTCGGCTCAAGAACAGTCTTTACGTGGACGACTTGCTAACGGGAGCTGAAAGCGAAGAAGCAGCATTGAGGCTGTACAACGAGGCAACCGAAATATTTGAAGCTGCGGAAATGAAACTGCACAAATGGTCATCTAACAGCGAAAAGCTGCGCCAGCAATTCCAGAGAGACTCCCGAGGCGCCATACATCTCGGCTATTTGTCGGGAGTGCTGAAGGTTTTGGGACTGACGTGGGATCCATGTGCTGACCGCTTAACGTTCTCTCCGTGCACGGATCGCATTCAGGATGTCGAACACCCCACAAAAAGGTCCATGCTGCAAACAACGGCGCGGATATATGACCCACTGGGGTGGCTGTCTCCCTTTATCGTACGCGCCAAAGTCCTCTTTCAACAGCTGTGGCGCAGAAATATCGACTGGGACGACACTCTACCTGACGACATCGCGGCAGCCTGGAGAGAGTGGCTAGACGGAATCCTTCATCTGCACGATGTTCAAGTACCCCGGTATTACGGGTCACAAACGAACGGAGGGATGACGACCTGCCTTCACATTTTCGCCGATGCAAGTCCAGTGGCATACGGAGCGGTCGCCTACCTCACTCTGAAGGGTGACAACGGGACAAGTTCGACCATTCTGATGAGCAAATCAAGGGTTGCGCCAGTCAAGGAAATTACTCTGGCGAGATTGGAACTAATGGCATGCCTGCTGGCGGCTCGATATGTCGCTACATTTTGGATACCCTCGAAGAGCAGCCCTCGAACATCTGCCTGTGGACGGATTCAACAATCGCGCTCCATTGGATCCTGGGTAATGCCGACCGCTGGCAGCAGTTCGTGCGCAACCGCGTCACTGAAATTCAGCATCTCACGGACGGGTTCGCATGGAGACATTGCCCCGGAAAAGAAAACCCAGCGGATCTTCTGACACGCGGAATACCAGCTGCGCAGCTGGCGACAAACGAGCTCTGGTGGAACGGAGCGCCATGGATTTGCCAGGGAGAGATGGATTGCCCCGATTGATTCCAGAGGCGACATTTAACGAAGCTGAGCTAGAGCTACGAAAGGGAACCAGTGCATTGCCGGCTACGACATCGCCACCTGCTGGTTCGGCCATAATCGACCTGAAACATACGGCAAACTCTCAAGTTGATCAGAGTGACAGCGTGGATTTTTTCGGTTCATCGCAAGAACGAAACGCCAAAGCCGAGAATTGGGATCCCTCACATCGGACGAGCTGAATAAAGCGGAACAATATTGGATACTTTGTGAACAGAGAGAAGGATTTCCAAGAGAAGTTGCGTGTGTCGCCAACGGAACGCGAATTCCACCTGACTCACCTTGAGAAATGTTTCACTGATGATTGACAGTGATGGAGTTTTAAGAGTTGACGGAAGGCTGCAGCGTAGCCAACTAGACTACAACGAGACGATCCCGCTGTATTACTAGAAGAGCAACCTGGCCGAGCTTCTCGTCTTGCAGTGTCACCGACAGGTGTTTGCACGGAGGAATACGGGACACACTGACGCAACTGAGGGAGCGGTTTTGGTGCTCGGGGCGAGGCAGCGGTAAAGAGAGCCTTAAAGGCGTGCGTAACGTGCAGGTTTCCATTCAAGGCCAACGGCCAAGGACGCTCCTCTTCCAAGCGATCGCATCAACCCCAGGCTTCTCCTTTCGAAGTGACCGGTGTCGACTTTGCTGGCCTCTTCTCGTCAGGGGGCAACGACGACGAAGTCGTACATTGCTCTCTTCACATGTGGTTGTCACCCGGGCAAGACACCTCGAGTTGGTGAGTGACATGTCGGCTGCTCATTTTTGCTTGCTTTCCGCCGATTCATATCTCGACGAGGACTACCGAGCACTATTTATAGTGACACGCGCTCACGTTCAAGAAGACAAGTAGGGATCTGGCCACACTGCTCTGGACCGTTAGTCAGAAACGAAGAGGTTAAGAACTCGTCGCCGTTGCCCCCTTGACGAGAAGAGGGCCAGCAAAGTCGACACCGGTCACTTCGAAGGAGAAGCCTGGGTGATGCGATCGCTTGGAAGAGGAGCGGTCACTTGGCTCGTTGGCCTTGAATGGAAACGCTGAACGTTACGCACGCCTTTAAGGCTCTCTTTACCAGCTGCCTCGCCCGATCACCCAAAACCGCTCCCTCAGTTGCGTCAGTGTGTCCCGTATTCCTCCGTGCAACACCTGTCGGTGACACTGCAAGACGAGAAGCTCGGCAGGTTGCTCTTCTTAGGTAATACGCGGGATGCTTCTCGTTGTAGTCTAGTTGGCTACGCTGCAGCCTTCCGTCAACTCTTAAAACTCCATCACTGTCAATCATCAGTGAAACAGTTCTCAAAGGTGAGTCAGGTGGAATTCGCGTTCCGGTTGGCGACACACGCAACTTCTCTTGGAAATCCTTCTCTCTGTTCACAAAGTATCCAATATTGTTCCGCTTTATGCAGCTCGTCCGATGTGAGGGATCCCAATTCTCGGCTTGGCGTTTCGTTCTTGCGATGAACCGGAAAACCCACGGATCTCTGACACGCGGATACCAGCTGCGCAGCTGGCGACAAACGAGCTCTGGTGGAACGGAGCGCCATGGATTTGCCAGGGGAGAGATGGATTGCCCCGATTGATTCCAGAGGCGACATTAAACGAAGCTGAGCTAGAGCTACGAAAGGGGAACCAGTGCATTGCCGGCTACGACATCGCCCACCTGCTGGTGCGGCCATATCGACCTGAAACAATACGGCAAACTCTCAAGTTGATCAGAGTGACAGCGTGGATTTTTCGGTTCATCGCAAGAACGAAACGCCAAAGCCGAGAATTGGGATCCCTCACATCGGACGAGCTGATAAAGCGGAACAATAGTGGATACTTTGTGAACAGAGAGAAGGATTTCCAAGAGAAGTTGCGTGTGTCGCCAACGGAACGCGAATTCCACCTGACTCACCTTTGAGAAATGTTTCACTGATGATTGACAGTGATGGAGTTTTAAGAGTTGACGGAAGGCTGCAGCGTAGCCAACTAGACTACAACGAGAAGCATCCCGCTGTATTACCTAAGAAGAGCAACCTGGCCGAGCTTCTCGTCTTGCAGTGTCACCGACAGGTGTTGCACGGAGGAATACGGACACACTGACGCAACTGAGGGAGCGGTTTTGGGTGATCGGGGGCGAGGCAGCTGGTAAAGAGAGCCTTAAAGGCGTGCGTAACGTGTCAGCGTTTCCATTCAAGGCCAACGAGCCAGTGACCGCTCCTCTTCCAAGCGATCGCATCACCCAGGCTTCTCCTTTCGAAGTGACCGGTGTCGACTTTGCTGGCCCTCTTCTCGTCAAGGGGGCAACGGCGACGAAGTTCTTAACCTCTTCGTTCTGATAACTGTCCAGAGTGTGGCCAGATCCCTACTTGTCTTCTTGAACGTGAGCGCGTTGTCACTATAAATAGGTGCTCGGTAGTCCTCGTCGAGATATGAATGCGGCGGAAAGCAAGCAAAAATGAAGCAGCCGACATGTCACTCACCAACTCGAGGTGTATTGCCCGGGTGACACCACATGTGAAGAGAGCAATGTACGACTTCGTCGTCGTTGCCCCCTTGACGAGAAGAGGGCCAGCAAAGTCGACACCGGTCACTTCGAAAGGAGAAGCCTGGGTGATGCGATCGCTTGGAAGAGGAGCGGTCACTTGGCTCGTTGGCCTTGAATGGAAACGCTGACACGTTACGCACGCCTTTAAGGCTCTCTTTACCAGCTGCCTCGCCCCGATCACCCAAAACCGCTCCCTCAGTTGCGTCAGTGTGTCCCGTATTCCTCCGTGCAACACCTGTCGGTGACACTGCAAAGACGAGAAGCTCGGCCAGGTTGCTCTTCTTAGGTAATACAGCGGGATGCTTCTCGTTGTAGTCTAGTTGGCTACGCTGCAGCCTTCCGTCAACTCTTAAAACTCCATCACTGTCAATCATCAGTGAAACATTTCTCAAAGGTGAGTCAGGTGGAATTCGCGTTCCGTTGGCGACACACGCAACTTCTCTTGAAATCCTTCTCTCTGTTCACAAAGTATCCAATATTGTTCCGCTTTATTCAGCTCGTCCGATGTGAGGGATCCCAATTCTCGGCTTTGGCGTTTCGTTCTTGCGATGAACCGAAAAATCCACGCTGTCACTCTGATCAACTTTGAGAGTTTGCCGTATTGTTTCAGGTCGATTATGGCCGAACCAGCAGGTGGCGATGTCGTAGCCGGCAATGCACTGGTTCCCTTTCGTAGCTCTAGCTCAGCTTCGTTAAATGTCGCCTCTGGAATCAATCGGGGCCAATCCATCTCTCCCTGGCAAATCCATGGCGCTCCGTTCCACCAGAGCTCGTTTGTCGCCAGCTGCGCAGCTGGTATTCCGCGTGTCAGAAGATCCGCTGGGTTTTTCGGTTCATCGCAAGAACGAAACGCCAAAGCCGAGAATTGGGATCCCTCACTAGAGCACTGCACGGGCCCGGGCCGGCCCGAAAGCCCGGGCCCGGCCCGGCCCGCGGGCCGGGCCGGGCCGGGTAAGGGGTTGTTGGATCGGGCCCGGGCCGGGCTCGGGCCCATGATCTTCGGGCTCGGGTCGGGCTCGGGCCTGAGCCAGGCCCGTATTAGGCCCGGGTCTCATACGTATATGTTTAATTGCGTGTGTACGTTGTGTGGCTTTGTTTTTGTTGTTTTGTGGGGTTTAACTTCCCGAAGCGACCCAGACTATATGAGACGCCGTTGTTGAGGGCTCCGGCTCCGGGTAATTTAACCACCTGGAGTGCATTGGCGTGCACAGAAATTGCACAGTACAAGACGTCTACAATTTTGCTCCATCGGCATGCTACACGGGATTTCAAGACACGCCTAATATAAGTTTCCGCCATTATTTTATTTATTTATTTATTTATTTATTTATTTATTTATTTATTTATTTATTATTTATTATTTACAATACCTCAAAGGCCCCCGTGAAGGGGTTTTACATGAGGGGTGAGCTTTTACAATGGATTAAGTGAGTAGTTGCTCAATCGCTGCTTTGAAGGTGATGACGCTGGAGTGGTGCACAACGTCAGGAGGCAGGCCATTCCAATCTTGTGCTGTCTTGGCAAAAAAGGATGAAAGGTGCGCAGTGGTGTGAGCAGCTGGCGGGTACACAGCTTTGCCGTGGTTGATGCGGTCTGAATGACGATGGGTTGGCTTGATGGCGGGAGTACGAGGTGATGCATGATAAAACTTGAAAAACAGGCAAAGACGAGCGATACGGCGGCGTAATGAAAGGATAGCGAGGTTAGCGCGAGATTTAAGTTCGGTTACGCTTGACTGGTATGAATAATCTGAAAAGATGAGTCTTGCTGCCCGGTTTTGCACAGTTTCAAGTGTTTTAATGTTGTTAGTTTGGTGAGGGTCCCAAACAGCGCATGCGTATTCAAGTTTGGGTCTGATTAGTGTCTGATATGCGAGTAGTTTCACAGGGGTAGGAGCTAGATGAAGGTTTCGACGTAGACAGCCAAGAGCGCGGTTAGCTTCGTTAGTGACGTGCGTTATGTGAAGAGACCATGTTAAGTCAGAAGACAAATGAACACCTAAATACTTGTATGAAGTTGCAGATGAAATTTCCGTGTTGTTAATAAGGTATCTTGGAGCTGGGTAGTACTGTCGGCGATGAAAAGAGACTAGTGATTTTTGTTTGTGTTTAGGGACATTAACCATTTGTTACACCATATTTCGATTTTATGAAGGTCGGATTGCAGTTCATGGACATCTGATGCGTTGTTAATCGGGCGATAAATGACACAATCATCTGCGAAAAGTCTGATGCTAGAAGAAAGGTTATTTGGTAAGTCGTTTATATATATTAGGAAAAGCAGTGGACCTAGAACCGTGCCCTGAGGCACGCCTGACATAACAGGACGTAGAGAAGAAGAGAGATTATTGGCGTAAACGAACTGCTGGCGGTTAGTTAAAAAGTCACAAATCCAATTAAAAACTAACGGGTCAAGATTAAGAGTGGAAAGTTTTAAAAACAAGCGTTTATGAGGAACTTTGTCAAATGCTTTCTCGAAATCCAAAAAAGTGCGTCTACCGGTATATTTACATTATACTGAGTAAAAGACGTTCTTGGGTACCGTGTAAGGAAAGCAACGGTAAACTGTCTTGATTAGTGTATATAAGATGTGCGCGTTTGTATCTAGGGAAACATTTTGAGTATGCAGCTACGCTCGCATGCCCGTAGACTGGCCAACGCGACTTGTGAGTCATTAATATCTCAGGAGCTGTTTTTCGTGCATTTTAAGTGCAAGATGCAGAGGGACTCTTATCACAGGGTGAACGCCGTTGTTGATTTTCTCATTACTAGTGGTGAGGCGCCAGACCATAGAGACACTCGTTTCCCCGAGTGTGGCTCACAACTGGAGTGATGAGGCTATAGAAGCGATCCGGGATTCTGGGAATACCCAGCACACGGACTGATTAGTTTTATTTAAACCACCCTTTATTCAACACACCGTTACTGTACGCACGTCTGACACGAGGACGGTGGCTCGCTCGTTAACGGGTGTGCCTCGCTTTGACAGATCTATGGCACTGCGGTGGCGGTGACTCGGGAAAGAAGGACGGGACAAAGAACCTTGTTGTTTTGAACACGAAAACCTAGTGTAGGTTGGGTGCAGTTGCCTGCCGAAGAGTGAACACAAAAACTTTATTTATGTAACGCTGCCCAGCCTCTCATATTCCTCCCAGAAGCAGCTAGAGCACGTTTTTTTTTCCCATTACATTGTGCAATAGATGAACTTTGCAGGAGACTTGCTACTTTTACTCAACAGCCCTGGCTCGTATGCAGTTGATGTAGACTCAACCTAAAAATATCTGTCATGTTTTTTTTCTCCACTTTATGCAGGTATTATATTGTGTAGTTGTTCTTTTAAATGCAAAAATGAGATTGCGTGGTTAGCACGGCGTGCGTACATGAAAGAGCCAGCTATGACTCCAATTATATTTTATATTGCCCTGCAATCATTTCGCAAGAGTGTTAGGCGCGTAATTCACCGAAAGTAT
Source organism: Rhipicephalus sanguineus (assembly GCF_013339695.2). NCBI lineage: Eukaryota > Metazoa > Arthropoda > Arachnida > Ixodida > Ixodidae > Rhipicephalus > Rhipicephalus sanguineus. Next base: position 206,868,522 of record NC_051178.1, on the reverse strand, counting down.
ACACAGTACCAGTGAAAGTCGTGACACTGACAGAAGTTCCTAAAACAATCTCTAGAAAATTTCTTGTGTGCGGCAGGTATCTTCACAATAACCGAAGGTTGGACAGTGCCTCCTTTATGCTCAAGGCATAACTAGCCGAAACGGACCGGGCCGGGCCGGGCCGGGCCCAAACCTTTCGGGCTCGGGCCGGGTACGGGCCACATTTAAGAACACCGGGCCGGGCTCGGGCGGGCCGGAGCATGGTTTTTTCGGGCCGGGCCGGGCCCGGGCCGGAAAAATCGGCCCGTGCAGTGCTCTATCCCTCACATCGGACGAGCTGAATAAAGCGGAACAATATTGGATACTTTGTGAACAGAGAGAAGGATTTCCAAGAGAAGTTGCGTGTGTCGCCAACGGAACGCGAATTCCACCTGACTCACCTTTGAGAAATGTTTCACTGATGATTGACAGTGATGGAGTTTTAAGAGTTGACGGAAGGCTGCAGCGTAGCCAACTAGACTACAACGAGAAGCATCCCGCTGTATTACCTAAGAAGAGCAACCTGGCCGAGCTTCTCGTCTTGCAGTGTCACCGACAGGTGTTGCACGGAGGAATACGGGACACACTGACGCAACTGAGGGAGCGGTTTTGGGTGATCGGGGCGAGGCAGCTGGTAAAGAGAGCCTTAAAGGCGTGCGTAACGTGTCAGCGTTTTCCATTCAAGGCCAACGAGCCAAGTGACCGCTCCTCTTCCAAGCGATCGCATCACCCAGGCTTCTCCTTTCGAAGTGACCGGTGTCGACTTTGCTGGCCCTCTTCTCGTCAAGGGGGCAACGACGACGAAGTCGTACATTGCTCTCTTCACATGTGGTGTCACCCGGGCAATACACCTCGAGTTGGTGAGTGACATGTCGGCTGCTTCATTTTTGCTTGCTTTCCGCCGATTCATATCTCGACGAGGACTACCGAGCACTATTTATAGTGACAACGCGCTCACGTTCAAGAAGACAAGTAGGGATCTGGCCACACTCTGGACAGTTATCAGAAACGAAGAGGTTAAGAACTTCGTCGCCGTTGCCCCCTTGACGAGAAGAGGGCCAGCAAAGTCGACACCGGTCACTTCGAAAGGAGAAGCCTGGGTGATGCGATCGCTTGGAAGAGGAGCGGTCACTTGGCTCGTTGGCCTTGAATGGAAACGCTGACACGTTACGCACGCCTTTAAGGCTCTCTTTACCAGCTGCCTCGCCCCGATCACCCAAAACCGCTCCCTCAGTTGCGTCAGTGTGTCCCGTATTCCTCCGTGCAACACCTGTCGGTGACACTGCAAGACGAGAAGCTCGGCCAGGTTGCTCTTCTTAGGTAATACAGCGGGATGCTTCTCGTTGTAGTCTAGTTGGCTACGCTGCAGCCTTCCGTCAACTCTTAAAACTCCATCACTGTCAATCATCAGTGAAACATTTCTCAAAGGTGAGTCAGGTGGAATTCGCGTTCCGTTGGCGACACACGCAACTTCTCTTGGAAATCCTTCTCTCTGTTCACAAAGTATCCAATATTGTTCCGCTTTATTCAGCTCGTCCGATGTGAGGGATCCCAATTCTCGGCTTTGGCGTTTCGTTCTTGCGATGAACCGAAAAATCCACGCTGTCACTCTGATCAACTTTGAGAGTTTGCCGTATTGTTTCAGGTCGATTATGGCCGAACCAGCAGGTGGCGATGTCGTAGCCGGCAATGCACTGGTTCCCTTTCGTAGCTCTAGCTCAGCTTCGTTAAATGTCGCCTCTGGAATCAATCGGGGCCAATCCATCTCTCCCTGGCAAATCCATGGCGCTCCGTTCCACCAGAGCTCGTTTGTCGCCAGCTGCGCAGCTGGTATTCCGCGTGTCAGAAGATCCGCTGGGTTTTTCGGTTCATCGCAAGAACGAAACGCCAAAGCCGAGAATTGGGATCCCTCACATCGGACGAGCTGAATAAAGCGGAACAATATTGGATACTTTGTGAACAGAGAGAAGGATTTCCAAGAGAAGTTGCGTGTGTCGCCAACGGAACGCGAATTCCACCTGACTCACCTTTGAGAAATGTTTCACTGATGATTGACAGTGATGGAGTTTTAAGAGTTGACGGAAGGCTGCAGCGTAGCCAACTAGACTACAACGAGAAGCATCCCGCTGTATTACCTAAGAAGAGCAACCTGGCCGAGCTTCTCGTCTTGCAGTGTCACCGACAGGTGTTGCACGGAGGAATACGGGACACACTGACGCAACTGAGGGAGCGGTTTTGGGTGATCGGGGCGAGGCAGCTGGTAAAGAGAGCCTTAAAGGCGTGCGTAACGTGTCAGCGTTTCCATTCAAGGCCAACGAGCCAAGTGACCGCTCCTCTTCCAAGCGATCGCATCACCCAGGCTTCTCCTTTCGAAGTGACCGGTGTCGACTTTGCTGGCCCTCTTCTCGTCAAGGGGGCAAACGACGACGAAGTCGTACATTGCTCTCTTCACATGTGGTGTCCACCCGGGCAATACACCTCGAGTTGGTGAGTGACATGTCGGCTGCTTCATTTTTGCTTGCTTTCCGCCGATTCATATCTCGACGAGGACTACCGAGCACTATTATAGTGACAACGCGCTCACGTTCAAGAAGACAAGTAGGGATCTGGCCACCTCTGGACAGTTTATCAGAAACGAAGAGGTTAAGAACTTCGTCGCCAACTCTCGCATACAATGGAAGGTCATTGTGGAGCGCGCGCCGTGGTGGGGGCGGATTTTATGAGCGCTTGGTTGGACTCACTAAACAGGCTTTGAGGAAAACGCTGGGAACGAGCAGTCTCGGATTTGAAGAGCTCAGCACAACGCTAAGTGAAGTGGAGGCCATGTTAAATTCGCGCCCCTAACACATGTCTATACCGAACCCAACGAGCCAGAACCGCTTTGTCCAGCCCTATTTTTGACGGGAAGACGGCTGACGTCGCTGCCTAATCTACAACGCCAGGAGATCGCAGCCCTTTCCTCTTCCCACCTTCAAGAAATTTTGTCCAATCGAAGTAAACTGCTGAACCAGTTCTGGAAAGATGGACAAATGAATACTTGAAAGAGCTACGGAGCTATCAGCTAAAAGGAAAAACGTCAAGGGAGCTGAAAGCTGGCGATTTGGTACTGCTCAGTGAATCGATGCTACCAAGGCAGATGTGGAAGATGGGAGCCGTTGAATCAACATTTCCTGGCCGCGACGGCAAGATTAGGTCGTGCCATGTACGAATGCCCGGAGGAACAGTGCTTCGACGACCCGTTCAACTACTGCACCCGGTTGAGCTGTATAGCTAAAGGCAAATGACGGCGTCATTTCGGGGGGGAATGTGTTGAAAACGAAATTCCGAGAAGAGGCAGAAGAGGGCAGAATGTTTGTATACGGTCCCCAGCCGGAGAAAAAGGCCTCTCGGGCGAGCTCGGAACGCGCCCCCCTGGCTGTAACCTGACACCGCCGGGCAGCTGCGGGTGAAGAGAACGAGGGCACCGGACAGCGCTGTGACCACCGGGAGAGAAGGGAAGACGAAGACGACGCGGTGACGGGCAGTCGCAAATCGCCCTCCGTGCCGAGAAAGAAGCATTCAACTCATTGTGTATTCGCGCCGCGTTTTTCGTGTTATAATTAAACAGTTATTTGTTACCGAACGGACGCATCAGTCTTTCATTTCTTATTTTCAACGAACGTGAACGACAGTGCTGCTCCCGTGTGTGGCCTCATGCGCTTTATTCTGCCCTTGTACTTTTCAAGCGTGTCTTAGCCTTGCGAGAGCACTAACCTTGAAACTCCGCCATCCCTTCTCCCCTGTGCAGGGTAGCGTACCGCTTATTCTAAACTGGTTCACATCCCTGCCTCTCCTCTGATTCCTCTTTTCCTTTCTTAACATTGCTGGTTTTAACCAGGTCAGGATCCACCGTCTTACTTCTTATACATGTTTTTTTTATATATATATAGAATATTGAAAAACTATCATAACTGGTACCGAGTGAAGTGAGTGCGAGAAAAAGCCTCTCTCTTGTCCTTGAACTCTGGAGTTGTCTGGGGGCCATTTCGCAAGCCTTCCAATCGATATCTTAGTAGGGTAGAGAATTGCGGCGTAGATATTAGAAGCGAGTTTAGTTTCGATCATTGTGCGAAAGGGGCCTGACTCGATCATTTTCGCCATCGAAATCATCGGCTTCCCGTTGCACGAACAATGACGCGAGCCTTTTGTGAAAACAACCTATTGTGCCTAGACGAGACCAATGAGTTCCCGAGAACCTCCAAGAATGTGTCCTCTCATCCAAATTTTCGTTCGTTGCTTTTTGTGTCTGCCGTATGAGCAACCCCGCTTTCTCTGGAGAACGCTCCACTGACTAAATTAAATGTATTATGGGTTTTACTTTACTTTCTCGCATTTCCTTTTAGCTTCTACGTGTTTGTGGTCCTGTCCTTTCTTAGCTATAAAGTAGAACTGTTACAGGAAGAAAAAGATCAGGTCTTAAGGTTGACTTTCATATCTCATTCCATATATATTTCCGGCTTAAACGGACGTTTTCACATAGCAGCTTCCGTGGAAGAAAGACGATTTTGACAGATGTTTTGTTACAACGACATTCGTTAGGTGACAATGTCCCGCCTTCATGTCAAAACAAACGAAAAAAAAAATAGTGGAAGGAGGAGAAGGCGACCTCACAGGGGACACCTGTCAACACTGTCTAAAGTGTTGCTGAAAGGAGCGCTTCTCACTCTCCACAATAGTTCTATCCCTTTCAGCACATCCTTTGTACGTCTGCATCTGTTCTTGCAACCTGGTCAAGTTTTGATGACGTAAGTGAGTGGTTACAGTTCGGACAGCCCTGAATTCGATTCCTTTCAAGCCTTTCGTGAGTAAAAACGAAGATGTAGCGACATTTGTCTTTGCTTTCCGTTTTATGTATGGATTCATTTCATCTATTCTCTCCGCCCAAAAGAGTAAGCATGGGGTCGTGCCCCTCTCGGTGGCAGTTGACAGCCTTCTCTCTCTCTATTTCTAATTACCCTGTGTTCTTGTATGTTTATTAATATAATAATAATATAATAATAATAATAATAATAATAATAATAATAATAATAATAATAATAATAATAATAATAATAATAATATGGGGCCACAGTATGGTGCCATTCGTGCATAACCTTTTAGTGTTGATTATCTGGCGCCTCTTCTTAATAATCGCTTTAGTATCCCAACTGCCTGCCTTCTTATTGAGTGCGGTTGGCGAAGTCCACTTTACCGTACTATTTTATTTATTTGTTTTGTTTTCTTGCGGGAAACTATGAATGGTGTAGCAGTATAGAAGTTTGTAAAGGTGACTTAGTGCGGTAGCTTGGGCGTGTTGGGGAAACGTCGCTGTGTGTGCGTCGCCCGTCTTCTGTTGCGCTGTGTTTCAATGTTGGAAAGGTTCTTTCTCACGTTAAGCGCGCAGCGGCCCTACTGTTGATCGTCTGTGAACATTTCGCATGGTCTCTTCGACGTACGGTGGTCGTATCGTAATAACATTTCCATCGGGAATCCCGCTAGTAACGTCATGAGGTCAGCGAATGCGCGTCGCTGCGAGGGAGGATTGTTGGCGGGTCACGCGGAAGCGAAAGCACTGACAAGAACGATCGATCGCGCCTGCTGCCCTAGATAATATGCCGCTTGGTCGATGACGCTTTGTTCTGAGCTATTGATGGGACAGCTAAGTATTGGGTAACACTGAAACGAGCAAGAGGACACAAATGCACGTCGCACTGAACGCGGTGCACACAGCGTTAAGTAATGTTGCTTTTAATCGCTGTGACCATATGCGAGCACACGGCGCATCCGAAATACGAGTGACAGCTCGAGAGAGAGAGAGCGTAGGGGGGGGGGGGGGGGGGGGAGCGTCGCGCGGTGACATTTCCCGACATTCTGTTTCGGGGTCACCTTCGGCAGCGGACAGTGACAGTAAAGTACGCGGTCTGTCCGAGATACGATAAAAGGAGGAATGCTGGGGAAGCGCGCTCCAGTGATGCTATTCGCGGAGTGATACGCCCCTCGTACCCTTCTCTCCCGGCGAACTTCGTGACGCATCCGAGTGTATGTGGTACAGCCCCGGGGGGCGTGGTCCGGTAGTGTGTCTTTTCGCTGTCCACGCGCTCGGCACCGCACAACCGCGATAAATTAATTACCGCTGTCGCCTTGTTCCTGTGGAAGGCTTCGCAATGAGGACAAAAATGTGCGTTTGTTCGTTTGAAACGGATATTTTGTTAGCACTATACGGGCGGCGCTCGCAAGGCGCGAGCACGTCGAGCGTTATCGCAGAATCGGGGCTTTTTCGCCGCTCGAGTATTGGGAAGGTTGCTCGTTCGTTGCAACCGTTAGAAGAGCAACTAATGCTCTGCCAGTAACGCGGATTGTCAGTGTGAAATTAGTAGCACTCGCTTTTGCTGAAATTTCGGTTCGCACGCTGATAATGTTTTCTTTCTTTTTTGGTGAGTACGTTCTCGCACTGAACAGTCAATTCAATGCACTTCTTTTATGCACTTTATGCACTGATCTGCGCATCAAACGGGATACCGCCTTAACGTGATTGCACGAGGCACTTTATTCTACAGAGACAAGATATTAGAACACCGATCGCCGCACAATGTTCTGAAGACGTATAACGTTTTCTTGTTATCTTACGAACAGATCTCTCTGATCGCATTTGACCGCGTGATATGATGCATATATGCACATACGCGCTCATAGAATATTGAGCAAGTTTCGAACTTTTTTCGTCTTCTGTATCCTCGTGGTCAGGTCTCATACAACAAGTTAACTTACTCTCAAAACCTTTCGCTGCATAACATAACCGAATAAACAAGTTCTGATCTCATGAAATCAAGAAAAAATCTTCTTGTTGCATGAAGGGTTTTACTTTTTCTTATTCGGTTCAACAAAAGTTCGCGGATGCGGTGATAGGTACGTTTCAGCACCAGACTTCAGAGGTGACTATACAGTATATTTCTTTGCTTCGGTTTTGCAAATGATTCACACATAATGGACCGAGACGTCTATAGTGAACACAGCTATGTAGTGTTATCTTTCAGTCAGTCATACCGCTGGGGCCTCCAAACGTCCTTTCTTTGCGCATTTGTGCGTCGACAGCTTCTCGTTGTGACATGAATGCTCGATTTCCTAACTCGCCAAAAGCAGGCCAGTTCCCTTAGGAAACATGATCGCGTGGTACGCACTTTATTTGTTGTCCTTCTTATCACCGACCACAGGTGTGCTCGTATCTGTAATCAACGGTGCTCGCTGACCGTGCAGGCTAGCGCTGATGGAGGAGCGCCGCATTCAGCCCAGGGTTCACAAAGCAGAGTGAGCGGAGGTCACGCACAAGGCCCGTTCGGCGTGCCGCGTCGCGCTTCGGTCTTACGAAAGATTAAATATCTCTGGCCGGTGTCCCCCCCAGAAGCGTAGCCGTCTTCGTCCCGTCCCCTTTCCTCGGGCCAACCGATGCGCTGTACTGAGGCGCAGTGCTCTTCGCTTTCGCAACACGCCACTCCGCCCACGCGATGTACAGCGGACCGTTTCTCATCGCTCCCCGCGTGTGTCCAAGTTCTGGCCAAGAGCTCCATTTTGCGCAGGCTAATTGAATTGTTCCGGCCGCCCTGCCCCCCCCCCCCCCCTGCCGCTGTAATGGCCCCTCAATTTGCCCGTCGTCCCACCGCCGCGCGCACTGCGGACCTCGACACTCTCGGTCACGTGACACCTGCTGCGCCTTTGCAACTACTCTCTCGTCGAACTCTGCTCTCAGGCTGGCCTTTGCCGAGGCTCACCGGAGCGCGCTTTGCTGCGGGGGCGTGGCTACGTGCCCTCTCGGCAGTGTTTCCTTTGTTTTGTCTTTTTTTTTTTGTTCTGTTCCTTGTTATCGCGCCAGGTTGAGCCTGTCCTCAACACTTTCGGCCAACCGAACCAGACGCACGCACGCACACACAGCGAGAAATCTATATGAGGGACCCTTCTTTTATACCATGCACTATACCACCGCTCATTGCAACCTTTCTGGGGTACTATAAATTATCCAGAGCGAACGAAGAAAAAGAAAAAACAGAACACGTGGTAAAGCGGCTCTGAAAGAAACTTTCGTGGTCGGATGAACTGCGAGCTCCGAAGGGGACCATCCGATGGGCGGTCAAGCGATGGACAGTCCGTAGTGTGCTTACTGCCAATCACATTGGCTCTTATTTCTGGTCTTGCTTTGTTCTACAATGGTATTTATTGCTATAGTACTGTCGTTCGTTTTGTTGGCCGTGTATACCAGCTTTGGGGGGGGCCTCCTTCTCCGTGGCAGCATGTCCTGACGCGGTCAAGCCGATTGCGCCCGACTGAAAGGCCTCTCTTTTGTGAGAAAGTAACCTTCTCGTATAGCGTCTTTTATATGTGAAGCTTCAAGTTTGTTGTTGGCGTCTGTTGCTTTTCTTCATCAGTGAACATCTGCCGATGTATTCTTTATCACTTGTGCACTGCCGCCATGCTGCACCTTTTCCCCCTTGTATTGCTAAAATGGTGCGACGAATCGTCTATATTCACGAGTGCCTTGGTTTGGGCAAGTTCGTGCGACATCTGCCAAGTTACACAGCACGAAGCACAAGGACGCAAGAAACATGAACACACAGTAGCAGTGCTGACCGTGATCAGCACTGACCCTCTGTGTTTACATAATCATAATCAAGTCGTGGTTTTGGGACGTAAAACCCCGATACTTCTTATTGTTATCTATCTCCCCCGGAGGCCCTCGTCCAGTAACAGTGGTGGTAGCTTCGGATATCGAATGCGTTGATTGCCATCGTATTAAGTGACTTTTTGGCTTTCTTTCTTTCTTTTCTTCCAAAAGCGCGTTCTCCCACTGAGTACTGGCTGCTTTGTACACAATAGAGGTTGTCAGGTCTCGATCCCCGAGTGGCAACGAGATGTAGCTGAGGAGCGAAAGATCGGCGGGCCGCTTCGGAAGAATCCGCAGCTCTGTTAAAGGGTAGCTCATTGGGCACATGCTCGTTGTCTCTGTCGGCACCTTCCGAGTGCCTTCGCAATAATTCAGGCGGCTCTCGCCGGGCGTCCGATTTCGTTACACGCCGTTGCCCGAGGCAGAGCGCTATAATCTCACTGTTTACCTTTTTATCTTTGCTTCTTTTCGCGGGCTTCGCCGCTTAGCGGCGCATGTTCTTCTTGCCGGTCATAGTTCGCGCCACGATACCTCCCGGGGGCCTAATGGCTGACCGTTGAAGACCAACTTGTTTACGGCGTGGGGACTCGTTCGCCTAATTCCGTCGGCCCTCCGAGACCACGATGCGGGGTTGTGGCACTGTGGCGGCGATCCGCTCTCTGGGCGGACAAAGATTAACTTCCCTCCACTCCTTTCTTTATTTTTTTTCCACTACTCTCGTCGCTTTTCCCGTCGACGCGTAGTAGTTCCTGTTGCTTTCTCTCCCTCGCTCCCGTAGCCTCCTCGCCAAGCTCTCCTATCGTTGGTTAACGATCATCCCGCTCCCAGCGAGTCGGCAACTTTTGTTCGTTTTCCTCGCGCTGCTTAGCGTGATCCGGATGACGTTGTTCATTCTATAGGCGCCGCTTAGTGTTCTTCCTTCTTTCTGTCCTTTCCTTTTTCTTTTTCCTTTCCCGCATATGACCTCACTCGTTTAAACATCAAGGAGCGGTCTTTTCCGTGACCTCCCCGAAGTGTCATTAGGGCGGTACAGAGTGCTGCTTCTTTCTTTCGCTCTTTCTCTGACCTCCTGGCTCACCTCTTCTTTCAACTCTCACGCAGCCTTCGTGCCTGCTTTTACCCGCGCTGATACCAATCGGTAAATGAGTTTGTACCTTTGTTGCCCACTACCGTCGCTAGAATAGGGCTTAAGCTATAAAACTAAAGCATACAGTTTGCCTTTGTTTTCGCAACTTTATCGCCTTTATCACAGTGACCCAGCGAATTGTCTTAACACGATCGGCTGGATTTAATCACCTCGGCTGCTAGCCGCAGCGCCAGGAGCCTAAGCTGCCCGTCGCTTGCCTTGCACTGTCTGTGCTTGGGGAGTCCCTGGTCGTTGCAGTGTGTGTCGCCAGTTCTGCAACGTCGGTAAAGGCTGTGGTCAGGCAGTGCTTTGAGGAAATGATAGATTATAACGGCGATAATGAGCCGTCACTTTGTCATTTTTTTTTATCATGAATGTTGTTGCTCTAACGCATGCTCTATAGGAGTAACCTGAAAACGACTGTTGGATGACACCATCAAGAAATAACAATAATATAAAGAACGATCAACGACCGTAATTAAAAACGCGCATTTTATTTGTGTTGTAAACCCTACTGGCTTCTTTGCTCTCGTGCACTTGGCTCTCCTCTTGTTACCCCTCCAAACAATTTGCTTATAACATCTGCTTCATTCTTTCCACTTATAATGCACATATAAGCACATATATAGCACATATAATGTACTGTGTAACCGCTTTGTGTGTTGTGTGTGTGGTGTGTGTGTGTGTGTGTGTGTGTGTGTGTGTGTGTTGGAGCGTGGTGACAGCTAGCTGCAATTGTGACCCAAGTGATGTGCTCCCTCTCTCTTTACTCTCTCACCTTTCAAACTCCCCCATATCTCCTCCGTCCCACCGTGTAGGATAGCATGCCATATTTCCCCTTCTAACTGCACCTCCTCTCCTCTCACCTCTCCTTTGCTTCTCTCCGTTTGTATCTGGTATTCCAACATCCCTGTCTTTGCGTGTCGCTCTTCCTTGCGATGTCTTTGTTCTTCAAGCGTTTGCCCGGTATATAGAGAAGGTCTGCCACGCCATAATCACCGCACCTTTTTCGTTCGATCTTTCTTCAACCATCTCTCCACCAGTCGCTCCACATTGCACTGCCGTCCCTCTGCTCGCATCCTTTGCTGGCTGCGAGCCGAATCTCGTTTGGCCTCGGGGCCGATCTAAATCAGCCTCTGCGCGTCCGCCCCATGTGCCCAGCCTATTGGATTCGGCCCCGAACCGGTCAAGTGGAGCGCGAACGAACCGGACGCTCGGATGGCCAGTGACGCTGCCGCCAGCGACGACCGAAGCCCGTCTTCGTTTGCCCTTCCGTTCTTTCCTCATCTGGGCACATCGGCCGGGAAGGGAGGGAGGTGTTGGACTGCGAAACGGAGCCTGCAGGTCCAGGCGACAGGAATGAAATAAATCGCATCCGGCCAAGGAGAGTGCGTTCTATCTAATGTCTGGGCTGTGGCGCTTCCGATATGTCTCGTTCGGTGCTTTCTTGGAGAATTTTAACGTTGTTCATGATTGTTGCGCGCGTTCAGCAGGTTTTGAGAGCGCCTCTTCTTTCTATAAAGGCGTTTCTCGTAGACAACGGGAGCGCGTTTTACACACTACATTTTTTTTTTTTCATTGTGTTCTCGCTGTGCTTTATTTTCTCATCATTTCATCATTTTACTCTTAGCCGTTCGCTTATATTAAAGTATATTTTGAGTTCCTCTTTCTTGATGTCGCACGCTGACTTGGGCAACACCTTTTTTTGCGTTAGTTTTCCTTACGTGTTAAATTACACATGACTGTGCAGTTCAACTTCCTGCATAAAGTCTAAGAGCGAGCGGTAGTGTGGACCATAGGTCTGTTTATGGATCTATGGATTTATGTATATGTATGTGTTATCTTGTGGACCACTTTTACTGCGACGATGCTGCAGACGCTTACAGCTTCAATGCTATATATTCTTGCATCTCTGAGGCAAACCATGACGTTATAAGATAAAGTGAATGCGCTTCGGCGAAATATGATGCAGCATAATATGCGTAACCGTGTGGCTTCAAGGGACGCATGCTTCTGTTATCGTCAGGGCTGGTCGCTGCAGTCGCAGCCGCAGCTTCGCCGTCGCCTTCAATACACGTGAGAACAGCGGCATGTATTGTCGGCAATTGCGGCGTCGTCCTTAGTAATCCCGACGCCGCCATTTTCGGTGCTACGGTTCTAACGAGCGCTGATGAAAATTTTCGACTATGCACCTATATGACATAAGCTCTGTGTAGTTACTTAAGCAACTGCACAAAGATTATGCGAGATAGCTGGCCCTGTGCCGTTGCAGTTCCTCGTTAGAGTTGAAAGCTGAGCGACCTCGCTGTCTCTATTTAGATGAAATAGTTTACTGGAAGCGCTTCGAGCTATCTTCAGCGAATCCTGCTTTGAAATGGTGCGTGTGAGCGGCAGTAGCAGAGACTCTAGAGCAGCGCAAATACACGCGTGGTGCTCTAGTCTGGGGTCCGCCGTTCGGATATATACAGCGTCGCGCCGTTGATGGCTTGGGAGCCAGAATCGATCGGAGGCGGCCGTCCAAGCAGGACGGGGAGAACCAGCGTGGAAACCGCGTGGGGAGGGCAAGTGCGAAACACATCGCCGATCCCTTTAGGAGGAACAATACGGCGGGGCCTAAAATGAGTGGCGGAAGCTAGGAAATTAACGCCTAAAGTATATATAGGGCAGCGTGCGCGCAGGCCGGAAAGGGTTTTTTTCTTGCGCGGCGATAAATGAAGAGTGGTGGGCCACGATCGCAGTTAGAACGCGCGCCTCGGTGGAGGAGACGGCAGGCCGGAAGTTGCCGCCGACGGCGAGTCTTGACAGGGCGCCGAGGACTTTGAGAAATTGCAATGGAAGACAACAGGATGCTGGGCGAAGCGCGTTAAGAGGCCCTCCGAGGAAATGGAAAAGAAATCGCCCATATTGTGCCGCCGTTCACGTCGCCTTAAGCGTGTTTGGAATGGACCGAGAGCTGAATATATTGGAGAAAACTTCGGAAGGCTTTAGCACTCTTCGCGGCTATTTCGGTTGGGCTCTGCGAGCGAGTCGCTGCTTTTCCCCCACAGGCAGGCTGTTAAAGGTCTCTCTTTTTGCTTGATTCTATGCCCTAGATTACTTTGTTTCTGGTGTCTCTTAGGTAATAAAAAGGGGTGTGGTAAGATCAATTTAATGTCGTATAAATGTAAGGTTTATAAAAGGAGCTGATTTAGGGGATGCTTAGAAGTCGCCATTAATATCAGTTGATATCTACGTTTGAACGCTACGTGTGCGTTGTACGGAAATTACTTGCATAAATTCGGATTTTATTCTCATTTGCGTGACGAGCGAGAAAAGAAAAGGCAGCTATACATTGATAGCCAAATCACGGCGTTCACTCCTGAAGTAGCACTTCTGTAGGATTGCCTAAACTGCATTTGGATCGCTGTTGACAAGCTCTATCTGCTACAGCGACGCACTTGATGAAATATCGGTTGTAGAAGGCACGAAGACGACCACGGAGAAGAGAGAGACACACACACAAGGCGCCTCTCCCTTGTCCGTCGTCGTCTTCGCGCCTTCTTCATCCGATCATACAATACCAACACGCCCACTTGTCTGCAGCTAACAACTGACGATATACACACAGCCAAATGTATGCGCTGCGTTTATCGGTTCTTACCCACGGGATATGGACGTATAGGCACATGTCCACTGATGAGGCGGCCGTGAGTAAACGCTGCCAAGAGTTAGCGCAGAGGATCTTGCACTGACCAGCTTTCGCACGTCCATTTCCTCCTGATTGCAACTGCCCGCTGTCGGTGTAGATTCGTTTGCCCGCAGCATTCGCGGCAATTGTTTCTTTCTCCATCGTTTCCTTGAAAATGAAGAAGTTGGCTCTGCTCACCTTGCTTTCGATTCAGGTCAGTCCAGCTGCGGATATACGACAGAGGCTAGGCATAGCCAATGGAACTGTATTTGAGTAGCGCGGTGCGGTCACCGGACGAGTTCGCAGGTTTTCGTTGTTGCACCGGGTCGATCGTCCCGTATTTCGTTTCCATTATCTCCACACCACAGTAGCATCCTCCTTGCGAATGCGTATACAGTGTTTATTCCTAAATGCACCATTATCTATGCAGGGATACTCGTTTATGTATGGACGGAAGGAGCGGAGCTTGTTCCCCGAGATAAAGCGCTGTAATGATTTCTTGGTGCCGCGCCTTGATTGTGTCTTCTTTTTCTTTTTTTTTTGAAACATGAGATAAGCCAGAAAGAGAGGGAGGGCGCTAGTTTGATTTCTTTCAACGCAGGTCGTCGCGATCCGTTTGTGTTGCAAGCCATTTGTTCCTGCCGTCTGAAGAAACGATCGTAAAGTCGTAATGGTGTGGTTCGGCGTCCGTAACTCGTTTCTTATATCGCTATTATTATTCCCTGCGAACGATAATTTGCGGTCGTTGTTAGGCGGTGCGCAACGCAGTGTGCATCAGCTCTATGGCTCCCATGTATGCAGACTGGCGGCTGCTGATAACTCACGCCATTCCCACTATATGTAGGGCAGCGGAATCAGTAGGCAATTAGAAAGAAAATACAGGAAATACTGCATGGTTTGATGGAAATACTGAAGGAAATACCGCACAGTGTAATGAAATTTAGGTGTCTGAGGCACGGGAAAAATATCCATATTGAGTGTCATGAATATTATTAAATGCGATGAAGTGAAAAATGTGCGAATATGTATGAGTTCACCCTTTCAAGTTGCTGCTTTGCTGTTACAAAAAAAAAAAAAGAGAGAGAGAAAAGAAAGAAAGAAAAGGAAGGTAACTCAGCTTACAATCCTGTAGACAGCATGCTTGAGACGAAATCAATAATATTAAGTTTGCTATCGTCAATTCTCGATTCGATACCCTATTATGTTCAGTGTTTAATGATGGCATTGCGAAATAAAATGATGAAATCAACTCCGTCAGCATAATGATAATAATAATAATAATAATAATAATAATAATAATAATAATAATAATAAGAAGAAGAAGAAGAAGAAGAAGAAGAAGAAGAAGAAGAAGAAGAAGAAGAAATTGCTGTTGTTGCTCTGAATTTGATCCGCCTGACTCTTGGCCGATTCCCCCGAGTGGGTAGGTGCCAATCATCCCAGGAGCATCATCATCATCATTTTTTCCGGACCTGGTATTTTATAGTCTGCAGCGGGTCTGTAAGCTAGCTTGGCGCGGTGCGCTTTTGTCCGCGTTCAGGCCTTCGTGCCTTTCTACCTTCGAATGTCCAGGTATCCTTGCGTAGGTGGTGCGCAGTTTGCTATACGATACTGCTCGTATCGTGAACACGACCTTGCGGCTTGTTTTAGGAGATCGTTCATCACTTTTGACTTTTGACTAACAGATACTCGGCTATACCATCACACACGTGAACGCTGAAAACCTGCGTCACCGTTAACGCGTTGTTTCTTGTTCCCTGAAAAAGAAAGAAATCCAACTCTTGTTTTCAAAGGACGACGCAGCGCAGATGCGGATATGGCTTCTCTGTAAAGCCGTTAGCTTTTGCATTTCGCGCCCCGCATTTGTGAAATAAAGGAGGATATAAACAAACACTTTTGGAAGCCTGTCGCGTGTCTTCGGGTGTTTGCCATTTCTCGCAAAAATTGTGTTGGCAA
The DNA here is from genome assembly GCF_013339695.2 of Rhipicephalus sanguineus. Classification (NCBI taxonomy): domain Eukaryota; kingdom Metazoa; phylum Arthropoda; class Arachnida; order Ixodida; family Ixodidae; genus Rhipicephalus; species Rhipicephalus sanguineus. The sequence continues at coordinate 206,853,084 of NC_051178.1, read as the reverse complement.
GGACACGCCCTCGTGTGATGGTCTCGAATGCTAAAAAAGCGATGCTTTCCACGACACGTGGAATATTTAGATCGACACGAGGCGAGTGTGCGCACGCCACTCTGGCTTGAGCGGCTGCAGTGTGTGTACGCTTGGCGTGGCGCTCGCTGTGATTGAATCGATCTCTTCGGAGAGACACAGCAGCCGCGCGTCCAATCACTCGTTGAGAGATGGATCGCTTCGGCAACCGCTTTTCACTTTCGTCCGCCCTTTATTTTAGTCCAAATCTGTCAAACTGTCCGGGCTCCCACCCACTCGCCATCGTTTCTTTAGGAAACCGTTTGTTTCTGTGCTTCGGAAATAAGGTTAACCATAGGAATCTGTCGGACCCGTTGTAATGTATCGCTTTTCGGACGCAGAAAGGATAGTTTAGCCGCCGCCCGTTCATTTTTTTTAATCTTCTTTTCGCTTACGTACAGTCTCCTTTCGTGCGTAAAGGCGATGATATCGAAAAGGCTTTGTTTGGAAAAAGATACGGCCGTGAGCAGCGGCCACAGATCTTTGTCTTTGTATGAGTTCGTCGCTGTTGGTGATGAGCAATTGTGCTATTTCACCTTCGAAAAAAAAAAAAAAAACTAAGCCACTCTTTCGTTCGCCACAGGACGAAAGGGGCGTACTTGGATGAATCGGTCAAGTTCGTCTGTCCGCCCTATTGTTTCTTTGGTGGCCGTGGGTGCCTGTGCACGAACAGCGTCTGTCGAAGAATGAAGTAGACAATGCTAGTAAAGAGCAAAGGTGTTTGCCTTAAGAACGGAACCGTAAGAAAAATGAAAATGTAAAACGCGCGTGTGCCCGATGAGTAAGTGTTCTCTCAACAATGCACGTGCACTTTGCGCGCTATTGTTAAAAATACATCCCTACGGCCGGTGGAAGCCGGTGAAACATAACAAACACAAAAAGAAGTACACTACTGCAAATAATGTCGTTGCTACATTAAAAAGCTGATCGAAAACTCGCAGTTTTATTTATTTATTTATTTATTTATTTATTTATTTATTTATTTATTTATTTATTTATTTATTTATTTATTTATTTATTTATTTATTTATTTATTTATTTCGTCTGTCCTAACTGTTTTGGGTGAATGTGCGCTACGTAAATCTATAACGCCGTTGCAAAAACAAATTTGCCGCGGAAAACCTTTTAGTTATAACTTCAAGACAACGCATCCTTCTCTTGCGAAAAGTGGAATGTCAATACGAACATTAAATATTGGAGCCCATTGAGTACGAACGCCGAGCTGCATCGCCGGCCGGGATTTCAAGGATTCAATTCTTTCGGCTCCACTCGGTGTGTGTCCGCTGGAGGCGGAGTGATAATGACAAACGTTCCTCCTCACTCGCAGAGTGGCAGCGTAACAAGTGCACAGAAGCTTGGGTGCTCGCCATCCCTCTCTGCCAGGGATCTCCCCGATGCGCCTCGCCGTTCTCGAGTGCCGTTTCGCTTTCTTTCGTCGGCACTCGTCGATGCCGGCGCATCGCTGCGGCATCCGAGGAGCGCGCGTCGCCAATTTGTCTTCCTTACCTTCGTTGAAGGAGTGGGCGTAGCGAGGAAAACGCTGTCGAGGGAGTCGCGTTCGAGAGGGCTTATCCGGCGCCGGCAACCGAGGGGGATTTCCCGTCTCTCCTCCCTCGTGAAGGATCGTGGCCGAGCGCACTCTAAGCGGATGATCTTGTCGGTACTGATCGCGCGCGGTGGCGGCGCGAGCGGGCTGCGTGAAATGCGCCTGCGAATTGGCCCGTCATAATTGCGTGTGCAGTGCTGCGGCGGGCTTTCGTTGCTTGGTCGAGGGGGGGGGGGGGGGGTCGCAGATGTGCGGGTGTCCGCTGCGCAAGTTAGTTCAAGCGTCCTGTTTCTTGTTTTATTATTTTCATCCCTCACTCTCATGTAGGTAGCTCCGAGCCGTGCTCCCATATGAGCTGCAGAAAATAGCGCCCCTATTCTTTTATTTACAATAAGCACTTCACCGCAGTGCCGTAGTGGTTTTTGTGAAGGCATTCGAGTGCTACACTTTACGAGGCATGCGCATGCGTTTCGTATCATTCGGTGAGGGCCGCTACCCGAAACAGTTCTAAGTATCAACGGATCTCAGCATCACCGCGGCAGCTATGGACTCTATGCGACAAGAAGGGGGCAATGTGTAATAGTCGGCCTCTGGTCGATATTATCAGCCAGGGAAAGCTAACGAAGGTGGTTCGGAAGCGTTTTGCTGCCCTACGTCGAAGAACTTGCCGCAGCCCACTTAACGGCTAGTTAATGCGGCGCGACTCTTGGAAGCTACGCAGCTAATGATTCTCCCAACTCGAGTCCTACATAATTCGATAATCCACTATTCATTCCTGAAAGCGAAATAATCGCGTCTGTTCAAACGTTCGGAATAACAACACCTATCGGAACATGGGGCGAGGGAGAGGTCGGCATGCGCGAAATGTGTTACAAATCGTCCTGTTCCGAAGTGCCGCGAACAAAAAATGAGATGACCGAACGCACTTGATCCTGCTGTGAACCTCATTGCTTACATTTAACAGATCTAGAGAGCCCACGTTATGTTTTTGCCAGCGGAGGAACCGCGTGCTCTATAGTCCGCCCTTTTTTCTTTTTTTTTTTCTAGAAATGTGAAAATACTCAATTTTCGATTCGATACTCACGGTGCTTTTTTCTCAAATATGTGCATATTTGACTCCAATTGGAAATTTCGCTTTACAAACTCTTAATGCCACATATAAGTGTGGGTAACAGGTGGTGGTATTTCTTCTTTGGTCTTCGCTATTATACGGACTCTTAATCTAACTTGCAATTCTCAGTTACCCCGTGTGTTAACTATCACCGCATTAGCGTTTTTCTCTTCTCGCGGCTGCGTGTGATTCTCTTCGTTCCCGCGACCGAAGGACAGCGCCATCTTCAAAAGAGAATATTGTATACTTTTGAACACGCTCCGTGGGCATCTTTCAAATGCAAAACGATGGATCGAACGAGAGTGGCTTTTGCTTAAGTGGATTTAAAATGTGAAGTTCAAGAATACACGACGAGTCTTTTACCGTTAAACTGCTCGTTTATCCGCTCTCGCATGCCTCGGCGTTTCAAGTTCGCCGGGGTTAAACTTTTTTTTTTTACTTCGCGGTGTCTGTGGCGCGCCGAACCGCGGCTTCTTAGCGACTCCTCCATGAAAAGTTTATGAGCGCTGTAATTTTAATATCCCTCCCGTCTTTCAAAGCCACCATCATCGCGTTTGCATGCCCTCTCGAACGAAGACACCCCGTCACCGCTCCAGCGGTCGAAGCGGCGCCGTCTTGTCCTCGACGCATGCAGCACCACGAAAACTTGCCCGCGTGCCCGTTGGGGCGAACGGCGCGGTCGGTGTACTTGCTTGAACCTTCATTATTAACGCGAAAGCCTTGGATGCCTCATCAAACGCTAAAAATGACCGTCGGCGTCAACACTGGTTAAAAAAAAAAGAAAGGAAGAAAGCAACCAGCGCGCCTCGTGCCCCCATGCGTCGTACAAGATGCTTGACGTCCACTGAAGCGCTACAGAGTGAAGTAAACAAGTAATTGGGAGCAATAATGAGCGAAATAAGTGATCAATAGCAACTAACTAATACTTGAGAGTAATTGAAAATTAATGAACTGCGATTAGGAAGTAATTGAGTTATTATTGTCTGTTTTATTTACAAGCTGGCAGCATCTACCACCTTGAATACTGTAGTAAAGAAAGAAGGAAAGAAAAAGAAATAAATAAAGAAGGAATGAAAGAAAGAATAATTGTTGGAGTTTTACGTCCCAAAACTACGATGAGGCATGCCGTAGTGGCGGACTCCGAAAATTTTGGCCACCTGAGGTTCTTTAACGTGCACCTAAATCTATGTACACGGACCTCTAGCATATCGCCTCCATCAAAATGCGACCGGGATTCGATGCTGACAGCATCATCACCTCCTTAATTATTCACCTTTGTTGAAAAAAAAAAAGGAATTGGAGAAGTGCCTTTTATTTACCGGCGTTCGCTGCATTCGGGTCAAATGTTGAATGAGGCCACCAGGCTGGCACGTGTGCGAGCACAAGCTGCTCTATGGGGCTGCAGCCACGTGGGCGTGTTTATTTCTATCTAGCCGCCTTACACCTCTGCCCTGCATGGTCGTGTTGGTCAAGGGACGCACGCGTACATCGTTAATAATTCACTCTGGTCGTCGCGTTTATTTATAATTCATGCGGTACAGTGTGGTCGCGAAGAGCACATCGCGCCGAGTGTAGTAACGCGCGTCGTTTTGTCTCGGCAGCGGCGCAAGATTTGTCTAACGCAGCATTCGTGGACTTTCGTCCCGTCCACCACGTGGCGATTTATTCACTCGCCACGCAGACCGCGCCGCCCCCGGGGCTAATTTTCTCGCGCGCTTAATTTCTCCCTGTGTTGCGCGCTTACTCGCGGCGTGTTTCGCAGGCTGTGAAAACACTTATCCGTCGCTTATAGGAATCGATGGACGAGATTTCTCTTTTGTAACGCTGGCCACAGTAAAAAAACTTAAATTAAGCTCTCGCTGAAGACTCGGCGCTCTCGCCTTGCACGGGTTCAGGTCGTCGGCGGATTTTCGTGCCGGTAGCCCTTTAAACCTGGACTCGAACGGCCAGCCGTGCGCGTTGGTTGCTCTTGACACTTCCATGGCATTAAAGACTTTTATTTGGTCCGCTGGATGCCCCAGAGCCTCTAGTGTCGGCCCACTCATAGGACGTCATGACAGCTCAGAAGTGTTGTAGTTCGGGCGAGTTGGTCGTCCATGAACTTAGCCTGTATTAGCGCGGTACATACGAGGTAGACAGGTAGCGCCTACCTGTCTCTTTTTTTTTTGCGTCGTGTCTACTTCTCGTATGTACCGCGCTAATACAAGCTAAGGTCATGATAGCATCAGATGCAGGTGGAGCAAGACGGCTGTTCTGCGGTTGGCAAAGTGACCCGAATGCAATCTAGAGGCCTTCGATGGTGTCACGCTTTGTGCAAGCGCGCTGTGCCAACTCTAGGGAAAAAAAAGTAATGTGTATTGTAAATACGCGACCAAATTTAGCCTTGTTATCGAGGCAGGATGCGCCTTGTACGCGAATTTCTTCGGCAATCTCACTGTTACCACACGTCCAGCAAACCTCGCACTAGCTCTTAGGATTGAAAGAAGCGACAAAAGCGAATTTTCCTTGCGGGGAGTTGTTGCACCAGGTGTTGCAGGTACGTCATCGCAACGCATTTATCCTGTAAGTTCTGAAAAAGAGTGCCTTTTTCTCTCAGCGTACCTTAAAATGGACACGACGACGGAGCGCAGGAGGTAGAGTCACTAATTATCTCGCTAAAGAATAGCCTTAATCTTAGATTGGAATTCCCTGCAGAGTGATCGTAGCAAGCAAACAATCTGTGCTATAAGCGTAGCTTGATATTTATTGCAAATAATCTGGCACGTCTTGTATATAGTGTGCATGGAATTTCTCCCCGTAAACTCGTATTCGTTACGCCTTCTGCTTCTGCAGTGGAGGAGATCAAAGCGAATGCGGACGGCCGTCCCCGGGTTAGTCTTGAGAAGCGACGTAGCGTGTCGGACTTGGCCTCTTTCTTCTCTTCCTCCTCCGCGAGCAAAGCTTGCCGTTCTAATGAGTTGGAGGCTTCGTGCGGGCGCTTCGTCTTTCTTCCCTCTGGCTCCCCTTCAGCTAGCTATGCGACCGCGCACGGAAGTACTGCTTCCACCGCGGCTTCCTGCGCACTTCCGCGGAGCTAAGCGGGAGAGAAAGAGGAAAACGTGAGCTCTCTTGTATTGCGTGTTGTGTTTAAAGTCTGCCAACTCTTTGCGGAGCTCCTTCCCGGCCCTCTGTGCTGACGAGAGAAAATAACGATGTTTCTTTGCTAGGGTCGTATAGGACTCTCCTTTTGATTTTTTGTTTTTTTCGTGCAGGCGTAAGGCGCACCAATAAAGTAAACGGAGGCAGGTTAGGTACGCTAACAGAATGAGAAAGTTGACTTCAGTGTCTAGTTACCTAGCTTTGATGCGCGGATGCTAAGGGCGCACCAATGCCCATTAATGTGGCAATGTCGTTATTCTTGTTTCGTGGCTACGTTTATTTGTCTCTGATGCCTTAACAGAAAATCGAGATATTTCTATTTTCTGATGAAGCAGTGGGTCTTTAAAGTTTGCTAGACGCCGCATGTACCGCTCACTTCATACAAAAAAAAAAAGTTGAGTGGAATTGCCGTGCGGGGGGCAGCGCTGCGCGTTTTGAGAACGCAACACCCGTAATTGCAGACGATTTCGCAACATCATTAAGGTTTTGAAAGAAAAAAGGCATAGGTTTCGCTGAATGCTATTTTGCGTTCGTTGCTTTAAATATTTATGTGATAGGTACTCGGGCAGGAAAGTTACGCCCATGAACTTTCGGTCCCTGTTATTCCCAGGAGGCTCGCTTCCTTTTTATAGCTAGATCGTTATATACCCCATGGAACGAAAAATGCTGCGCCCGTCCGGCGAGCGGCGTTACCACCCACTGGCATAAAAAAAAAAAAAAAGTCACGTGACCAAATGACGTCATCATGTAACGAAGTGGTGCCGCAAGTGACGACTTCATGGTAACGCCATGTCATGACCCCATCGCGATGTCGTGTCATATGTAACGTGATATGGACGTGAGAATAGTATGGACGTCGATATAGTCGTCGCACCTAGACACGCCGAGTTTTCGCATTCTGTGTAAGTAATAATGCTTAGGTGCCTGAGTAACTTTTTCTAGCGTATGAATTTCCCAGTAGTCATATGCGGCGAATACACAAAGGTGTCCTTCGTTCTTTATTTCATTGCTCTTATCCAACAGTGATCGCTACTGAAACGCAGTAGTTAAATCTTTTCACCTGGGGCTTTCACCTCGCTTATATTCTCGCTGAGTGCGCACTTATGACAGAAAGCCTTGAAGCTCACCATCAGTGGTTGTATACTTTGAGAAGTCAAAAGCAGGATTAGTAGTGTCGTGGTGATAGTTTACTTTTTGTATGTGTTTCAGCTTGATCTAAATCAAGATGTCATCATGCCGTCAGCTTCTTAATATCGGTATTTAAATCTCGCGTGGGGCTTACGATTCCATACGAAACCTCGCTTTTTTAAGATTCAAATTACAGTGTTCTTGTTCGCGAATCATGACTTGTTTTCGCCGCAAGTTGATGTTCTCCAGAGCCGTTGCCACTGTAAAGCAACGTTATTCTAATGTATGCGCTGCACTTGGCATGCGGCGAGGGCAGTCGGTACCAATAAAAAAGAGCCTAATATCCTTGATTACGGCAGCCAGTATAAACGGCGGCCGCTCGTAATCGATTCGACCCCTTCTGAGCATCTCAATTTGGCGGGCGCCGTTAAACCGGCGAAAGACAGCCGCACACAGAGATGGCGGAAGGCCCCCTCAAAGCCAGGCCGCGCGACCGTCTGTTTGATTACTTCGCTCTGGAAAAGCCTGGAATTAAACTTCCGTGAAGCACTTCCCTTCCTTCCTCCGTGAGCCGTTCAGAGCTCGTCGTGCACCGAGGGAGAAGGTTATGATTACACAAAGCACGTCGTTAACAACTCCCGCACTCGGGTGGCGCCAGTCTGATGAAGTACGCTCCAGTCATAACTCGGGCGCCCGTGCGGTGGTCCCCTTCGCTCGTCTGCGCGTGCGTTCGCCCGCCACTGGACTGTTGCGGGCTTAAGGTCAACGGCGAGTCGTCAAGGCTTGTCGCCCACTTTCAACTTCCTAATGAAAGGTCATATGCTAAGAAGGCGCGCGTGGATGGCTAAGCTGCATTCACGGGCAGTGCGCATAGTCCACGCGCTCCTCGAGCAGCTTGATCCGTATATATACACGAATGCGGCGGGGGTACGAGTGTCTCGAAGTCCTTGTCCATCAGGGGAGACAGTTCTAACGCCGAAAAGCTTGCGATAGTCAACAGCCGAGGTCGCAAAGTGCGGTAATCTAGGCACCGTCATGTCTGAATACTGCTGGTTTTACAGCTTAGTTATACGGAACATTGATGTCGTAGCTGTTTGTTATTGCGTAGGTTGTGCTGCATCAAGGAATATACGTCTTTTAAATTTTTATTCCCGTATCTGCGCGTCCGTCCTTGCAGAATAAATTATATTAGCTCCATCTGTGGGTGTATTCTTAAAGTGTTCATTAGACGCGGCTGTGTGTATCCACTCGGGCGGCGCATATTTCCGGAGTTATTTGATTTCCCGTCCTGCTCAGTGTGATTTTTTTTCTGTCCTCTCATTTGTCACGTAGGAACGACGTCGAAGGCTCGTTGAAAATGAGCTGCTTCTCTTCGCGCTCGCTGTCAGCGCCTCGCGAAATCCCTCGCCTCTAATGAAACGAGCGTCTATAGGACGGCGGCGGCTATGCCCGACATTTTACTTCGCTCGCGTCGGCGCGGCTGCGATAATTTTTCTGCTCACCCTACGAGTGAGCGCTCGTCACCGCTGCCCCGCCCGGCCGCTTCGACGGCTGATCGGCGACAGTTGGGCGCAGTGTGCTCTGCGCGCGACCAATCAGTCGGGAGAGATCTCTTAAAGCGATGCTATAAGTGAACTCGGACCAGTTTTTACTCCCTATTAGTTATTTAAAAGCACCATACATTCGTTTACTTTGCGGTAATACGATTAGTATACTAGAATAAAATATGAAGGTCACTGTTTCATTTATTCAATTTTGCGCCGAAAGCCCATAAGCTTGTCGTCAGTCTGACGCGACGGGTTTCAAGATATGTTTTCCCACTCGAGGCAGTGCATCAGGATGGGTATTTCTTTAAACTTCGCAAGTTCAGTGTTTGGCATTCTTGGAATACAGTATATACATGATTCCCTATTTATTGTCAAAAATTTAGCTAAACGCCAACGCCACCAGAATCTACAATGCCAGAGCGGTCTAGTGCGCTAAACTTCAGGAGGACGGCCGAGTTGCTGTATCTTCATGGCTGACATTAGTAAAACGCATCGCGGTGCGTTGTGCCATCTGTGTATTATTATTATTATTATTATTATTATTATTATTATTATTATTATTATTATTATTATTATTATTATTATTATTATTATTATTATTATTATTATTATTATTATACTTCTATTTCAAGCAGCGCCGTTATAACCGTGCGGAATTTCAAGGTGGGGTCGCCAGTCTTCTATCGTTTTTGTTTCCCTTTACGCTACAGGTTACGAAACGAATGCAGTGGTGCCAACGCAAGGAGTACATCTCACATGGCCAGGCAGTAAGGGGAAGTAAGGAGTAACGGCATCCCGTTATCAAACGCCCCGACGCACCCAATTTCTGCCCTCAGGTAGTGGCGATACGTGGCACTGTGGTATGAAGGACTCCCTCGCGAGCCGGCCGCAGCCGCCGTCGCTTACATTTCTCGTTGGCCTGCGCGACTCGCGAGGATGAATAAGCGACCGGAGCGAAGAAGAGAGCGATGCGGGCAGCTCTGCGCCTTGGCCCCGCTCTGTGCGCCCTCCCATCTCGACGACGACGACCGCTGATTTACGACACTGCCCTCGCTGTCGTCGCCGTGGTATACTTCGCTAAGGCCTCGTTATTGCGTGCAGCGCAGTGATGCGTGCGTCGTCCGCCGCCATCTCCGGGTCCTGTCGGAAGAAGGCCAACTCGTTTCCCGCACTACGTTGTATATGGCCGGCACGAACGACCTTCGTCCGCGAAGGCTGTCGTATTCGGAAGAGAAAACAAGGAGACATAAATAGCGGCAACGCTGTACTTCTAGGCTGCGATAAGATCGTGCGCAGTCGTAAAAACGTATTTATACGGAGGGACCCCAGTTACGCCGTTTTAAAAAAAGGTTTCCATTAAAGTCGCGAGCATTTAGCGCACCGTTTTTGCGCACTTGCAGCGCAATACTTTCCGGGCATTTGCTAACTTCTTTTTCTTTTTTTTCGTTTTTCTCGAAAAGCGTTATTTTTATCAGCTACCGCTTAAAAAGTCAAGCCCCCAAACACTGACACATTTTCCCTCCTCCTTTTGATTCTGTCAATGTGGGCCAGTCTGCCACCGGGCTCAGTGGCTAACCGTGCAAGTGTAGCTTAATCCACGTCATAACGAGCTTTCCATTCCGCAAGTCGAGAAGCGGCTCGATGACTTTTGTTTGTATTGTGCATTCGTCTCGAAAAAAAATACGTCGCCAGTGGCACAACGGTAACTCGACGCTTCTGTTACCTCCCACTGCCACAGCTCTCTATGTCCCCAGACCCTCTTCATGTGCAGCAGCAGTGCAAAACACGGAAGCTATGCGTCTTCTGGAGCACTGTATTCGTTGGCTGCAATGGTATGCCTGTGCCTCATACTGTGTTTGCTGCCTAGACAGTGAGTTCCCTCCATTTTTTTTTCTCGCTCTCCTCTTGGAATGCAGCATTCGCATTAGAGATAAGGTCCCGGAAAGGCACATTCGAAAGGATTGCATTCAAGTGGTGCACATTGGTGCGGATACACGGTACTCTTATTGCTCTATGCGTACGTGTGGCTGCATACCGTCGCCTAGAAGGCCGTTAGCGCCTCTGTAGACACTGTAGGTTCCGGCCGCGCTGCGCAGTGCTTCTGAGGAACAGCGTAGCCGCCAAGATCGCTGTTCTCGCTGGCAGTTGGAAGAAGAAGAGTCTCGGCCAAGTTAATGGCGCGCTTTCGCTAGCACCCTACGTTCAGCACCGGGAAGAATATATATATATATATATATATATATATATAAAGAACACTTTCGCAAACACGCGGCTACCCGATCCTTGCATGAGCTTCGTCCACAGCGTTTGCTCTTGTCTGCCTATTGCGTGCCGCAGTTTGTGGCATTGACGCGACAGCAACGCGAAAGGAAGGAAGTGCCCGCGAGCCTTGTCTCTGGGATGCCCGTCACTGTCTTGGTTCCGGCGCTGTGCTCGTCTTTTCTTGTGGCGGGCCTGCAGCTTCCTTCGGTGGTCGTCGTTGTCTTTCTTTGTCGCCTTCCACCGCTCTCTTTGCTCTCCTGTCACCAGATTTCAGAACTAGCTGTACCCCGCTTATCGTCGCTAATGCCCTTTAAGCACATTGTTGTGTTGCTTTGAGATGAGGTTAAATGGCGCCTTTGCTGGCTCTACAGATACATAGGCGGTTCAACGAAGGCCGACATCAACGCGTCAACTTTAGCGTCACCTTTGTGATCCCTAAAAGTGTGTGTGTGTGTGTGTGTGTGTGTGTGTGTGTGTGTGTGTGTGTGTGTGTGTGTGTGTGTGTGTGTGTGTGTGTGTGTGTGTGTGTGTGTGTGTGTGTGTGTGTGTGTGTGTGTGTGTGTGTGTGTGTGTGTGTGTGTGTGTGTGTGTGTGTGTGTGTGTGTCACCACTTCTTTTGTGAGCAAAAATGTTTCACATGGGAAGGGGGAAGTTAGGGGACCTGCTTATTGTCTTTGAGTGCAAAGGAGCACGATGCGAGGTGTGTCAAAGAAAATGTCACGATGTGACAGTCGCTCAAAAAAAACAGTAAATGTAAATTGTACCATTCCCTACTGCTCCGTCCACATTAAGCCAAAACGTACAAACAGTTGTCCGTTAGCTTTTCGTACTCGCTTCACGGACTCTTGTTATTTCGCAAATAGCGTGCTCTATTCGTGATCTGTGCGAACTGACCTGTCCCCGAAGTGCTATCGCGCTGCTTTCACGCTTTCGTAGTGGTTACGCGTTTCTCGTTTTTATGACGGTTATTTTCTTCTGCAATGCTTCACTGCCTTGTCATGTAGCACGTGAGCGCGACGGTGGTTTAATTATTAAAATGCTTTCCCGCTTTTGGTCTATTTGCGTCCCCTAGGGGTAGTGGTGGCTGCGCTTATGTGGCTTCGTAACGGCGCATGGTCGCATTCGTCCGAACAGCATTTTGTGAGAAACCTATTGCCTTTGAGTGCGTCGCACTTGCTAGACACCGTACTTGCAGCACTTTACGGTTCATGTGTCTTTATACATCATCCCTAGTGCGTACTTTCGTTTTTATTGCTCCCTCGTTATTTTTAATAGATGTATTTTTTTCCTTGCAGTAGGTATTAACATTGCCACCCATTGACTTTTACCTTTGGGTAGTTTTGAAAGACAGCCATGCGTGAATGGTATCTCCCGCCTGCTTACGTACAGTACATGTATAGGTGCTTGTTGACTGTCGGCCTCCTAGCTTTCGAGGCTGTAGTTACTACTGCACGCTGTTTCGGTTGCGCAACCCTTGGTGAGCAAGAACAACGCCACTCTAACAGCATGGCGGGAGAAAATCGATTACTCATTTGTATGTGACTACAAATGCGACAGACTGGATATTTATTTACAGGCATACACATAGCGAATGTTACTACGCTAAATTTGACATCTTCGCACGAGAACCCTTCCGATTTCACATTAAGCGATGCCATTTTGTTGTATGCATACACCGTGCGCATGAGTTTAACTTTTAACTAGATTCCCATTTGGTCTCGCTTCGACGCATCTAACATAAATAGCAAAAGGAAGTTTCGCTCTAAAAACAACAAATGACAGCGACAAAAAGTTCCTGCCACAAAAGGCGCTCCACCTCTTTGAAGGCAATATAAACCAGCGGTACAGTACGCCAACGCCAACGGTGACAGCGCGCCCTGGAGATCTATATAATGCTACCCCATCAATATATGCGTCCCCGACACTGACATCGAACTTGTTGGTCTAACCATGAGGCCACGATTGCATTCATACCTCTTTCATGCCAAAGGCAGCTATAGGTAATGAATAACTTTGGCTTGTGTGTTACGTTACAGTTTCTTGCGTTTTCTTTTTGGAAGGCAGTCACTGCTCTGAGATATTGCATTAGTGTGCACCGCCTCGGGTACCCGCTCACATTTGACTGTCCTTTCGTCGTCATATATCTGTAAGTACGTGCGAGACATCGTGCCGTCTTCACGAATGGCCCAGTTCGATAAAGATTTGTTTGTTCGTTGGATTACAAACACCATTACCGCTGTAGCCGTTTTGATATACATGAGATGACGTAGACACATGTGCGTACCGTCACGCGAATGTATAAGATTTAGTCGTAGATGGAGCTACAATCCGTGCTTTTCTCCCGTGCATTCGTCCTGTAATATATATAGATATCAAGATCCGGTATGTCGTAAGCCTAATGGAAACGCCAGATTATGTATAAACCACTCCGTCGCCGTCAATAAATCACCCTCGTTTTAATTCTGTCGTCATACAAATCCTCGCTTCACACTCAAAACCTCTCGCTTTAAACAAGCATATCCACATGGTAACAATTTCTGGAAACACAGAACGATTGCAGATAGCTATCTGCGCGTTGATTGATTCGCAAACGTCGACTACTACATTACGTGATATCTGAATAAATTTTGTTTTTGTTCTTTTTTGTATTCTTTGTAATTGTGCATTTTGTTAATGACTATTGGGACACGGAAGTACTGGCAGTGCTTTAGACTATAATAGCAGCTTCGCTTGTGAAAGCGCCTTTTCTTTATTCATAAAGGGGGGGAGGTGAGGTATCGCTGGCACTCAGATTTGGTTACAAGCGCGCTCGTCGACTGGGTATACAGCGGTGACACGCCGCACACCCAAAGAGATCTAATTTGTATGTTCTCCTTGCAATTTTCAGCTAGCGTTGGTCGTACATTTTTCCGATGTCGCAATGAATGTACTGAGAGAGAAAAAAGAAAGACCAGAGGATATCTTAAGTTGACTATCCTGTTTTTTTAAAAGCGGGGACGGGGTAAAGAGAATTAAAGAGGAGGAGTCTTCTATGAAGGCGCCAAAAAGTCATCATGACAATGGTAGTGTCCTGCTACAACACACCAACACTATCCAATGCACAGTCATAATCTGTCTTTCAGTCCGGTGTCTCGAAAGAAACGTAGCAACGTAGCGACATAGCGACTTGCACCGATGCCCGTTTAAGCCAGTGGCTAAATATTTTTTGTTCTTCTTCTTTATGTGAGTGGCGGTTTTCCAACTCGCCTAGTGCGGCAGAGAGTGCAGCCCCGTCCTCTCGAGTGGGTGGTATCGGTCACTCGATTGGCTATTGCGGGCAACTCGAGCGCGCAGTAAGCCACGCTTTCGCAGCGGGCACGCACGGCTCTTGTTTTTTGTGCCATGTCGCAAAAACCGGCGTGCAGGCGAGCATTACGTGGTCAGGTGGTGTTCTCCCTGGTTGCGTTGCGTGCATCGGTCGATGCCAGCGCCGCCCCTGGCGAAACCGGGCCAGCTGGGAAGGGGGGGATAGAACGTCCCAGCACGCCGCCGCTGCCCGCGGGTAACATTCTGTGGCAGCGTGACTGGCGCCAACCCACACTGTCTTGGCAACAGCATCGATTGTTGCTCTCCGGGTAGCGCGCTCCGCCGCAGTACTCCGCACGAAAGCACCCGCTCTCGCTTCGTGGACGCGTGCCAGTCTATGCTTTCTCCTTTTTACGCGTTCACTTTCTTTGTCGTTTTCTTGCCGATGCGCTTGTGTTTTCATTACCTCCGCGTTCCTCGGGCCTGTATTCTTTTTTTCTCTCTTCGGACTCTTTGCGGGAAAAAAGGAAAGACGGGAGAGCCACTTTCCAGACCGTCGTGCTCTAACCACGCCTGACTCATTCATTCCGTCGTTCTTTCTGCGTGATGCTGTTCCGGTGCTCTAGTTTCACAAGTTCTTTCGTCTTTCTCTATTTTTTCTTGCGTTACTTTTTTTTTCTTTTCGTCAACACCATCTCTCTCGCTCTCTACATCTCCTCTCTCACTTTTTTTTCGTCGTACCGTGCTTATACACGTTTCTTTGCCTTTTTCGGCCTCCCTGGCTTTCAAGCCTTTTGATTTTCTCCATCTCTGCGATAGCCTCCACACTTGTGGCGCTGCCGAAACTTTGTTCTTTCTTTATTTATGGGTCGGTGTCCGTCTCGTTTGCCCCTTCTTCGCCATGACGTTAACGCTGCCCGCTTTTTATCCTCGCCGAAGATTGGTGTACGGAGCCGGGCCTTAGGGCGACGCGGGTGGCGGCGTGCGAGTGTCAAAGCACCACGCGGTACACCGAGGGCGTTCTTTAGGGCTTCCCTCTAATATAACACCTCGGGGTCCAACGCGTGCCGCGTCTCTGTTTGCCGCAACGTGTCAGCGGTGCCCGCCGCACTGGGTTTTTTTTTTTTTTTGCCTTGTTCCTCGTGTATGCGCTTATTTTTGTTTGTTTCCAGCTTCTCGTTAGTGTTGGCGCCGTCTTGCCGTCGTCTCGTAAGCCGGATTCCGTTGAAATGGTTTTCACGGCCTGGCTTTAGAGATTATGTAGCCATTCTAAGTACTTTCTCTCCAGACGCTGTTTTCATGAAGGACAGCAAATGCACAGAACCGCTGAATTGTCGATACGTGTCGTAAGGGAACTCCTCCCACAGTTTGTGTTTTTGTTATTGCGATTCTCTCTCTCTCTCTCTCATGTTGCCTGTCGACTTGCCAGCTATTGCTATTAATGGGGGCCTGTATAGACTGCGACAGAGGTTGTCGCTTGGGGCCTTTTTTAGCAGTTACTCATACTCTTTTTCTTCTTTTTTTCTTCTTGTCATCCATGTATATCCCAGAGCACATAAATGCAACAGTTCATCGTCTGTTTCAAACTGTTGCAAACGGAGCCAAACATGTACGTAAGCCTCAATAAGCGGAAGTTCTCAAAACGTCAGTACTTCAGTACGCTGCTCATGAAATTAGTATAGTAGCATGTAAACGTAGTTGTTCGCAGAAATCCCGCTGCAGCAGCTCGTTTGTTGCGACTTCACTGATTGTATTCATTTATTTATATATTCAGTGATTGCGTTGCTCTCTTCCTATTGCGCTGCAGTTGTTAGTCTCCCGCTTTGGGAAACTACGTGATGGTGCCGACGATTTTTATCGGTAGCAACGAATTCGCTTATCCGGTCTGTTCTCCTGGGACAGGCGAGATTGATGAAGCTGCGAGAGTAGGTTGAGGCGGCCGCCTGGTTAATTTGCAAATCTGCGCCCAACGTGCGTGCGGCCGCGTAATCATTTTCCTTCCACGGCAGGAATTCGTCTTTCTCGTTCTGTTTGTCTTCCGCTTTGCGTCGCCATCCTTTTTTTTTTCTCATCATCAGCTTCGTTGTGGTCTGTTTGCACGAAATACGATGATAATGTCGGGTAATTTGAGCCACCGTAACAGTGTCTCGCATTCACACAGTAGGAATTACAAAAGAAGTGAAATACTCCGGTAACGTTACAGCGAAAAAAAAAAGTCAAATTATAGGAAATGAAAGCGAGGATTTCGCACGATAGAAACGATAATGAGAGCATTTGGCCTTTCTCTCGTTATTATTATTATTTTTTGCGCTCGCTCCACAATAACGAGCACGTTTTAGTAAGGTTGTTCATTCTCTGTTTCTCTTCGGCCTTATCTCGAGTAATTAGTTGCGTACCGGCAGAAACACTGTAAAGGTTTGGGATCACTCTTTCAAGCAAACTTATATTTCGCTTGGATAAAACTGCTTTCAGCTAGCATATTTGCTGTGGAAGAGAAAGCACGTCCGGTTTTACTGATACGCTGAGTCTAAGAAAACTTTTCATCCATCCGATAGTAGTCAGAGCTACAGGAGAAGCTGATACGAGCTTTTTTTAGAAAACGGTATCGGAATTGAAACACAATTTTTCTTGGTCTAGCAATCGAACCCGGTGCAGTTTCTCTGCCATTTGAGTTAACTAGTAGACTAGCTAAATCACACGGCGATGGTGGATTACTCATCATTTGGTAGCACAACGATAAGAAGCACGCTGTTATCGTCGAATCAAAATTAATTTTTCTAGTACAGCCGCGTACATGAACTTCAGAGTGTGTGTGTGTGTGTGTGTGTGTGTGTGTGTGTGTGTGTGTGTGTGTGTGTGTGTGTGTGTGTGTGTGTGTGTGTGTGTGTGTGTGTGTGTGTGTGTGTGTGTGTGTGTGTGTGTGTGTGTGTGTGTGTGTGTGTGTGTGTGTGTGTGTGTGTGTGTGTGTGTTCTTTTTAACCTTTATTTCTTTTTCCTTTCATCTCAAAAAGCGTCCCGTGACAGGTTGACATGTCTGACGCAAACCTCCGCACGTCTAGGAAATAACGCGTGTCCCAGTCGCGAAATTTTATTTTAGAGAACGTGATTCCCGGAGTGATTGCACCGACCGCCGTGTTCAAGGAAACTGCATCGCCGCCGTCCTGCCCTTTTCTCTGTTTCCTTTGTTCGGAAATAGAATCGAAGCAATCAACAAACGCTAGTCGAAGGAGAATGTGCCTCCGCGAGGCGAGTTTGCGCGTCTGCTGTCGGACTTTTTCTGCGAGCTCGTCGAATCGATATGAATTTCGAATGCTGTTTCGAAATTTTCGCGAAATGACGATCGGGTCCTTTTTTACTTTCCTTCGCGTAGGAGTGGTAGGGACTTTCTGGCTTCTGGCGCAAGAGGAAAGAGAGAATCGATCAGCAGTAAGTGTACGAGGGATTAAAAAGAATAAAATCCAGCGCAGTATTTCGGGCTTTGAAAGCGAAGCGGGAACCGAAGGAGCAAAATAAAACGAATAGACGCAGATATGTGAAAAAAAAAAGAAAACCGGAGTGAACGCTGAGGGTCGAGAAAGCGGCATAAAGTGTACGTCGCTCAGGGTAGGGCAGGCGGCGAACGTGCCTGTGGTTCGCGACTTCCACCAGACACGCGAGATCTGCGGCAACAGGCCTGCAGCTTCAAGCGCAACGCCGACGGTCGAGCGAAATCGAAGCCGCACGTACCTCAGCACTTCCTTTGTTTACCTTCGTGCGCAGTTTGTGATTGTGATTATAGAGCCGAGACCAGCGATGCTGCTGGACGCCGTGGAATATCCAAAATAGAGAGAGTATAAGCTGCGAACGAAAGCACAGGGGCAGCATTGTGAGCGTGAACGGTTATTTTAAAAAGAAAAGTGAAATATGTGTGCTCCTTTCTGTAGCTTGTGGTTTATGTCCTAAGACTGTATTGCCGAAATTTTTCTGTAAGTGCGGTTTCCCGTATCGACCGTCTTCACTAATCCGTGCGTCATCATGACTGACTCAAATCTTTTCTTGCCAGTAGCTTCAATTCAAGGACATTTTCTGGGATATTGACCTTGTTTTTCTTATGAACATATTTCGTTACACTTATTAAATAAACAGCAGGCGACAGCATGGCGCGTATTACAAACAAACACCTTCCCAAACCTGATTGCTTATAATCATTGTTACCCAGAACTGTACGCAAACAGATGTAAGGACTGTGATCAGCGGGCGGTCATCAAACACATTATCTTCGCTTGCCCCAAACACATTATCTTCGCTTTCCCCAACTTCGGGAAGGGGCCAAACAACACATATGGGAACGCGGAGTAGTAGGATACCGCGCTGCTTAGCTCAGACAGCGAGGACCAACTACAAGTCATCAGGGAAGCCGAAGACGCATCTAGGACCCAAGGACTGCTAGCTGCCATCGAAGGGAGGGGGGATAAACTCATCTGGCACTTGCCGTTTTCAGTAATAGTTGTTTCTCTCTCATGTCGCAAAACCAAATAGGTTTCGTGCTGACATTGTGAAGACAGATCAAGCACCAGCGGAAAACACAGGAAAAAACGTGACATTGTGACTTTTTTAGGCTGCTTGCACGATATTAAAACTATAATTTCTTGATTTGTCGTGCGAAAACTACGATGTTGTCAAAACCACGATATTGTCCGGGAAAGGCGCCATTCTGGCTAGCCTTGAAGGGCGCACAGCTCAGCGTCTTTGGGGAAGGAAATAGTGGACGAAAAGGCGCGAAGAAGTCGAAAGAATCGGGGAGAGGGAAGTTGCTGGGTTGTCACTCGCACATCAAGGCCTAGATGTCAGCAGCTTTTATTTCCTTGGTTTCTTGCTTCAGTATTCTCGCCTCTGTATCGTGGCCTCCTTATGCTCGTTAGCTCAATTCTTTTGTCGTCTCTTTCAGCCGGCACTCTAAGCATTTTCCGTTGCGCGCTGAAGCTGTCTAACCGTATGACGTTGATGCTTGCCCGTGTAACATCTGCGTTCACGTTGCTTCGTAAGGTTACCTTATGCAAATCGACATTCCGATCCTGTTGACCAGTACATTGTACTGGGATTCGACGCCACTGTGGATGTCATCGCAGGCTCAGTCACCTTTTGTAACAGTTTTAGGCGCGGAGGTGTCCTCTCGATGCGGACCACACGTTTTCTGCCGGCGTGCAGTTTTGCCGCACACGCTACAGCGTGCACAGTGCAATTGGACATTTTTGCAATACGTATGACGTCATTTTGTCGTTTGTTCGTTACCTTTACCGGCTTATTCAATTTGCATACCGCCGCCATCAGTTTCTCGAGGTCGATAACACGTAAACTGAGCTGAGCTCGAGAACATCTCGCGAACTCTTCGCTGTTTTCGCAACTACCTTCACAATTTTGAAGCCGTGCCATCCGAAATGTTGACATGGCCGTTCTCTGCACGTCGCAGCAGTTACGGCTGTACGCCTCCGCGAGGCTGGGAGAAAGGTAAACTGGGCATCGCAACGCACTCTGCATGCAGCTCGGCTTGTGATCGATGCCCGTTGAAATCGGTGGAAACGCCGTGTCCATATTTAACGACGCCCCTTTCGAAATCGTCACCTGACGCGACCGTAACAACGGCAGCCGCGCGGTCGAGGAGAACCCAACGGCGGCGGCTGCTAGCGACGAAAATTATACGGCGAGTGGTAGACGGCGGCGAGCCACTTCGGGGCACGTTTCGGTGCCGCCGGGCTCGTTTCGAATGCAGCTCATGACGCGGCGGCAAATTTTTCTCCGCGCGGCACGGCAGCTCGGCGATGGAGCGCGGGTCATCGGGCGGCGTATCGGCTGCGAACAAACTCGCCGCCCATATGGTAATGCGCCGTCGCGAGTGCCATAAAGGACAATTATGCTGGCCCAACGGCCGGCCGCCCCACCGTCCACGGCGTGAGCGAAGGAAGAAAGCGCGACGTAGGGTAAAATATGTCTGCGTAACAGAGTCGCAGTTCGGGCTAGCTCCGTACGTGAGTTCAGTGCGTGTTTCTACGTGAATGCCGACCAGCTACTTCTTATAGCTTAATGTGGACTTATGCTTTAGATACAGTGTGACGTCGTTCAGTTTATCTCTTCTGACGCTTATCAGTTCTTATTTTTTCCTCGCTGCGTTGACTAAAGAACATAAGTGAGCCTGATTGGAATGTATTACGTCTGGAAACTCCTGTCTCCAGAGAGAACAAAAAGGGTGGGGAGATAGCACGCAAGACGTGCGTGTGGTAAATGCCGTTTCGCGTATAGTAACCGTTCACTCTATAGGCTGTGTCGTGTAACCTGACGAAAACAAACTGGAAGAAGCTCACGTGTTCTAAAACCAACTGATACAGCTCTTTGAAGGCCAACGAAGGTCATCTGTCGCTTTTGCAATAAATTGCGGAATGTGTAGGCAGGTAGGTTTGTCTGCAGAAGCTGTCCATAAGGCGACAGCCTACTGCTGAAGGCTGTCGCCTTACGGACAAGTGGACTCGATTGGCTGGGCGGACTGAGCGGAACGACATTTGCGGCAGTCCGCAACCTTAAATGCGTCAGAATTCAGCAACCGCGCTATGAAAACGTCATTTTCGTGTTCCCCACGAAGCGATAGCTCCATAACGAAAGTGCCGCAACGTATACCTCATTTCTGGGTCGTTTTCCTCAATCACTTCTGCGACGCACTGCGTCCAACTGAAGACACGCTTTATTGTCGCGTTTCATTGAATTTCTTTTTTTTTTTACGCCCCTCGGCTTTTATTGTTCATTGCGCCTATCTGCATATCGCTCGCTCGAAAGTTATGAGGCGCAGTAAAGTGCTGTTTATTGCCTTGCGCAGACCCTGCCCGTCGTAAAGTAAACGTTACGGGCGTCTTGCTTGCGCAGTATTTTGCTTCATAAGTCGCGCCATATATGTAGCAGAACGCTGCAAGATGGGGGTCATAGAGTTTTGCTTCTTGGTAGCTCGCGAGCCAGTTATTGACCTTGACCACTTTTCGCTGTCGGCAGGCGCAATGCAAGACATCCGCGTGCGCGACTTTCCCTTTTCTTGTTATTACGTGTGTTTCAAAAGAGGTTAATACCTATAGGTGTGGCTCAGTCTGCTCCAGTTCTCTTGCATAATGATTTCCATAGCGAAGTTGTCAATACCCATAAAGCAATACAAAATCTACACATCGATGGACATTCACATATCCGTTTACAACAACAATCTTCACACGTCTTAAATATTCACGCACAAGAAACGTCGACGCTTTGCACAGTAGTTCATCAAGGTGATCACGCAATGGTCGCTGGACACTCATTTGCCCAGACTTTAAACACAGCTTTCATGAAGGAAATACTGATAGGTACGAAAACACGAGAAACACACGAAAACACGCGAGACATGTGACCAGAGCTATCTGTTCATAAGTGACAATGCGAGCGCTTGTTTATTTAAATCAGTATCCTTCCTCGGCGGTTGTAAAAAAAAGTAATAAGATATATGAAACGTGGGCTTGGTGGTTCCACATTGTCAAAAAGCCATCGCAAAATCACGACGCAACTCCTTCTCTGTTGTTTTTCTTTTTTACGCAGTTATTCATCGTCAGCGAAATTGCTGCTCCCAATCTTATTGTACTTCGTAGATTTTTGGAGGAGGCTGTCTTTACTAAACGAAAAGATAAATTCGTCGAAGTTTCATTACAGATACCGTGAGTCGTCTTCATTAAGCGCGGCTAAGAGGTGCTTAGCCGCGCTTCAACCTCTCGAAATCCTTACAATGCGTTCTTCCGTCGGCTCTGTAATTCTGCGCTATCAAATAGATTGACCCATTATGTTTCCTATTCAGGTGCAGCGTCATCATATGCGTGGTAACATCATAACTGGCAGCGCTGAATTTTTTTTTTTGTAGTTTCTTTGTGGTGGCTAATCTGCAGGTATAAGATAGCTCGATACAATAAAAAACAAAAATAAACCTCCTGCACCTTGTTTTTCACTGCTACCTGGTATCGCTGGCAATAACTTATTATTTTAACAATCAACAAACTCCATTCAGCTGGAGGTGCCCCTCATAAGGGTGTTTCGCCTCAACGTCAGCCTTGATGCGGGAAAGCTACCTTTCTCCTTGAGCGTGCACGAGGATTTCCCTTGGTGTAGTGACGTCTGCGTCTCTCTCTCTCCGTGTGTGTCTGTGACATATATATATATCATCACATATATATATATATATATATATATATATATATATATATATATATATATATATATATATATATATATATATATATATATATATATATATATATATATATATATATATATATCACAGTTTATTGCATTTTCATTTTAAGGCAACCATTGATCTAAAATACATTCTTATGTTTTCGTCTTTCTACCATCTATTTCTTTGTCAGGCATTGGGTCTTGATCATTTCTTTAATGATGTAGGCATACAAGCTTGGTCACGACTGAATAGTGCCCTTGTGTATCTCAATATGGTTTTGCCGAGACGGCGTTCCCGAGTTTGTGCGTGTGCATTACAGTTGTCAACGTTTTATCGGCGCAATATTTTGTTCTTCGTCTCTTACGACAGTTTGTTTCTTTTCCCTCGTATCATTTTCGACCTCTCCGGATACCTACTGAATACGAAATCAGCTCCTATTTCGATCTATTGCCGTAAATCTTGTTCCCCTTCGTAGGAGTCCTCCCAGCGACGCACGTCGCAAATAGTCAATAAAACTTGGATGTGGTCACGATTTCCTTTTTTTTTCTCCGGCCCCTTGAGGACAAATGCCTCGATTTCTTTACACCCATCTGTGCACTCTGTGTACGTCGATGGGAAATCTTATTATTATTGTTTCATTCGCTCTTTCTGTTCGCTTTTTCCCGGGCCGTACAAGACGCCAACTCATCCTGGCTGCGAGATGATGTTCGCGTTCACTCTACTTCAGCTTTCATATGGGCCTGCGCGCTGATACACATTCTTACATCTGGACGTATATGCGCTCTGTTTTTTTCTCCTCATTTTATTTTACTTTTTATGTGAAGCCAGAAGGGGAAATTGTCGCGAGGCATAAAACGAGGTTTCTACGCGCAGTATGTACGCCCGCTGTGTTTTTGTTTTTTCGTCGTTTCGTTTTGCTCCGTAACAGGGTCATCGACGCGCGTGCGTTGAATTTTTGTCGCGGCTAAAGATGAGACGATAACCCGGCGATGTGGGCCAACGGCGCGACATTGTCGTTCCAGTTGCTCGCTATGCTGTGTCATCTGGTTGAAAACACAAGCGTGTCCCAGAAGCGCGCACTTTCGAGCTGCCAACGACTCGGAAATTTCGAAGGAGCTAAACAACGAATCCGCTGGGAATCGCTTGAGCGTTATTGTTATTTTGTTTTGTTCTCTTTTTGTGTAACACTCGGCTTTGTTATTTCATAGTAAGGCGCTAGCTCAGATGTGTTTCTTTTTATTCGACAGGGCCCGGGACGCAGTAGAGAGACTTAGTCTTTCTGTTCCGACGTGGGAGCGGCCCACTACGTTCTAGAGCGCGTTGCGTTCCGAAGGACCTTAATGAGGTTATTTCATCCATCCATCCATCCATCTAATCGGAAAAGCTAATCCAAGTTTCTACGAATTGGTACGAATAAGACAAAGTCGGCTGCTTAAAGTCCTCCTGTCAACGTTTCTATCACTCTTGAGTTTGATCTTTTTTGTTGTCGATGCTATTTCGTCAACTCAAGTAAAAAACAAATAAACCTCTCAGGGCACTGAAATATTAGCTTTTTTTTTTCGGAACTGCTTTCGGAACTGTCACCTTATACCATCACTCGCTCTTTGTATTTCGGTTGCGGTTGGTTTGCCTGGTCATAGCCACCAAAGTAGGAGAGCTGGCCTACTTGAAGCGCGTGTACTACCGAGAATTGATTACTATTGGGCCCCTCCATCGCATCCACATTTCTGGTACGTCTTGTCGACGCCGACTTCACTTTTCCCGTTTGAGGGTGCATGTAAGACTTTCTTTTGCCTTACTAACAGCGCTCTTTGCAGAAGTATGCACTTATCGCATGTGCAAGAAAGTTTTCTAGTTACAGTTCATGGATTAGGGTCCCTGCGGCGAGTACAACTGATCTGAAAACCATTGATCTGCAAGAAGAAAAAAGGAAATTACCGCAGTTCGCGCTAAGTGGCGCGAGGCTGGGTCACGGCAGAGCTGGTGGGGCACCTAGCTTATCCAGGCTTGGCTAGGCTTTCACCCTCTCACCGCTCTCTTTCCCACCCCTTGCTATACTGTACCATGCACTGCTATGCGTGCTCTCTCTTTTTTTCCCCCCTATATTTTTGTGTGTTTATTTCTATATCTCTCTATGTCTGTTTCTTTCTCACAGTCTTTCTATCCTTTTCTCTCCCTCTTCCCTTTCTTTCTGTCTATTTTTCTCTTTATTTTTATCTCTCTCTCTCTCTGTAGTCATTCTCTCGCCTTTTATCTTTTTCTCTCTTCTCCTGTCTATCTATCGCTTTCTGTCTCTGTACTCGTTCTCCCTGCCTCCTTTCTTTCCTCCTCACCCTCATTTCCCCTTCCCACCTCCTTGCTATACTATACTGTACAAGGCTATGCTATGCTCTGCTAGCATGTCCGGATAGCCGAGTTGTCTTTTTTTTTCTTTATTGCCAATACTGGCCATGTATCACAACGCAAGGTTCATGAGGATAATATACACACCACCAAAATACACATTAATGGCCGACCACTCCTACGCCATCGTTGTCTTTTTGTTGTTAAGACGCTCTCTTTCAGATCGTGGATACGCGGGTTCGAATCTCGCCTCGCCAGGAATTTTTTCTCCAGGAATTTCTCTCTTTCTCTATCTTTATTTCCCTTTCTTTCTTTCTTTCTCTCTGTACTCGTTGTCTCGCCAATCAGAGTTATTAACTTATTACATCCCGCGCCGGAGAAATCGGCGCACGTGTTCTGCGAGCAAAGCAGAAGATGAAGAAAACGACGACAGCGAAGAAGAGGACGAAGAGAGGGCGTTTCGGTTCATGATGATGATAATTTCTGTTCACTCTGCACGGATTAACATGGGCAAAAAAAAGCAAAAAATAATAGTGAGGCACAGGGCCAGGGGCGTAGCCAGAAATTTTTTTCGAGGGGGGTTCAACCATACTTTATGTATGTTCGTGCGTGCGTTTGTATGTGCGCGTGTATATATACGCAAGCAAAACTGAAAAATTTCGGGGGGGGGGGGGTTGAACCCCCCCCCCCCTCTGGCTACGCCCCTGCACAGGGCCTTCGCAAGAAACGTACGGTGTGCTGAACGAGAAGGATCTCAAAGAACGAAGTAGTAGCCGCAAGAGCAAGCATTTCGAAGATAAGCTGTCTACTGGGAACACATTACACGCTTTTCAGGAGACAGAACATACACTTTAAAAAAATGGAACGAATAAAGAGAGACACATGGAGGAGGCCAAAAAAGACGAGGAGGAGGAAGAGACATAAGCAACTTGCAAGCAGCAAAAAAAGAAAAAGTTTTCGTAAATCGAGAGATAGGGCCATGGAAAAAGGAAAAATGAGTTCAAGCAAACCGAGTCGTCTGTAAAAGAAATAAAAAAAAACTAAAGGCAGGGGTATAGACAAGTAGAAAAGGGCGCCAAGAAAAAAGAACCTCCGGTCGGACGAGACGTTGCTCGCGCGGCGGCTTCTTTCCGCCGCCGGAAGGTGGCCATTCATTCTGACCGTAGCCGGCACGCGTGTATTTGAAGGGCACAATGTGTCCCTCACTCCCATCCAAACCCTTTCTCTTCGTTTCTATTTATTCGCCTACTTATTTACGTACTTAGTTATTCGGGTTTGTGCGTAACCGAAGGGGGGCGGAATCGGGAAGGAAGAACAACGAAAACATCGATGTTTTTTTTTTTTTTTTTTTTTTGCAACTTGCGAGCCACAAATTGCTTTCTTGTATTTTTCGTCCGAGAAAAAGTAAAAGTGTGCCACGTCAAAACGGCGGCGCTGACGGCGATGACGACAATGTTGTATGGATCGGTTGTCGAATGAAAAAGACGGAAAGATATCAAAAAAGGAAGGGGGGAGACGGTGCTTACTAACCGGGAGTGAAAATTTCGCAGCTGTACGCGGCAGAAAAAAAAAAAAGAAGAGCCGCGTACTTTTTTCTCGGGATGCCGGTGTCATGGCGGCGTCGAAATAAAAATTCGCAAGCGCGCCGTTGCCGATAATAAATACAAAAATAAAAAAGAAGATCGCAGCGTGGGAGAAGCACATGCGCCGGAAGAAGGGGCGGCGCCTCCGTGGAGCTATGCTTGGCAAAAAAAAGGGGGGGGGGGGCGGACATTGCAAGACCACGTTATGAGCCTTTTTGCTGTCCAGCTGCCAGCGCATTGTGAGGAGTGGCCGTCTGTTCGTGCTCGAGGCCTCCCGCTTTGTCATCTTTCCCGCGCTCTCTTTCTATCGCTGTCGCCTGCCGTTTTCAAAACTTTTTCGACGCCGACTCTGCACTCTAGCGCTCGCGCATTTCGGGGCTTCTGTCGTCCGGGCATTGTGCGCCAAGCGCTGGCGCGATGTCATCTCTCCCGCCTCTCTTTTATGTTGCTCGTATTCGCTTTTTTTTTCTTCGTAGTCTTCTTTACGTATAGAGTTCTGATGGCACGCCATCTACGCTTGGCCTTCCCCTGACGACGAGTGCCCGACGCCTTCTCTCGCTCTCTACGTCCCATTTGTCTGCAGCGCCTGTTTGCGCGTCCAGTGCGTTTTGTGCGGTGCGCTTCGCACTGCGGCCTCGTCCGGTTTTTAATAATAATCCCAGTGCCGGCGGCTTCGCAGTTGATGTCTGCGCGCGTGCTGGTTCTACATTTTGCCTCTTCTTCCTCCTCTACGCTTTCGCTGAAGTTGAATGCCTGCGGCACGTCAAATTTCGCTCTGTCCTCGAGGAATGCGCGATGCTCGTATCCTTCCTCGCTTTCGGGTCTTCCCAACACTATTTTTTGGGGTACCTCGGTCATCGCCTCTGGCGAGACGAAGTTCACTCTGACGCTGCGGTCGTGCCATCCGTCGTGCTGTGTCATCAGCCGCCGAGTTGTGTTTACGAAGCGAGGCGGTGACATATGGGCAGTGTACATGAGGTCACAACAGGTAATGAACTGTGCAGAATATGTCCACTTTTTGCGAGGATGAGTCGTGCCACGAATGCATCGATTGGTGCACGCGCACTCCATGGCCACTCTATTATATTGCGTGTTTTTGGTTTTTCCTTTTCATTCTCACTTTAAGTTCACCTGTCGCAAACGGATATCTCTGATGTCCAACTACTTCTCAAACTTTCGTGTCTTTTCTTTTTTTCGTTTTTTTAGTGTGGTAAGCGAGCTTTTAGTTAATTGTACCGTACTTGTTATTTTTTATCACAAAACCAAATAGGACCACGTGTGCCGTAATCACGAATTCCATAAGGAGTATTGAAGCCGATAACCGAGCCCTATTAAACACGCTGTAAGTAGGCACATCTCACGAGCCGATTTACTCTAATATCGAATCATATAGCGTATACGCTGCAGTGAGCTTCTGCTTAACCGGCTAAAATCATTGGGCATTTAGATGCGTAATAGAACTTTTACGACCTGCCGTTTTAGGCAGCAATCTTCTATGCGAGCGTCGTTTTGATAGTGATTCTTTTTTCTGTTTGGGGGCTTCGGGGTTTTAACTCAAAAAGGAGCTTTATCGTTAGCGTCAATTTTCTAGAACGCATAGGCTATTGTAGCTGCCGTTATCCGACGAAGCGTGTATTGATTAATTTTTTTTTTTCATATTCTCCGAGTTTGTGCCATAAACATATTATTTTTTGGAGTTAGCCATTTCAAAAAGTCCAGCACACAGACTCGGCGGTATTCCAGAACTCGCTCGCTGCAAGTTTTCGTTTTTTCCTTGTGTATCTTTTTTTTCTCTCACGCTATTTTTGCTAGTTTCTTGATGTTCGCGCTCTTTATCTGGTTCGTTAAGCACATCAGGGGCAAATGCCCACAATAATGAAAAGGAAACTCTGCGCTTTGTTTCGGTTTTCTCGAACGATCACGACAGTGTTGAAACAGCGTTCTCCCTACAACCGTTTTTTTTTTTTTCCTGTTCTTATTCCGCGCAGCTGGCAAGTGATGGCGATGCGTCCCCGCATAGTAATGGGGACAGCTTGGAGATGTTATTTTCTGCCACGCTATATGTCATTTAGGCTCCTGGATATTGCTGGCCTCGCAATTTCCGGCAACTGTAATAAAGCCCGTGCAATTAGGCACAACACGGTGCCCTGAATTTCTACTTCACATTGCAGTGTGTGTGTGTGTGTGTGTGTGTGTGTGTGTGTGTGTGTGTGTGTGTGTGTGTGTGTGTGTGTGTGTGTGTGTGTGTGTGTGTGTGTGTGTGTGTGTGTGTGTGTGTGTGTGTGTGTGTGTGTGTGTGCGCGTGCGCGTGCGTGCGTTTGTTTTCTACGCTTGCTTGCGCACGCTCTCGAGTCTGAGATGAGATCAGCAGCGTGCCCCCGTTAGAATGATTTCTTTTCCTGCTCCTTCATTACATAGCATCGCGGTTTTGCTGTGCGAGGTAGAGCGCTTCATAATAATTGGCGTCTGCCTTCGTCAGCGGTGTAGGCGCAGGTGCGATAGAGTGTTAGCCACGAGCACGAAAGCAAAACGAAGGTCTGGTAAGATACAAGGTGCTTAAAAAAATAGTACGTCATTTCCATGGCCATATTCGTTATTGTGTTAAGTCCCTCGAATATATGCTGTTTCTCTTTATCTGCCTTTCGTCCCTTGGTTCTTTCCTTTCCCTTTTTCGTAGTCCCCGTAGTCATAATCAGATGGGGGAAAAGAACAAAACGTGCCGACATTTGGCCACGTGTTCAAGCGCTCATTCCCGCAGCATCGTGGATAAGCGTGTTTTTATGATGTGCCTTGTTAACATCTAGCAGATATTTTTTGTCTACATTCTGCAACCCTTTGTTCCTGTTGCTTCGGTTCTTCATCGCCGCCCACTCAGCGCCAGTCGTCGACTTTCACGCTGCCTGTAGCTCTCGCAGCGCTTCTGCGCGCGGAGCCCCGGGGGACTCGCTGCGCATCCTGTTTCATTTCCATGTTGCGCCGCCGTTTCTTTTGTATCCTTGTGGCATACGCTGCCGCTTCACGCGATGTTCTCTTGTGCCGCACGTAGGCGGCAGCGTCGTTCGGAGCGGGGAAAATTGGCCCTGACGAACGCCAGGCCACCGGCATCTGCCTGCCTACTGGACGTGTAGCGGCTTTTAGCCGGCATGGCTTGCCTCATCGTCCGGCCTTATTATGAGCCCCCGCTTCTCTCCAAGCTTTCCCTTATGCAGCCTTGCATCGCCTGCACCAATAGTGTTCGCCGTAGCTGGTCTGTGTCGAGAGGACGGGGAGCGGCCGCTCTGCGGCAAGCACGGATCACGCAGCCGCTTCCTTTCTTTTTCTTCTCTGTCTTTCTTTTTCTGTTCAGTTGAATATCGAGAACACTGACGCCGTACGCACAGCTTTCGTTCGAGGCCGACCGGTTAGCTTTTGCGCTAACGCGAAACGCATAAGCATGCGCGTACTACAGTCCTAATAATCTTTAACAATTTCACAGTGCTTTGAAGTTTGGATACGCGGTCCAATCCTTACCTAAGTAAGTCTACCTTCGATTAATCATAATCTTTAGGCTCATCGTCGAATCCACTGCTGAGAAGGTTCCAAGCGGCCCCTCACTGACCTTCTATTGTGTTTGTCACCCTGGATTTCCAATTGTACCCGCGGAATGCCGGGGAAAAAGGCGCTCTCAAGGAGGCATCATTATAGATTTAAATATTATTTACATGATTCAGCTGCACTTTCTGTTTAATTGTCTCACAGAAAAGGAAAGAAACGTACTATAGAGCGAAGCGCGATGAAGAACAGAAGCAACAGAAACAAAGGGTTGCAAATGAAATGCGATTGCGGGTCCGCATGGCGGTCGGTGCTTTGTCGCGCCACAGGTGAGTGCTGGAGACCCCGAGCTCGCTCATTCTGGTGTACAATTACAGCGAGTGCCTTGGTCCCGCATTGCGACAGCATTTGAATATCTGACGATCACCTGCCGTGCACGCCAGTGGCACTAAAAACCAGTGTGCGCCATGCGGGTCGACTATGGCGTTTCATTTTCTGAGACATGTACATATCAGAAATTGCTTTGATAGTTTTTTTTTCTCATACAAAGAACTGTGTAAAGGACCGTAGACCAGCTTTCCCGTCAAATATCGCAAGCTTGCGCCTTCGTGCTATCCCGAAGGATTCTATTCGGTCATTGCTGGCTCTAACAAAGCGTTCATCTGTTTCCTAAAGTATTTTATGAAATATACTTGGCTTACAGACTACTTTGGGGCACCTTCCAGACTTTCTTACATGTACAACAAATGTGCTGCATCTTTGTTGAGTTTGCGCAGTCTCATTGTTCGGTATGTGTAAATGCTTTTTAATTCGGTAAAATAATTTCGTTCTTACCATGGTGTTCCTTCTTACGTGACACTCGTGATACGCGAGCCGTGCTGGCATCGTGAAACCTTGCGTCCGAACCGAGTGTCGTTGTGCGCATGCGCCCACTAATGAGAGAATTTCAGAGACGTTAGCCACTTTTTAGTCACCGGAGTCTTTTTTTCTAGATCTTTCGTTCGTTATCCGTACCTTCCAATGTCGCCGTGCAACTGCGTTATCTTTCTTTCACTCTCTGCTAGGGGTAATTACACGTGATGCGTAGCTGCGCATTTCGCAGCTTCTGCGTGCAATCCTAACGGAAAGTGATGGCGCACGCCAGCACGTTCATCTCGTCTCCGAACTGCGCCTGCGGCGAGCTTTCTCGCTTGAACGCGGGGCTTTCGGCGCAACCTTGCACACGCCGTGCGTTGTGCATGCGAGGCGTTTGCGAAATGCGCCCAGTGCAGTCCCATCTCGCTGATGAACTGTGATGAACGCTGTGTGCACTTTGGCGCGGGAACTACGTGGGATTTCGTTCTGTTACTTTCTTTTGTAGTCGCTCATTTCTTTCCTTTCTCGTGTGAAAACGCATTTCCCGCTTGTTCGTTACGATCAAGGGCGGCGCCATTTCACGACTCTCGCGCACTTTGCCGCCTATTTACCGTCATTTGCGTGTGTGTGAGCGTCCGTTTTCCTTCTCATTTTTCGTAGATCGTGCACATGCTTATATCTGTTGTGAAGAACTTCTCCACCAAGATCTTGCCATTCACGCCATACTCGCGCGTGCGTTGTTTGCATGAGCGTAGAATTGCACTAGACGAGAAACTTGTACTAGTTGGTGCCAATTCATCACTGACAAACTGCAGCGCTAAACAGACGCGGACAGAGGAAACGAAGGTCACGACACCAGCACTGCTCGTGTCGTGATAACACGTACTACAACTGTCAGGGCCTGCCACAAAAAAAAAGGTAAAAAAGCTATAAAAACTGCAACTGTTGAGCTGAGCATCCTGCTGCGTTTGATTTCCGTCGCTGTAGTGATCCTCCATGCAAGAGAGAAGGAAAGGCAGGGATGTTAACCAGTTTAGGAAAACCGGTTTGCTGCCCTACACATGGGAACAGGGTGGGGGGAGATTAAAAGATGGAGAGGAAAGAGAGAGAGAGAAAGCACATGACACAGCACACACAGAGTCAGTCACAGTCGGTCACTCTTGCGTGGTACGCCACATTTCTGTCACAGCCGCTTGTCCAAGTTATTCTCTCTTAAAAACCTCAGCAGCGCCTTCGTCCCTTTCAGCTGTGATGTCTTCTGTTGACGACATGCAAGAATTGTTTCATCAGACATTTGTCTACTGTCAAGGTGCGCTAGAACGGATGCCAGTGACTGTCTCTGAACATTATATACCGGACAGTCGCACAGGACGTGGTGTATCGTCTCCTCGCAACGACAGGCAAACTTATCTACCTACAACACTGCGTGACGCCATCGCTGGTTTGCATATCCTAAAGAATGCAATATTGGAACTTCCGGTCGGCGTCGTCTGGTGACGGGAGGGTCGCATGACCTGAGCAGAAGTGTCACTTTTGACGTCATTGATAGACCGCCACGTCGTTGTCGACTCTGGTTCTGGTAGCAGTGATTCTGCGAAAATAAGGCAACCGCGAAGCATGGGGGGTTCCTGCCCGCCCCCTTGTGACATAGGCCAATCACTGACACTGGCAAAATAGCTATACTGATGCAACGCCAGGCAGAACCTTTCCCTTTCATTCAAATTCTGGCGGTAGTATGACGTCATCCGTGACGTTTCTGCTCAGGTCACGGTACTCCCGCATGTGACGGTGACCGGAAGTTCGTCTGTTGCGCTCTAGAGGATATCGAAACACGTGGCGCCGTTTCGCACAGGGAAAGAGAGTGTGAGAGAACAAAGGAGGCTTAAGTGTGTGTGCTACAGGCGTTCGCGGTTGCAAACTTGTGGCTTCGTGCACCTTCGAAATCGTAGTCCCAAGGTCTCGGTTCTCTGAGAAGGGCTTTCCATCTACGTGGCTCGGTCTAAGACGAGCGAAAGACAGACCTTGAGAATAAGGATACCCATATGGGCGGCAGAGGCTATTTACGTTTAGCGGTGGTGCTTCATATTTTACGGCTGGTCGTTAATCTTGATGGCTGCAAGCGACATGATTGCCGTTTTCGAACGCTATGACAATGAGTACACTCATTCACCGTGCAAACCCGCCGTGGTAGCTTAGCACGTAGGGTGTCGCGCTGCTAAGCTCGAGGGCGCGGGTTCGATTCCGGGGCACGGCAGCCGCATTTAGATGGGGCGAAATGCAAAGAACACCCGTGTACTTAGATTTGGGTGCACATTAAAGAACCCCAAATGGTCGTAATTTAATCCGGAGTCCTTCACTACGGCGTGCCTCATAATCATATGGTACTTTTGGCACGTAAAACCCCAGTAATTATTGTATTAACTGTGCAAGAGAGTGTATAAGGGTTAAAGATCGGGTGATTTGGTGAGGATTCATTTAGAACGTGTTTACACGACCCAGCCTATCGAAGTTACCGAGCCTCATTTGATAAACGATCTGTGTAGCATGTGAGTCAGCACAACTACATTGCGCGATTAAATCGTTTACCTTGCCAGGTTCTTGGTCATATGGGAAGACGTGTTTGACGCACGCCCAGTTGATGCGTGTCAGCATCCTACTAAGCTTTTTCTTTGTTTTTGTTTTATTTTGCCTTGTTTATCACTCATTTGGTGCTGCATGCTTATATATTCATTATGCATGGAAGTTAAACCAGTTGGTAGTCAGCGGTTTTACTAATAAGGTGGCAATAGGGGCTAGTTGGTAGTTGTGAGGTTGCGCATCACCCTGTGTTGTTTCCTCGTTTTTTTATGGTCCGTGTCCACCTGCAGCGCATCACAAGCATGAAGCGCTTTTACTTTCTTCACTTTTCCTAAACACGTGTGCGCTGTAAACACCTTCTAGAAACGTATTGTTACGACCTAGTCACCCGTTGCTGGCGCACACTGCATGCATAGAGCTCGTAAAGTGCACGCTACGAATTCGCGCTACGCGGTTTCTTCCCTGGGTAAGTTTTTGCCTTGTAAAGGCACCGCATGCAACGTTGCTCGCGCTGTAGACTCTCGCTTCAGCAATGGCTACGTTTTGTAAATGGCCGAGCCTTTTCGCGAGAAATCGTCCGCTTGGGCCTGAATTATTGCGCGGCCCCCGTTGTCGGCCTCTGCGCGGTAATTTTCCACCTCGCGGGATACGCTTCCGCAAATGCGAGCTGCAAAAGTCGGACATTCGGGTCTTTCTCAATGTCTTTGTCGTCCCTTTATTGGTGTGTGTGCTTTTTTTTTTAATTCTCTGGGTCCGAGTCATCGCGCGACATTAGAGAGGATGAATTTCTCGTGAACGTTAAGCGGCTGTGGATCCGCTGCTAAAAAGAAAGAAAGAAAAAAGAGCGCGGGAAGACCGTTTGTGTCAAGTTCCAAGGAAAGGCGAAAGCTAGGTTGTTCCCATCTGCGTTGTAATGCGTTTATCATTCTTGTCTCAAGATACAAACGTAAAAGGAAAAACAAAATATGGAAATAAACGAATGCGTGGAAGAAGCTGTGAGACGCCGTTGGACTTTTTTTCGTTCACCAACCGTGCACGTTTTAGCAAAAAGCGTGCGACTCATTGGGTACCTGTCGTTTACTTAAACTTGAGCCTTTTTTTTTTTCAAAGGCTCGTATTAACTGAGAGTGCTAATGAAGGAGACAAATAAAAGAAACCGGCGTTTTTTCAGCTCTTATCAGTTTATCGTCATTATCATTCTCAGCCTATTTTTATGTCCACTGCACGACGAAAGCCCCTCGCAACCATCTTGTTTATACTATCTTGAGTGACCCGATTCCATTTTATCTCTGCGAACTTCTTAATTTCGTGACTACATCTAAATTTCTTCGCTCCATCTAACTCTCTGCTGTCCTCGGCTTTATTTTTTTCCCTTCCCTTCGTAGCCATTTCTTTTTAGTCTGACTGTGCTGACTTTGGCGTTATAGCGCTGTAGTGTTAATGTCGTCACTTTGACGAGGCCTGGTGTTGCAATAAGCTCCGCAGTGCAAACATCTCCGAAAGTTGCATGCTGCGCTATACTACTTTCTGCGCGCCAGTGGCGGCATATCTGCCTTTCATTGCTTTCACGATATTGTTTCCCGAATGCGTTCGCAGAAAGCTAGCTATCGCCCGGTTCGAAGTGCTTTCCTCTGTAGCACCTAGCGTGGATAGCGCGCTGTTCGATATAGCGCAGGAAATGCTGTTGTTTTTGCCGCCTCTCTTCGTGTACGCGTTCTGCCTTTGCGTGTTCTGTCGTACCATGCATATGGCGTGCCCGCGAGTCGTCGTTGCCACGCATGGATTCCACTAAACGGGTCCTCTATAGTGCCAGGCAGTCTCGTGGCTTGTGTTTTTACGCGCATATTTAGTACGCCGGCCGCTTGCAGTGCGCTCGTTTTATCCCTATGAAAGCCGAGTGCATAGCGTGTCATGGGAACGAAATGGCCTCGAAGGAGCGGAACAGTTTGATGGTTTTTTCTCCTCACATATTCCTCTTCTTGGTTTATTGTTTGTTTTTGTATAGCCCGTTTGTCGCCCCGTCATGCAATCCTAGTTTATCTAACCGGTGTTGCTAAAGGCAGTAACTATAGCAGCCTGTGTATACATTAGTTTTCCTTTTTCTTTAAGTTTGTCCCTCCCACGGTGCTCTAATTGACGGTGCCGACAGCCGACCGTGCCATTAGCGCATCGTCGGCTGTGCGGGCAGTTATCTCAGCCCTGTACCGGAATTGCATTCTACGGCAACGGCCGGCTGCCCAGTTGTACCCGAGCCGCCGTATACTTTTTCTTGTCTCGTACAAAGGTGTCCCATTACCGAGGCGGCGGTGCTATAACGGCACACGGTGTGAATCCGTGAAATCCGTAGAAACTGCGGCGAGTCATTGCGTAGGCACGTACTGCTCGATTGCCGGCGCTGATCACATTGCACCTATCCGTTATACCTCTTGCGACGTCATCATCCTGGCCAAACCGGCTCCTGTCGTTCGACGCGATGAATGCCCTTTCCTGCAAATCTCTGCTTCGACCTGCCTATCTCTTTCATGTTGTTGTGAGGAAAGAAAAATTGGGGCAGCCACGCGCTATTGGTGCGAAGGCCGAGGATATAGCGGAGCTGGTGGCGTTTCCCTCCTCCTCTCCCTCACTTCCCTTTCCCATCCCCTTGCGATACTATACTATACAAGGCTATGCTATGCTTTCTTCCTCTCTCTCTTTCTATGTCTTTCTGTTTCTTTCTTTGTCGTTCTCTCTATTTCTGTCTCTTTCTCTGTGTTTCTCTCTCTCTCTGTTTCTCTTTCTTTTTCTATTTCTTTCTCTCTATCTCTTTCTCGTTCTCTCGCCCATAGCAATGCAATCATATGGTTCCCATAAGTCCTCGTTCTGTTGGCGTGGCTGGATAGCCGTGTGGTTACGACGCTCGCCTTCGGACCGTGGGCACGCGGGTTCGAATCCCGCCTTGTTAAGAAATTTTATTTTGTGTTATTTATTTATTTCTTCTTCTCCCCGTCTTCTTTCCTCCTACTTTCCTTCCTCCAGCGCGTTGCTAGGTGACGCGAGATGCCATATAAGGTAGAAGCCGTCCATGATGATGATAGTTTCATGCGAACGCCTCGGCGCCCAACCTCCAACTTAAGCAGCTTTGCTGTTAAAAGAACAAACGGTCTCACTTATTGAACTCGATTGGCTCTGTGACGGGAAGCGACAGAGTTGGTCCCCAAAATTACGGTAACTGCCTTCGACAGAATAATAAGGCTCAAATTACAACTCAAATTACACAACAGTCTAGACGTCAACAGTCTATGCACTACGCACCGTAAGTACGCTGCTTGCGCCGTGTTTGGTGCAAGAACAACTCGAAAAATGACGTTCATGCTTTTCGGGTTAAGTAAATCCTAGCGGCACTAGCAATCTGAATTTTGACTTGGGCCTTTATCTTTTTTGGAGAAGCTTTAGGAAATTTGTTAGTTTAAAAATTAGTCTTAAAGTTCTCGAGCTCAGTTCATAGGTAAGAACAGCACAAACGAAACTAAACACAGGGAGGACACGGGACAGATTGCTGACTTCAACTAACCAAGTCAGCACTCTGTCCCGTGTCTTCCTTGTGTTTCGTTTCGTTTGTGCTGTTTTACCAATGAACTATGCATCACCAACTAGCCTGCCAGCAAATGTTATTGAAGTTCTAGAGCTCGTAATCCTACACCGAAAATCTCATAGAAGTCAAAAAATATTTCGAGCGAATACTCCGACATTTTGTCTCCACTATAACGCCAGTGTCCTTTCGTAAGTTTTATTGTTCTCAGTAAACTTGCATAAATTAAAGGAAGAAACGTTTCATTGCATAATTTAACGGTAGGTATCGTCAAACTGATGACCGTATGCGTCCCCATGGACGCATATTATTTTTCTTTCACAGCTGAAAGCGGAAATCGCGCGCGAGACGCGGCAGTAATTTTGTCTTGTTTGCCCGTGGACATTGCCTTAATGGTTCTAGAATTGCGCCACGTGGGCTCGCCAAGCCATTAGCAAAAGGACGAAGACTGGAGGCAAGTGGGATATTCTGCTTGTTTTCGACAATACTGCATCACTAGTTACGACCGCAGGAATTTCGAAACAGCGGCGCGTTCTTTATCGCCAGCAAGATAAAATGAATGGTGTTCAACAGTTAGATGAGTGGCGTGTATACTGTTACGCAAGGTATGTACATTTTCGTAGCAATGAGACAGATGTTGATGGGCTAAACGGAGCTCTCGCTTAGCAACAAAAGCAATATTCGGACGAAGTATGTTATGAGGACCGAGCTGTAGTAATAATATTACTGCGCGGCTCGTTTCTCCTAATGTAATGCCGATTCTTTTCATGAGTATTCTGATCGGTGTAACGTTTCCGTACTTTCACCGAAGTTAACGAATTCGGGCTGCTCGATTTAAAACTTTACGGACGTTTCTTCAAGTTTTACGACTAGAACCTTTTTGCGAAAACATTTGCTCGTCGCTCTTCAATCGTTACCTCGAAAGTATTTGAATTGTGGAGGTTCACCAGAAGAAAAACAGCCTCTCACATTTCCATAATATTGCACATTTTATGTGAACCATAGGTTCTCACTGATCGAAAATTCATGACGTAGGCACTCCTGAGCTGAACGATGTCAAAAACTATGGTCGCACTCCCCTGCCATGGCAGTCTAGTAGCTATGGTGCTCGACTGCTGACCCGAAGGTCACGGGATCGAATCCCGGCTGTGGCGGCCGCGTTTCTATGGAGGCGAAATGCTAGAGGCCCGTGTGGTTATATTTAAGTGCACGTTAAAAAACCCCCGGCGGTCTAAATTTTCGGAGCCCTCTTCGACGGTGTCCCTGATAATAATATCGTGGTTTTTGGACGTAAAACCCCAACAATTACTATTATTGTTATTATTATTATCACCGTTATATAGTCCGCTGGCATGCCTTGCGGTCGGCGCTCGCGCGATAACTTGACAAATGTGGGAGGATGCGTGCTTGCTGTTGGTATTGTTCGTTTGAATAAGATTCTGAAGCAGGTAAAATCAGCTACGAAAATCGCGAGGAAGGTCACCGTAATAAAAAAAAAGGAAAAAGAACTGTAAATATCTTTTGTGGTTTCAGATGTTTCAAGTTGCTGCTTGTATCTAAAGGCGACGGTGAAAAAAGGAAAACAGGTGCCAATCAAAATACAAATATAGTTTTTAATTAATAAAACAAGATGCGTGACAATTGGCAATTTTTTTTTTCTTTTTGCCGTGGTTTTTTATGATCAGGTGTGATTTCATCAGACTCTCGGCCCCATCGAAATGTCATAAAATGTCAAGGAAAATATTATCCCCTCCTACCCCCACCCCCCTAAAAAAGTGTGCTAAAGACGAACTTTTTAAAAAGTCGTGCTCTCAGCCTAACAGTAGTTTCCTCTTTTTGTCATGAAAGGGTAATCTATGATGCAGCCCAACTGTTTGTATCCATTTTAAGTACGCGCGTGGAAATAACTAAATACAACGCCAAAAGTGCTTCGGCAAGCGTCTCACATTGCCGTAAAATCAAACCACTCTGTCGAGCTTGCAGGTGGGGACCGTTTTTCATGTGTAAGCTTATCTGCCGGCTCATTTACTAAACGCGACTGCGCGAGGTTTTGCTTTCAGCGGCGCGCCTTCGGTGTTGCAGCCCGCGTCGACGTGGGCTGAGTGTGCGAGCGCGCTGCGCAGCCGGAGTCCAACAACGAAGCGCAATTTCTTTCGCGCTGCACGTTGGGAAAGGAGGAAAGGCGGCATCAGAGAGCGCGGTCGGCCCATGCATGAATTCGTTCAGTGCGCCAGCGCTCTATTGTTATTCCGACTGCGCTGCATCGTGTGCGGCGTTCTTTTATTATTATTATTATTATTTGCCGACTCCTAGTTCACCGCGCGGGCATAAACCCTGCCGGCACTTGCGTCCAGGTAGCGAATTCTGCGCTCCATTGACTTTGAAAGCGTTACGCGGGTTAATGCACTTCGTCTGCTTGCTTTATCGCGCGTTCAGATGGCGTAACTTGCATCTTCAGGAAGTCGGTTGTTTATCTCGCTGATTGGCGTTTTGTGGATGGAAGCATGCGATAGTGATAATGCGAGAGATAACGCCCGAAAGCCCCATCTTCCCCTTCTTTCAGCTCCTGTCTCTGCGATGCGGGGCCTGCCGCTTAAAAAGGAAATTAATAAATGGCTAGCTATTCACATAATCCCTCTTCCCCGTTTCCTTGTCAGCATTAAGTGGCCTGTAAGAAACATCGTCCTGCTTGTCGATAACCGTTAACCGAGGACGCTTCCCGCTCTGATAAGCTGAAACCCGCAAAATAAAACGTCCTATTGGATAACCCCGTATTTCATTTCCTGGGTAGCCCAGGGCCTGCAGTCCGAGATATATACTCTTGAGTCCACAGTTGGGGTCTCGTCACGCATTGTAGCTCACAGTTGTGCGCATTAATCGTCTTTACTGTCGCTTTCTAGACGTTCGCAGTGTCGCGAATGCGAACAGAAGGCCCAGTTCATGATTCAATTGCAGTCAGCAGAGTGCGCAGACACACACTCGTAAGAGAAGGGTTGATGGTCGCTAACAAAGTCAACAAGTATACAACGTATCGGAACAAATATTATATACATCTGTAGTTTTCTGCAAATTCTTAAAATTATGCATACGATAATCGCTTCTCTTGGCCGTTGTCAAGAGAAGCGACAACGGACAACGAAAGAGACTTTCGAGGTGCCTTCGCGGGACTCCTCTGACTCTCTTCTTTTTTAAGGTGATGATCGCATTTCATGCTGAAGTTCAGAATGCGACAGTATATGGGCTTTTTTTCTGCATATCTTGGTCCCGCTTACCTACCGTGACGTTCTGGGTATTCCTCTTTTGCGAAAATCGACTTGGTGTGAACCCTGTCTGAGCAAGAATGATAACCGCGAGAAAGCAATTGCTGCATTGGCGCGGTACATGGGCCAAGAAGTTCACCATTCCCCTTCAGAGACGAGCATTATTGCCCCGTGGAACAAAATGCAACTCACTGAAAACAAACCTCTTGGTCGCCTTTACAACCCGGTTCCACGCCAGGCGAACGCCCAAGTTTCCCGTTTGCTTCGTGCCGATCACCAAGATACCGCCACTCTCGTCGCCTATACTGATGCCAGTGTGAGTGGCACCACCATTCACACCGCTCTTGTATGTCCATCAATACCAGAGGCTTGCCAGACATGCTCGTATTTTGCGGATCCCGCACCACCGGCTCACCTTGCTGAGCTGGCTGCCATACGTGACGGATTGGCAGCACTGATACCTTTTCTTATACCTG
This sequence comes from Rhipicephalus sanguineus, assembly GCF_013339695.2. Classification (NCBI taxonomy): domain Eukaryota; kingdom Metazoa; phylum Arthropoda; class Arachnida; order Ixodida; family Ixodidae; genus Rhipicephalus; species Rhipicephalus sanguineus. The sequence continues at coordinate 206,812,605 of NC_051178.1, read as the reverse complement.
ACAGATGCTCTCAGCTCATAATTCGTACGGACTCGACGCAAGCTATCCACGATATACGACGAGTGTATCGGTCTACGTCACTCTCGGATAGTATTCACCATCTTGCTGCCTCCGCATCTGTACGGATACGTGTTCAGTGGGTGCCTCGGGCCGCTTTGCCGGACCTTGTCAAAGCTGATTTGGCAACCCACCCACAAGTCACACCGCACCCACTACCGCATTTTCCTGAGGATGCTCAAGGACAGATGCTACGGGAAAAAGAAAGCCTCCGACGTACCACACGAGCTCTTATACCTCCGTGTGGGTCAGACCTCCCTGGTGGTTTAACCCGCCGAGAGGAGGTTACGTTGCGGAGGCTTCGTGTTGGGGTTGCACTTACCCCATCCGTGACCACCCTTTGGGCGCAAAAGTACCGCGGCCCGTATGGTACATCGTGCCCATTTTGCGACGCTCCAATCAGCGATGTAACTGTCACACACCTATTGTGGACATGCACGGGTCTACAATTAAGCCGTCGTCGTCACCTACGTGCAACAGGCCTCAGGCCTGGGCGACCACCCGACCTTGACCGCTGGATTAGTGGACCTCACCACCGCTCGTTACTGGACTTCATACACGAAGCAAATTTATATGTGTATTTCTGAATAAATATTATGCCTAAGGGCAGACTTTCGAAAAAAAAAAAAAAAAAAGGATGCCAGACACGATCAATAATGCGCATATGCTCTCAACTGATGACACTAACTAGTTAGCGTAGTTTGGGCTGTCGCCGCGAATAAATTGTAAAGGCCAGCGTGTTCTTTCCAGAGAGCGCTGTATATAGTTACTGCCCGTCGCACTTAGCTCGACTATTCAGCCCCTCAATGTTGAATTACGCTTTTTTATTCGTATCATGCTTTATTCGCACTCTAATTTACTCCAGACACACCGTCTTTTTATTGTTTTTGTGTCTGCATTCGTATTCCTCTCATCGGTGCGCTCATATGTTTTGAATGAGCTCATTTTAAGACCCGTCCTTTGATCTCGGATCACGAATGGTTACCGCGACAGCGGGCCAACAAGAGACCAACGTTCTTTAGCGGCAGTAACAGCTTATTATTATTATTTTATCCCGGCACTCGCCTATAGGTGCCAAAGGAAGTGAGAGGGAAATAAGGATGTGGTGCCGGATAAGTTCCTCGGCCTATACTGCGGCGTGCCGATGAGGCCCGCCCTTCCCACACGCTGCCTACATACTGACTCCATCCTCCCTCACGTTTCATTCCGTTTTCTTTTTCTCCGAGTGCGATTAGGAGGTTACCGTATCCGCATCGTCGTTAGAACGTTAGAAGTTTCGCCCGAAATATATATTTTTAACGAAGCGCCTTCCGGAAAGAGACTCTCTTTTTGCACATCTCTCCATCATGTTCACCCGACGTTTCTCCATGCTCAGAATACCATTCCATATCTTCTGTGTGCGTGCGCGTTCGATGCAGAGCGCGTACGCTAAGCGCGTGCTGGGGCCAATTGCAAATCAACGCTTTTTCTTTCGTTTTGCTCGTTGCATACGCTCTCAAGCTATACGCGTCATCGACTCAGCCTACCGCCAGTTCCAAGTTCCTGACTTTTCTCGCCTGCTCATTGGCTCGCTTTTAGGTGTTGCCCTTCACGTGTCTGTTTTGGGTTTCTAGTTTTGCCGCCGCTTTTAGTGAACTTTAATCTTTCCTGTTTTTCCGAAGTCGTCGTCGTCGCATTTCTGGGAGCGCTGGAGTACATTAGCCTAGAACAACATCAACAACAAAAACTGAGAGATGCGTCGGAATGTAGAAAAAAAAATGCACAGAGGCACATTTCAGTGCGTTTTTGCGCGGCTCTCTTCGAGATACGCTATGAATTTTTAAGAGGTGCCTCCTCGAAATGTATTCGAGAGCGCGCTGCGCTGTCTCGGCATTCCGACAAGGTTCGCTTATCAGAGCCGCCTCCGCGAGCTGCTATGGGTGCAGAGATGGGTCGGGGGGCCATTCGCAAATCCGGCCGTAATACCGGTTGCGCGCCTCATTCCCGGCTGGGTACGGTAAGAACGTGCTCAGAAAGCTTCATTTCAGTTTTTGTGACACCGTTCTTTCTCTCTCTTCCTCTTCATTCTAGAATGGGACGTTAACACACTGGGTTCATGTCACTCTCCATCTACTGTTAGTTATTTGCTTCCAACAGAAGCAAATTACTAACAGTAGAGCGCCTCCGCTTTTCGGAGGCTCTCATTTGACGCGGGCCAAACCGCATGTGTTGCTTTTTCAACCGGAAGGATCTCGCGTGCTACTTCTGGAGTTCACAGAGAGGTGGAGTATGGGGTGCGCAGGGTCATACGCTTGTTGGTGTAAAGGAGAAAATGCTTTACGGCGCCATCTATCGGAGTGCGCTCTGAACTTATGAAGCCCCACACTTGCCATGCTGAAATGCGGGATAATACAGAAAGGGCAACAATAACAACAATTCTTCTATTATTATGAAACTGAGCGTAACACATTCGCATAGGGAAGGTAGTTTTCGGAATGGCTTCGATGCTTTCTTTCTTTCTTTCTTTCTTTCTTCTTTCTTTCTTTCTTTCTTTCTTTCTTTCTTTCTTTCTTTCTTTCTTTCTTTCTTTCTTTCTTTCTTTCTTTCTTTCTTTCTTTCTTTCTTTCTTTCTTTCTTTCTTTGATACATCTGGTTCAAAGATGTGGTATGTCCAACTTGCTGTTCGGTTTTTGCGAGATGAATTTCTCGTTTGTTGCCAATATACATTTTTAGTCGCGGTGACAATTACTAGCGAATACATTTCATACAACCTGCGACTGTGGTACGATTGGCCTTTACTTACAGCTTAAGAGTTATCCAGCGTAAAGAAAGGGAACCGTTCGTTACGCCATCCAGTGAAGCGACGCGTAAATGCGTTTCAAATAGCTCCAACGTCAGTGGCCCCCAATGAGCCGGCTCATTGGCCGAGTTTTACGCCGAGTAATGCGTATGCGCGGTCATCCCGCCTTCCTTCGTTTCGGGCGCCGTGTTGTCATTGATCGGCGGCGGGTTCTCTCTTTGATTGCGGCTTCCGGCGGTGGTGGTGGGGCAGTGTGGGCTGCATGCGCGGCCGCTCATTTGGCTGCGGTGCCACTGCCGGTGGTCACGATGGTGGTTCGCTACGCGCGCTGCATCGCTTCCGCTGTAGCGAGAGGAAAGAACGTGGGGGATGACGTTGCAGCCCCTCCGCCGTTGGGCGGTTAGGCTTTGTTTCTTGTCCTTCTTGACTCGACGTCTCACTCATTTGAATGACGTCGGAAGTTGTGGTCTAGAGTGTGAGAAAATAAAAAAGTAGACGCATAACATTGAGTATAATATTGTGGTTGTGGCGTTCCATATCTGTTTCAGACTCGTTGAGATATTAATCCGTGAACCTTAGGTGTCTCATCAAATGCGAAAATTGACCGTCGGCGTCGTCAACACGAGTGATGTAAAAAATCATCATCACGTGATGACATCACCATATGACGTCAGTACGACGTCGCAGATCACCAAAATATGGGACGTCATCATGACGTCATATGATGACGTCATAACACGACATCGTCGCTTGGTCAAAGGTGGGCCGATCACAAAGGCAATGCAAAACCAAGTGAGGCGCAGCAAGCTTGCAGAGCCTCCGATCCTTGAGGCAGTACAAAACCACATTAGGTGCAGAAAACTGTCAGAGGGGTGCGAAGGAGGATCAATACATCGACTGAGAATAAAAAGATGGCTTTCGCCTTCGAGTCGTCTTAGGTGAATGCATAAGAGAGCCCGTGAGTTTTTAATAAGGTGCGAGTTTTGACCGGCAGGCTCCGAGAGCATAATTAACGTTATGTTTGTGTTACACGTGCACCGCGATTTCTGCCAATTTATTGATAACGGTTTAGTGCCTCCTTTTACGTGTGTACTGGAACGAAATTGCACGTGGAAGTTTTATATTCGGGCGTTAAGAGGAACAGCTGAGAGCGTGGTTTTAAACTAATATCGCTGTGCTAGGAACGTTTTACAGCCATAATAAAGCGTAGAGGAAGTTTGTGGTGATTGCGAGGCAGCGGCACCTACGGACAGTCACGCGCCCTGGCATCCCATCTCTGGCGCGCTCTAAACCGACGCGATCAAATCTTGGACCCACATCGCTATTCACTTCAATGGCACAGCCTCTTTTACGGCCTATAATGTTGTTACGGCTTGAAGAGATGGCGAAATTTATCGGAAATTCTGCAATTACTGCCTTTTTTCAACTCATTTTTCCACGTGTGCTGTATATTCGTATTTATGGCATGGGGCTTTTCTAAACATGTCGCTCTTCGATTCTCTTTCTCTCTCTGACTTACTTTGGCCGCGAAGCTTTCACGTATATATCATTGGCGACTGAACGTGTTGTGAGCTCACGCCCGTTTGCACTATTACCACAAATAAAAGTTACACTGCCATTGTTCAAGAAATATACGCTTATAATTTCTTCGTTCGTCTTTGTCAAACTGCCTGTGTATGAACATCGCTTTACTTGAACGTGCCACTTAAGAGTGTTCAATAGTAGATAATCATGTCATTATATATCGGATCAATGTACGTCTAGAATTAGTGCTGTATACGAATATCTTACTCTTAAATTTTCATCTTTTCCGAACACAAATTCTGGCCATTGTTTCCTGCAGTTTTCTTGACGAAGAACTAAACGTTCAAAAGTTTGCTTCTCCGTGTGCGTAAACGTCGGCGGCAGAGCACGCTTTACAGGACCTGCGTCAGGGTTTTACTCTTTTTACTGGGATTTCTCATTACCACTCCGATTGCTGTCTTTCATTTACTGCTTCTTATATGCTTCAGTTGTACTTTAGCAACTCCTACGCTCTAATGCAATTTTCATATAAACTGTGTTTAAAAGCGCTCCGGTTAAGTTCATAGTTCTAACTGCAATCGATAGGAACAACCAAGAGCGGCTCGTGCACGCCGGGTTCCGGCGCCGGCTCAGTAATGAAAGATTATTCATTTTTTTATCGACCGGAACAGGGTAACAGCTCAGCTTCCCTTTTGCTTTGTCAATCAAACACAATTTCTGCAGGGAACAAGATAGAAGCTAGAAATAAATGCGGCCTCTTGATTTGCTCTAAACGTTCTGTAATCTTTAACACGTTTATACAAGAGTAAAAATGCCGAAATATAGAAATCATTTGCAATGAACTAACTTGACTTCGCCGTTTCGTTTATGCAAGTTAGGCGCGAAACGCCTTTAAAGAAGCCCTGCAACACTTTTTCATGTAATCATCGGATTACCTCACTATCGGAGTTTATTGCCTCACCAGTCGATTGCAGAAAAAGTTTTTTCGAATCTGTCATGTATGAGCGGTGTCACAGGGATTTGTCGTGTGCTTTAAGCGCTTTCTCCCTCTCTTCGTCCCAACGAGCGCGCTGAAAGCTACGCAGCAGGGGTGACTAGGGGGCAAGAAGCTACATCCATACGTCAGCGCGCGTCGTGACTTTGAGCACTCTTTGTTTTTTTCTTTGAATGCGTCGGCGTGTTCACGCGCACTGGTGTAATTCTATAGTGTGGGGTTCTGGCATTATAGAGCATGGCGCTGGTGCGTGGCGGCACCCTGTGGTAGCCGTGGTAACCATGCAGCCCACGATGCTCAATTCAGCCAGTGGCCGGTTCCGCCAGCTTATGACGCGGTAGGGACAGTCTGTGGCATAATTTGTTGAGAGAAGAGCGAGCAATTGCTAGCTGACTTTGAAACGTAATTGCAAATTCCTTGCCACTTGCCGAGCTCTAATGTTTGGCTCACATGTTCACAGGCGCCTCGACTACCGATCGGCCGCGTTTTCTGAACATGTTCAAAAAATGTGGCAGGGTCCCTTTATGGCTGTAGCGAATCAGACCATACAGTTGTAACATACGCACTTGCCCTGCTGCAAGCCGCTGTGTAATGGTCAGTTTGGAGATTGGCCTTAATGTTCGCCTTTTCTGCTTGCAAGTAGTCATTCAATCCTGACTTCGTTCACATCAACGTCCTTTGAAGGGTCATCACTAACATTTTCGTGTCTCCGAAAAAAAGTTCGAAGTACTTTTCATTCTCGATTGACGCTTGCTATCTCTCTTCTGAGTAAATCATCTCTTCATGCGCGGAGATGTTTGTCATCTTGAAACCTGTTACAAGTTATACCGGTGTCCAAACAGTCAAAGTTTTGATCGCGATCAAGCCTGATCCAGATCGAATTTCTTGATCGTGATTGGCTCATCTACACAAACTGCAAAAGGGAGCCAATCATTAAGAAATTTGGTCCCGATCGGGCTTAATCGCGATCATCAGTGCACTGTGTGACACCAATATTATTGTATTCCAAGTGTTCTGGGTAGGCTCACAAGGATTCGCGGTGGCATATTTCTCGGTTTCTGACAAGGTATCCATAGTATCCCCTGCTGACGAGGTTCAATCATAGTCGCAACCTGCTGTGTAGAGCAGCTCCCAAAACACACGATAGTGTTGTTTTTCTCGCGGTATTCTTATTTTATATTATTTGGCATTTGTTCGGTGTTTGAAAGTCTGCCTTTATATTAAGCCGCTGCTACTGTCGGTTTAATTTTTTTTGTCTTGTCTACTGCGTTCAAATTCTCTGCCTATTAATAGTAAAGCATCGCTCATTTTACTTTATTTTCTTTGTATTCAACTCTGTAATACCTTTGCCAGTCAAGTACCTAATTGTCAAAAATGTCCGCCGCCCCTGTGATGCACTTTGCTAAGACATTTACTAGTGCGATTGTGTCCGCGTTCTGCGAATAGCTCAAGTTGAACACCTAGTTCCTTTCAGAGTTTCACTACTATTTATAGTTTATTTAATGATCATACTTCCTTTTGCCTATTTCTTTGGGATTCATTTTATTTCCGTTTTGTGAGCGCGTTCCTGTCTGCCTGCGTGCGTGTGTGTACGTGAGGCGTCGTCAAGTTCTTGCCTGGCACTGTGCCTAGACGATAAACCCAGTGATTCTCGATGTGCCCTATGTCGCTTTCTCTTGTTCTTTACTGTTTCTAAACTGCAGTAGCAAACTTCCTTTTCAAGAATCAAAGACCACTAACTGTTGGTGCGCTCCTTATATACCTTTGGGGTACTTTATAGCGAAGCTGTTCTTAGTCGAGGCTTTTATGTCCGGGGCTGTGGTAGCGGTGATCACGTGGCCTCTTAGTGTGGTGAGAGTGAGGCTCGGTAGGAAGGGGAGGGCTGCGTGTGCTGCTGGAGGCGAGGGTGAGGTCAAGGGGTGAACCTTCGAGAAATGCGCCAAGATGGGGTGACGGTGAGGTGCAGTGGAGTGTAAAATACCCTGTCAGTGTCAGTGTTCAGGAGTTTTCGCTTTCAAGATGGCGAACATTCCTCATTCTCCCGATGAAAAAGTCGCCCGACGTGAGCGTCAGCGAGAGCTGACGCGAGAACGGGCGTGTTTTCGCCGAGCCAACCGCGATGTTCGCGCAAGAGAGGCCGAAGCTAAGCGCCAACGCAGGGAAGACTTGAAAAAAAAACGTAGAAGTACGATATAGCCCGAAGAAGGACGTCCATAAGCTCAGCTATTTCGACAGTGTTCGCGAAGGGGAGCTGGCTGGACTTTTTTGTCCTTCCTCCTTTAGTAAAACTTTTGTTGGGCCTAGTTGGTACATAGCATTTAATGAGAGAACTTCAGCGCAAATCAAGACGGACCACAAAGAATAGAAGAGACTAGCACTAGCTCCTTTAGTAAGAATTTTTGTTGTTGCCGCTGCTGCTGTTACTATTGCTGTTTTCGTCGTCGTTGTTGTTGGTGGTGGTGATGGCGTGAGTTTTATATTCTCACTGCAGTGCTTAGTAGCGTCCCATTTTGAAGTACTACCATAACAGAAGTAGTAAACAGAGACACACAAAAAAAAAAGGCGCGTTTGTCAGCACACTGGGACAGCCCTGAAACGTGCAGCAAACTCGGTGCAGTTTGTCCTTGCGTTCATTTCTCCTGTAATTGTTTCTGCGCCGTCGGTATTGTCTTGCAGTCATTTTTCCTTTCACCGCTAATGCAATCTTTGTTAACTCTCGTTTACTGTCCCCCAAACGCCGGGTTTTTTTCCAGACAGCTATCACATAAGTGAATTTATTTCTCGCGCTCGGCAGACCACATAATGACATAATCGTTCGCTTTACGTGTTGATTCTGCATGTTAGCTTCTTCGCATAGTGCTGTTCAGGTTTTCTCTTTAGTTTTTTTATGTACATTTTCACTTAGTATATAATAATAATTGTTGGGGTTTTACGTCTCAAAACCACGATATGACTATAAGGGACCGCGTAGTGGAGGGCTCCGGAAATTTCGACCATCTGGTGTTCTTTAACGTGCACTTAAATCTAGGTACACAGGCTTCTAGCATTTCGCCTCTATCGAAATGCGACCGCCGCTTTCGGCATCGAACCCGTGACTTTGGAGTCAGCAGCCGTGCACCTTAACCACTATATTACCGTGGCTGACGCCGTGTGCAATGCAGAAAATGGAAGCTCGTCCCCTTTTCCGAGTGTTCACGTTTGTCGAACAGCGCTTGTTCTTCAACTCATAGAACTACTCCTATTTTCAATAAAAACTATACGCTTACATTTTCCAGTAGTGCTTTCGTCGGATTAAGAAAGGAAAGCGCAGGGTAGCGAGCTCTTTAATTTTTTGAACCATTTCGCCAATCGATTGCTGTCGTCAGTAAGGCAATGAAGGTAGTTGCTTCGTATAACATCGACAATGCCAAGATCGTGATAAAGTAATAATTATAATAATGATGTACGAATGCCGCGGATCTGCGTGCTTCGCTGCAAATGTCGTGTAAAGACGATAGAAGAGGCGTTATGTGAGATATGGACGCCATCTGGCAATACGTCGGGAAACATGAGTGCTGTGTTGCGTGCTGGTAGTCCCGGCGCAGCAGCAGGCGAAGACCGGCGGTGACCAACGCGACCGGCGGGGACGCCAGCCAGCCCGAAAACGCGGTTTGGCGCGAAGCGCTGAAGCAGAGAAACGTCCGCACTCAACGAGTACTCTCCACACACTCTTTTTAATAAAGTTGCTTCTCTCTCTCTCTCTCCACACACTCTTTTATTTACACGTCGCCTGGGTAAAACAGGAACGCCAGAGCGGCGCCCACAACCGGCAGCCTGAAGGCCGCCCACAACGCTGCTTTTTCATTTTTAAATATTTTTTTTCACCTTCTTGGCCTTCTCAAAACTAAAGTTTTTCAACACCAACCCATGGCATTCGTACAGTGCAATAAATAACCGAAACCGAAACACAACAATGAGCTCGTGCGAAGGGCACGGAGGAAGGCAAATTTCAGCGCAGTCGCATTTTCAGCTTTGTTGAAACAGCGCTCACTAGACGACGACGAAGTAAAAGAAGGCACACGACAGGCAGCGCCTGTCCTGTGCCTTCTTTTACTTCGTCGTCGTCTAGTGAGCGCTGTTTCAACAAAGATGAACGCATACCAACTCGCTCAAGCTTCCATTCTTATGCATTTTCAGCGCAGCTTAAGAAACTAGGGTCCTTAAAATTACGTATGTATGCATTTTCTATTAAAGGAACACGCCACCTAATACTTACCTAGTGATGTTGCACCTCAGATATGCATGATATTTACTTTTTGATCGACAACGTTCACAAGTATGAACAGCCGTACCAGTTCAAGACGGCTGGCCCTTGGGCAAGTGGTTCAACTTTGGCCGAGTGGCTGAATCGAGGGACGTGCCGACAAACAGAAAGACAGACAGACAGAAAGACAGACCAAAATTTCTGCGTTTAAGTTCCCCAAGAAAGACTATTGTCTTTAATAATGATGCCTAGTGCCCTTAAGGTTAAGCTTTTACAGCCAATGAGGCGTACGAATGTTCGTTTAAACATTGAAAAAAAAAGAGAAGCTAAATAACTGCAATCGCCCGAGTAATGAACTCCTCTTTTAATCATTATCCTCACACAGCACATCGTTACGCAGCAGCGAGCTCTGATTTCTCTAATCCTTGTGAACTGCAGATTATTAGTCTTACACTTTGCTTTCTTTCCATTTTCTAGTACATTTCTTTCTCCTTTTTCATTCTCGAGGACTTCTTATAATTAAGCTTCGCGGTACACTTTATATTCTTTCTTCCGCCTTCTTTTGTTTCATTCACCTTGAGAGGGGGGGGGGGGGGCAAGTGGGCGGCTGCTTTTGTTTTTGTCTTCTAATAAGTATTCACAGAAATCTTCCTTACAATTTTGCGATTTTTCTGCATGACTTGCTCCTACACCACTTTTGCGCACCCAGTTTCTATTTGCTTGCGTGATTAAGTCTGGGGCCATGAGGAGGAGGAGTAGGAGGGTTGTTTGCTGTGAAGCTTATTCGTGGGTAGGAAGAACAATGCATAGCGTACTGGTCATTTGTCTGAGCTCAGCTGTATGCATCACCGTCTGAGGAAAGCACCGCTAACTTGTTCCTAGCTTTCGTGCTTGGCTATTCCTGGCTTATCATCATCTTCCTCTTCTGCTAAAAATACGGCAAATTTTGTTCTCATTTTTTTCTGTGTACGCGTGCTTAGCCAGCGACTTCTTTCTCTTCGCTTCATTCTAGCGCGCAAGGGGCGCCATTACGCTTCGAGGCAGCCCGATTACACTGCCCCCATGACGACGTAGAAGGCGAGGGGCAAATCGCTGCTTGAAACAGCGGGCCGTAAAGAAGCGGACAGAGAGGCATGTCTTGGCAAGGGGACGGGGCTAATCACCGATTACGGTGCCGCGACGACGAATCTCCGGCAGCTCCCGCCTGCCGTGCGGCCGCTGCTCTTGCGGGCGCGCCAATTCAGGGCGACTCCCTGCTGACAAAGTCTCCTCTCCCGTCTCCGTCGCCCTTACGGCCGCACCTTCGCTGACTGCAAAAGCCACGGCTACCGGCCTCGGTGGCATCTCGCGTGCGGTCGACCCGCTCAGATGATGAGACTGGCCCTCAAGCAATGGGCAAATGGGCGCCCTCTCCCTCTGTTGCCCCATATGTTCTTCTGCAGGTCAGACAGTGAGGAAGAGATGAAACGAATGAATGAACGAGGAAAAGAGCGTAAAGAAGAAGGATCACAATCGGAGCCCGCAGAGGGATCATTGCACCATCATATATACTACTATATACCCCGTTAGTTCCAGCGCCGAAAGACCCTGTTGATCATCGCCTCTCTAGACTTAAGCGCTTTCGTTGCAGTTCGTTTCTTTCTCGTGTGATTCACGTAATGGCTTCGTTCTTTTTTTTTTTTTCCTGTTGTGTGGTGTGTGGTCATTACCTTTTGCTGTTCCTATATCTGATCGTTGAGTTTTGTGTTTCTTCTTTGTGACGATCGTTTCTCGCAGCGTTAGAAAGCTTTAATACGGTGTTAGCAGCAAATGAAATTAGGCATAGTATTGCGTTATGTGTGTTTTTCACTGCGCTCGCATCGCTTGCAGCCTTCACTGACACCAGCTGTCGTGGAGTTATGCTTTTACCTAAAGTTTTACTTTTACCATGTCAGCTTCGCGCTACATGCGCGCATACTGTTATTATTTAGAGCAGCAGTTTTTATTGCAAATTGGTCGTGAATGCCGTGTATACATTACATTCACAGTTTCGTCTAAAAGAAACGCGAGTACACGTAACTTCGTTTAAAAAGATTGAGTGATGTATGGCTTCTTAATGATATTTGAAAACTTTACATTCAGAATATTGCCTGGCTAGTTCGGGAAACCTAATATGATTTTCCTCCAAGCTACCTAGCTCACTCCTTATTTTGGCGCTGATAAGATAACGGGCCTAACTATTGTTAATTTCGTTTGGCGGGATCTGTTCGAAACATTCTTAATAAATTGAGGCCTTGTGCACAATCGTCGGTGACAAAGCAGACATTTCATCAATCGTTGCTTAAAACGAATACTGGCACAGAGGCTTGGTGATCAGTTCTGCGGTGGCAGTATCCGTTTCTAAGCAGCGTCACTGTTCGTTGTATTGCGTTTATGGAATCACTGCTTGTAGATTACTCGACAGCTTTCTACTGCATGCTTTGTTCTTTCTGTACACTGATAATAATCTTTAATGGAAATCCCGGAGAGGTTAGACTGGTATTCTGGTTGGAGCTTCGGCCACTGTGGAAATTCTTTCTCTCACGTTGTTTTTATCCTGCTGTGTAAACTTAAAACGCCACGAACCTGTTTTTCGTACTATGAGATTTTCGTACTATGAAAGCCTATCCGCCGTGCTGTCTGGAGCGGGTCTACTCACTGGCGTTCGGTCCAGAATTCTAGGTGTTGTAAGACCTGAACCGTTGGTTCCTATTTCCTTTTTCCTTTTTTTTTCTGCAATAGCCTACTGGCTTTTCGCCAAACCAGTCGACTTTTTACTGCCATACGCTTGAATCGCTGTACTTTTTCTTTTCGTTCGCTTGTCTGCGTGTGGTGAAAGCAAAGTTTGGCTGTGTTTTGCAATACACCCCCGTCGTCAATTTCTGTTTGTTTTGGGACGTTGCTGTCTGCGGTCGCCGGACTTCAGACTCGGGCTTTCTCTCCAACGTGGAACGACAATGGACAGTGCGCTTTTGTAAAAGCCACGTTACACAGTATCTGGTGGGTGCTGAACACCGTTGACGCAAGCTGGAGGGCATCTAGCCATTGCCGCAATCCGGCGGTGTAGACGTCCTGTGCTTCAGGTTGTGACGTGGTATACGCTCGAACTCTGTAGCGTACGCTTGAACTCTCTATTCACTGCGTTAGCTACGTCTCTACGCTTCTAATTACGGTGCACTAGGAATTATCGGAGAACTGTGCTCAGAATGCTCCCCACGGAGCGTGACGTAACAGCGCACTGGAAAAGCACGGCTACGCTAAGGCACTTGCGCAACTCTTAGCGGTCGTCCGAGCCGCGCGTTAAATTATAGAGGAGGCTCATGCTATCTTCCTCTCGGTCGCTGAGCGACTTCCTGACCATGCATTTTTGCGAGGGGCCCTTTTATGTTGTTGTTCCGTTCTTGGGTTTCCTTTCACTTGTTCCCTTCTGATTTGGTTTATGTTTGCGCACGCGTTTACCAGGATCTACTGACGCTCCCTTCGGTGTCTTCCGATTCGCTTTATGTGGTCGGACTGGTTTATGTCCTATTCCTCTTACCATATATCTTTCCTTGTTTGTTTATTCTTCTTTTTTTTTTTTGCTGTTTGCTGGTCACTATCGGTGCTGCACTTTTACTGCCACCAGCGTGGTTTCCTTGCCTCGTGAAGCATACGGTCCGGTATCTGTTTGTGCTTCTTTCCTACGATTTTTCTACAACACGTAAGCCAGCGCCTATGTAGCCTTACGTCCCTGAACAGTTTGCCTTATTGGTCGGGTCAGATTTTTTTTTTTTTTTTTTTTTGCGGTGAAGTCCATTTGTGCGTAATACACGAATGCAAGTTTATTTCATGTTTGGTATAAAACATGACGGATGGGAGAAAAGGCCACTGTGTACGTGTCGCCCGATGATATGAGACATTTTATGTGACATTACTACTCGTATTTTTTAAGAGTTTCTTTTGCAATGCCCTGCAGTTATTCTAATATGTATGACATACCAAACGTGTTGTACTTACCACGCATTTTGAACGTCCTGGTGTTACTTTGAAAACGTTAGTTAATACGTTATTTTGTAGCTTGCATGTTGCATGTTCCACCTACTCAAGAGCCAAGGAGTATAGCCGGCACCTTATTTCTGCTTCTGCATGTCTTTATATCACTAACGGTAAAAAAAAAGAAGAAGAAATGTCCCGGCCGTTTCATGCCCGAGTCGTATGCTATAAGGAATGTAGTAATCGTCGAGTTTTTAAAGGGCCCCTAAACTACCTCCTCAATTTTTTTAACATTTCAAGTAAACGCGCGTCACGATCTGTAGTGCGAAGCGCGGCAGCTGTACGCGCTGCGGGCGCGCCACACACACACACGTGCACGCACACACGCACGCACGCACGCACACACACGCACACACACCAATGCCGTGCTTCTCTCCGGGCCTTTCCGTATCCCCAGAGTTGGTCGTGACGTCAGCAGTAGAATCTGTTGATGTCCGCAGCAGAAAGGACCTGTTTGTCTGCCTGCAGAACACCCGGCCAAGAGGAGAGACGAGCCAACGAACGGAGCGTAGCGACGGGAAGAACAAAACGAGCGAGGGCCCTATTTCGATCATCGAACACATATGTGTTCGAAAAGTTCTCGCGGCCATGCGTTCGTTGTAGACTTGTGCACACCTGCAACACCACAACTGAATTTCGACCTCTAGGTGGTTTAGGGGGCCCTTAAATATTATTTATCGCTCATTGCTACGTTTTAGTTGCTCCACACTGCGTGGCCTAACCTTTCGTCGTTCTTTTTCTTCTCTTTTGTCTCAGCAGAGTGGAGGCGCCCTTAGGTCAAGCAATCGTGATGGACCCAAGAGCTTGTGGCCTCGCAGTGGAGGGTGAGTACCCCCGGCTTTCGTGACAACTGGCCATTTCATCTGACGCGGTGCACTGTGGCACACGGTCCAACTCAATGGCCCGCGCATGGTATCGCCGTTGAGCTCACGACAGCCAGTTTTATGCCCAACAACCGTACGGCGGCGAGTGTCTGCTGATGTAATGGCCCCAGTCAACTGTGCCTGTCGTCGTCACGGACGGTAATGTGCTGGGAGGGCCGTCATGCCTGCCGGTGAGGCCAGTATTAATCGATGCATTCCGTGTAGCGCTTATTAGGAGCGAAGCTTCTCTGGAGAGAGTGTGGGGCATTATACACGTACGGGCCAGCTTGCAAGTTGAATGGATATCCAGCCTGAGTGATGCTATCGAGTCAAGTACCGCATTTTTTTTTTCATTTCTCGAGCAGAATATAAGAATGCTTCGTGGAACACCACCGCTAAAAACTAAAATAAAATTTATTTTATTAAGTTATACTTGTTATGGTGAAACATTCTTGAACACGGAATGTGTTGCTGTCGCCAACGTTTCGGCAAGCGGTCTTGTCTTCTTCGGGGTTGCAACGCTGAAGAAGACAAGACCGCTTGTCTAAACGTTGTCTCCATGGCAACATACCCCGTGTTCAAGAATTTTTCATCTCTTCAAGCTTCCATCTTCCCCTGAACGTCTGTTTTATACTTGTTATGCCATTTGTAGCTGGTTAACAGCGCAACTTCTATATGAGAAACAAGCGAAAGACAAGCATATCGTGTGCATCGTGGCTGTAGTGATGTAGTGAAAGAAAACGCGACTAGGTGCACCTAGATGGCCGTACTCGTTGGCGAAACTAACCCTAACACTGCGTTATCGCGTAAAGCAGTGCACGTGCTCACCAAATAAAGGACTTACTTACATAAATCTAAACGTCAAATTCGTAGAATGCAGTGTGAAGATGAGACAGCCTTCATAGAGAAACCACTTGTTCCGTGCGCTCGCTTAGTAACCGCCACCTCGGTAAAGCAACCGGCCATCTCAACACCATAAGCAAATGAGAAAGGATCACTAGCATCTTTCTTACGGCCTGTGCAGTCCGTTAAGCGTGTGAACCCTTCATGTTTTGAGTACAAGCGAATGCTTGCAAGTTTCGAATTGCGCACGTTTAAACTCAACAAGAACCAGGTACCGAAAACGTTTACATTTACACGTTTACAAACTTGACTTGAACGTTTACATTTGCATCCGGAATTTCCAACTTCAAACTTCAAGCCCGTTAATTCTGGATACGTGCTTGTGCATATGAATAGATTGTAATTATGCGCTATTTCTAGTGTTTATTTGCTTGGTTTGAATTTGTTTAACGCTTTTTTTTATCAGTCATACATTACATAGTTGGATGTACAAAGCAGCAGCTCTATGTATGTTCCCTCATCTTTAAGTGTAACTGAATAGAGGGGAGGGGGTGTAATTTTTTAAGAAAGACTGACTGACTTGGATATCATGTTGATAACATGAGGTATCAGTCAATCTGAAGTTCATATTTAAGTCGAGCACACTCACTGCAGTGACAAAAATTTGTTTAATTCATTACATAGCTTAAATCATCTCGTTTTTTTTTTTTTACGGACTTCTATATTTTATGCTAGGAATTGCTTGATTTTGCTCTGTGTAGACTAAACGTTAATTAACCTGCCTTTGTACCGTTCCTGATTATGTTACCACATTTTCGAAACAAGTTACAGTGTTGGCGGGGCAGTTCGTTTAAAGTGCTTTTAGAAATCGATGCCCTTTTTTTTTGTCCCTTTGTTGTTATTGTGCAGGCCGGAGCATAATCCATTCTACAGCAACATCGACTCGATGCCTGATATCAGGCCTAGAAGAAAGTCCATTCCTCTTGTCAGCGAGTTGGTGAGTTCGATCGCAAAGCTGTTTGTCTTCGCGTTTCTGGGACGCCGAATGTCCGTTCCTTATATCGCCTTTTCGATTCTGTCTCCCCCGCGGCTAGGCGATACCGTCGGAAAACTGAGAAAAAAGGTTGTTAGAAATGAGAGCAAGTGTGTTAGTCGTTTTATTAAGTAAATGAATGCTATGAAGGCTGCCACGCTGTGTTGACAAGATTAAACGCCGTGATACTGTCGGCAAAGAAAGAGCTAAACGGCGAGGAAGCATGACTGCTGACTGACGAGCGAGCATTACGATTATTTAGTGCGTGCAAGTGACTTTGACATTGTGCCGTTCTATATTTATGGAGGCGAGGCTAATACAGATCGCTGTTTCGAACCTGATAGTATTTCCGTTTAAAGTACTCGTTATTTATTTTAATGTTGATCTTTTCTAGAGAATAAATTCCTCCTACTGCTCCTTAGAACCCCCTCCCTCGCTCTTTCCCCACCCTGTTTCATTTCATGCGTGGTTTTAAAACCGTTGGAGGAAAAAAAAAAACAAAAAACAAGGGCTTACCGCAATTGTGACTAATGCGTGCACTTTTGAAACTTTCATTGTGTAAGGTAATCGAAAGCTGTCCCTGTGAAACTTTTTCAAGTACGTTCGTGAGGAGTAATTCGTTCGCGGTCGTTAAGCAAAGCGCTTAAATATATCCGTTCTATCCCGCGCACTTGCATTAATATGCGTGCACTCTGTGGCCCGATTGAGCGCCGTGTTTGTTTTTTTTAACTAAAACGCTTTTCTTAACGGCCTTAATGTTCCAGTCCATTTTGCTGTACAATGTCTGTAGCATTTCCCTCTCTCGCTCCCTCAGCACTCGAGAAGAGGCAACGGCGTGTGACATACATAATATTTTTATGCTTAATTACGCGCTCGCTTTGCTCCAGCGAACATTGTTTGGGTGAAATGCGAGGCGCTCCTCTGCGTGGCAGCTTATGCCGCCGGGCGAGTTAATTGCAAACCGCGATCGGTAAAGCTTTGCGTCGGAGCACAAGCGCGCTCGCGCCTGGGAAATGGGCAGATTCTCTGGGCGTTAACAGGCGCGAGTTTGTCGTGGTAACAAGCTGAAATCTCGTCTCGCGGCCGTTCGGATGCATGACTATATAGTAAAGGGCACGTGTACGCGCACCCTTTCAGGCTATTTGCGTGGGACGTGTTATTTTATCGCCTCAAACCAAGCCTTCCCCGTCCGTATAGTGGAGGTTTTTAGCTTGTACGGTATTCCGCTACGCGCAAAACATTTAGCCTATAGCGGAATCGCATCGAGAAACTCGTGCAGCTAAAATGTATTCGGATCGTTGTACGCTTACACGAAACTGTAGTGTCGTAGCGTAAAGCGTACGGTATTACCGGCACTGCTATAATGCCCTGTTATCTCCTTCGTAGTTGCTGAAAAAAAAATGTTTGCGATAAGCAGGGCTGGGTCCTGTTTTTGCCCTCCCCAAAACTACGGGCTTCTTCACAGCTGGTCGTAATTACTTCGCGATTGACTAGACAGGGCCGTGAGTATGTCAGTGTCATTTTTCCGTGTAAGGAGACGCGATTGAAATGCAGATGCCGTTGTTCGTTGGCCCACTTTTATCTTTTTTTTACAGTCACAGTTATGGTCTCTTAAACAGTTTCCAAATTTCCGAAGCGCCTGTTGTGAAACAAATTATTTCGCGTCACTTATAGAAACAAAGCCACAAAGAAAACTGCGTGTCGAAAACACAGTGGCGCGTTTCGAGTGTAAAGTTGAAACGAGAAAATATAGGGAAGGGGGGGGGGGGTTGAAAGGGGGCAGGAGCAGCTTTGCGTATGCATTCCTGTTCGCAACAACGGCAGTACGTGCATTCTCCGTCGTGCAGCGTTTGTTGCCCACGAGGCCCGTGATCGAGACATGACAGCGCCTCTAGTTTAAAAAAGAACAAGCAGCAAGAGAAGGGAGCACGTCCAAACTCGCAATCGATAAGAGTGAAGGCTATCAATGGCCCGTTGGCGGAGCTGCTATAACGCATGATTGTTGTAGTCGAGGGTTCGACAGAAGCCCGTCTGGTCGGGATGAAACATGAGGCAATAAAATGGACACCGACAAAAAAAAAATCTAGAAACTACTAAAACATGTTTCGGCTTCACTATACGGAAGCCTTGGCCACTTTAGATGGAACAAAGAACATTAAGTGGAATTAAGGAACATTAGGCGGAACATTAAAGTGAGCAAGGCTTCCGTCGTGAAGCCGAAACGTCTTTTATTCGTGTTTAGATTGTTTTTTTATTTCTGTCGGTGTCCTTCGTTTTAGTGCCCCAACGCACGATTCTGCCTACGCCCCGCCAGTAGCCCATCTTTTCACCCTTTAGCTTCGTATTGCTCGCTCCAATTTCAGTACTTTATCTCTTCGATTATAAGCGTCTTATCCCGCAAAAAAAAAAAGAACATCTCATCGAAGAGAAATTTAAAGATGCCCCTCTGCCCTTCTTTCCTTCCTTTTTGCTGCTTGTTTAAGAGTGAAAAAAAAAAATCAGTAACAGCGTTGGGACCGAGGGAAGGGACGCGGTTAGGGTTCAACGGATACGGTGTATTGCTTTCTGTTCCCCAGAGCGTCACCTTGCGACCGTCCCCCCGCCTTCGGAAACAATCTTTTCTTCAGCCGCATCTTACCGGCGCATTGTCAGCCTCGTATCGAAAGAGACGGTCTTGCATAAACAACGGGTTCCGCGTGCGAACGTTCCCTCAATTCCGCCCCTGCTCCGCACACATGTAGCGACAATGTCGCGTAACAACACTGCACAGCGTCCGCGTATTTGTTTACTGCGTCGGAGGTCGCGCATCTCCTCTTCCTTGCCGACGCTTTTTCGCATCGAAGCCCCTCTCGAAATGCAGCCACCTGTGTAAATATCTCGCCGTTTCTCTTTGCTCGTGAATGTCGTTTTCGCGTTCTTTTTTTTTTTTTTTTCAATTCTAGATTCTGTTCTGAATTCCTTCCGACCAGTCACTCTTTTTATTTCTTCATTTCTTTTTCTTTTCAGTACATCGGTTCTCAACCTACATGTAGCTCGTGACAGTTCTCGTGTTTCCCGTTTCATTTTCGTCCTCCTGAATGTCGTTCACATAGACGAAGAAAAAAAAAAGATGAGAAACAGGGCTAGGCTTCTCGAGCATGTAAATGATCAGAGTCTGAAGGATACACTATCGTGACAAATGGCTTGTTTCTTTTTAATGCGACACAAGAAAGATGGGAATAAAGTTTCCGACGGCGTGGATTACGCGAGTCGTCTTACGCGTACACAAGCACGCACACACACACACCCAGTAGCGTTTTCAACACCCACACCTCCCTTTTTCTCGTCGCCCATAAAAGCCGTCGTCGCCATTTCCTTCGCGCGTGCGTGGCAAATCCACCGCGCTGCTTATTTCGTCCGTTGCGAAAAGTTCGGCCCGTCTCGCCACGCGTCATCAACGCGAACATGGTGGCAAACATATATTATCCTCTCGTATCCGCCAACCGCGCTTTTCGCCCACTAACCCGTATACTTACATTTTCTTTCTGTTTGTTTTTATTCTCTCCGTTTCCTGCAGCCTCATTTCACGGCTCTTCCATCGCCTACCTGATGCGCGCGCCGCGAAACTTGCCCAAGTTGCTTTCCGTGCGACATCCGAGTTCGCGGATCGTAGGCTTAGTGTTCGCCGATGCGTTCCTGCGCCTTTCTCTGGCGATGCTTATTTATATACTTCGCACCTCTAACACGACGGACCCGCTTTTTTCTTTCTTCCAGATTTTCTTTTTTTTTTCATATTTCCTCCGTTTCAGAATTCCTCGAGGATCAAGTTCTGACCTTTGCACTTTCGCGCTGTTCAGGATCTTTTTTCTCTCTTTTTTTTCTTTTCGTCGTCGTATTTTCACCCACATTTTTCTCTCCCTCTCTTCATGCTTCCTGGCAAAAAGGTGCTCAAGGTACTCTTTTTCAATACCCGCATTTTTCCCCGATTCCCTTTTTGTATTCTTCTTTTTACCTTTCGTAGCGTCGTCACTGAATGTGCCCCGCTCTATTTCTCGCACTGGCGAGTATTTTTTTATCAAACTTTGTGTTTTGCTTCCGTATTTTATTTTGCGTTTCTTGGTAGGCATGCCGAAAAAAAATCATTAAAAGGCTTGCTGATGCATCATTCATTTCGCTTTGTCCTTTTCTTATCACCATACCCTGGTCTTTCTAGAAAACCTGAAGTGATTATGGTGAACTTTTACAAGGAATGTAATCTTGCCTGTGATCTTTTTTTTTGTGTGTGCCTTGCATCATTACCCACCGTTATCCGACTTTGACAAAATGATGTCGAAGTTTGGTAATAGAGCTTCTACCTCCCATTTCTTATTTTATTTCTTTTTTGTTTAAATTGCATGCTTGCTTGTTAAACGCTACGTGCGTGATCAGTCTTGGTTGTTTCCCTTGGCGATTGAACATTCTGATTGCAGCATTCTATGTTGTAGCGTTATATCTGCAGCAGCATGTGTGATCTATTGCTATTGAGTTTCGGGGGAATGGCCGAAGAAGAAAAACGTCTGTTTGTGTCTGCAGCCACTGTAGCTTATTGCATTGTTTTTATGTAATTTGGAACAAGTGTTATTAGAAGTGCATGGCCAGCGCATCGACTAAAGTAAGCAGACCATAGAGTTTGCTACCTCGTTTTCAAAAAATTGACTTTCACAGTGGGTAAAAAACGAGGCAGAATATGCGATTACAAGGCCGATTTGACCTTATCTCATCCTTTCATTTTGTGATGTTAACATTTACAACAATCTGCACCATGACTTTTTGCTGGGTTCTTGCAAAAAATAAATGCGCTAGGAAAATTTTGGGTATTTTAAAGATCACCAGCGTTTGTGGCATATTATGGGCCAACCTGCCGCAAACAACAACAACAAAAAAAAAGAAAACGAAGTCGAGCACCCTCGCCTGTTCAGTGGTCAAAGGTTGATTCCAAACTTCGTACCCCTTCCCATGATTTCTCTCTACAGACTATGGCTGCCACCAAACGGAATGCCGCATTGACATCAGTTGTTCCCCGAACACATCCCAACGACGAAGAACTGGTGTGTATCGCTTGTGCCGCACTTTTCACGTTTGCATCAATCCATTTCTGGATATCAAAGCTGACCAGTGTGTAGTTTTAGTTGTTCATATTAAACATTACTGTAGCCGTTTCATTATCGTGTCAAGTTCGAGCTATCTGTACATTCATAAATTAGACGTCCGGGCTTACGTCCTAATTAACCATTAACTAACTCGGAAACCTCAGTTGGGTTTCCTTGCACGAGAAACACAAGTAAAGTTTAGCGTCAGCAACTCTGAATATTCATTTTAGTGTGAACGTTTATTATGTCCTTAACTGCATTCAAATTAACAGATAGTGCAGAAAATCTGTGCCTGTTGGGCAAGATGAAGTTCTAGATCGGCGTTCCGTGTTTTCTGCATCTAAAGCGGGCAGAGAGACATTATTAGCGCTGTCGTGGCGGCGCGCCACTCGATTACGCTATAGTGTTTGGTGTGTACATGGAGTATCGTAACTCATGGCGTCAATACCACAACCGCGCGAGAAAGTGGCCCTAACGCTTATCGGAGGATTGTCGCTTGCAGCGTTATTCGCGCTAATCGCAATGAGCTCTAGCTTTGATTAATGAAGAGGCGTTGATTCAACATTTCGCAGTGTGCTTCTCGGAAGTTGGGCGGGACATCGACTGTTGTCCGACGTACTAGGCTTAGAGCTGTATTTGGGTCCAGTATGTTGAAAACTGGCAACTCTGTAGGGCCTACGGATTAAACTCCCTCAACGTCGCAGTCTTGTGAGAGCGATAGGACAGTGACACTGTTTGTCCTCCGCAGAAGACGCACGTGTACAAGAAGACGCTGCAGGCGCTCATCTACCCGATCTCGAGCACGACGCCGCACAACTTCCAGTCGTGGACGGCCACGTCACCCACCTACTGCTACGAGTGCGAGGGCCTGCTCTGGGGCATCACCAACCAGGGCCTTCGCTGCACCGAGTGCGGCGTCAAATGTCACGAAAAGTGCCGAGACCTGCTCAACGCCGACTGCCTGCAGAGTGAGTGTGATGCAAATAATTAAATTACGCGAGAAAATAAGTATTTAATATATGAAATAAAGAGTACTCTGTAGACACTGTACGTACTACGTACAAGTCTCTATCAAATCCTTGGCTTCAGTATATCGCCAAATGAAAACGCGCGTACAGCTGCGCCCACATTTCGCGTTAGGGAGTATCGTAATCGTCGGTAACATTATTTTGAAACGATCGAGGGAAAGCGTACTAAGGTGGGCGCCGTCGTCGGTAGCGGGGGAGGGGGTGGGTAGTGGTAGAGTTGAGTGCTGGCAAGAGGGAGCGGGCGAGCGCGCACGGTACTTCGTAGAGTAAGCAGCGGAGTACCGCATCGGTGGTGAGGTAATGATGCGTCCGCGTCCAATCAACGCCACCTATGTTTATCCAACGCTAGAAGTGTTGGGTTCGATCCCCAATGCCTCCGGACACCCACCGCTTTTTCGGAAGGGGAGAGAGGTATCCCGACTTGACACTCGGTTGTGCGGGGTACTGCGAGGGTCCTTGAATAAGTATTGAAGGGCCGTGGTGCTGCTTATCTCAACATGCGGTCGCTCCTTTCCTCTCTCTTCTGTTGACGCTGCCCGATAACCTCTGCTGTCCCATGCTCCCTCATGTGGGTTTCAGGAATTGGCGTCTTTCCTAATCCGTATTGGTGTTAAAGCGTCCGCCGCCAACGCGGGAGGTACTGGGTTAGATTCCGAGTGCCGCTGGGCACCCACCGGCTTTTCTAATGTGGATAGAGGTAGCACTGCGTGGCGCTAGTGTTGTGGGTGCTCGTATCTCGAGAAGGCGGCTTCTCCTTCCCGCTCTTTTCTTTCTTTTGGTCGTCAACTGCGACGACTCAGCTCTAGGTGTTTTCCATCGAACGAATATCATACTCGTCAAAAACACAGACTGAACTTGCGCGTGCGTGCGTGTGTGCCATCCTGCCATATGGCTACATCGATAAGCCGATGCTTCGAGCTCTGTTCGCAAGCGGCATAGATAAACGCCGGTTCTACCCTCCCAACTACCCGCACCCGTACAAACTATCAGCTCAATTATAGTTTGTGTGGGCGGGGAAATGGTGCAGTATTCGGTATGTTACTGTCGTGGCTGTTAGGCGTCAGAACCGGCTTTCGACCGCGCGCTTCTGCGCTTGTCTTGTCCTGTCGGGCCAAATACCGCAGGCCCTTTGCCACGGCGGCAGCCACATCCGTCGCCCCCTCCCGCTCACCTGGCAAGCATTGTCGCCGCCCGTTTCCGCTCCAGCCTTGGCGTTCAATCATCGACGCGTTCTTGCCTAATTTGCGGCACTCTCTTATCTCTGTTCTCCCGAATTGCCGTGGCTTCTCTGCGGGTGCCTCCTGTTTGCTTACTGCCTTCTGCGGGTCCGTCTTTTCTTGTTGTTGTTATTGATCCATCTTCATCGTCGTTCTCTGTGTGCGTTCTCTCCCTCCTTTTTTTTTCATTATTCCTTCTGTTCTCTTTCTTCTCACTCCTATTTCTGTGTTGCCCCCTCAGCTTGGCAGTTCTCATTTGCCAGCAGTATTCCATCGGTTATCTGTTTTCCCGTACGACAGGCCCCCTTTTCTTTCACTGTATACTTTGCTTATTACCTGCTGTTTTATGTTTATCGCCATTCTACCAACGCCCTAAAGTGGCAAGACGGTGTCCTATGCCATTGGCCATACTCTCGTAGATGTCCGTTTATAGCACGTCTGCTTTCTTTTTCCTACCTGAAAGTAGTCCTTCCGTCTGTGCGTGTATGCGTGCGTGCATGTGTATACGCGCGCGTCTCTGCTTGTGTGTTTTTCGAGAACGTCTTTTTGATCATATTATCGAATGCACGCAACAAATAGTGTTGAGGAAAGATTTTTTTAA
This sequence comes from Rhipicephalus sanguineus, assembly GCF_013339695.2. Lineage (NCBI taxonomy): Eukaryota > Metazoa > Arthropoda > Arachnida > Ixodida > Ixodidae > Rhipicephalus > Rhipicephalus sanguineus. Next base: position 206,788,265 of record NC_051178.1, on the reverse strand, counting down.
AAGCTTTATTCGGCACTTTTTTTTAACGCTTTGGGGAATAGCGTCCTGTAAAGGGTGCACCTCCTCATAAAAGGTGTGTGTGCAGGAAAGCCTTATGAGGTTTTTGGGGGAGGAGATGAGTGACTTTCCTGGCAAATATATTTTTACAGCGAAAGCTGTTATGAGATCATATCAACGGCCGTTTTTGGCGCCGTAGTTGTCCGCCGCCGCCGCCGGTGTCCGTAACCACTATCGCACGAAATAAGAAAAAAAAGGAAATATGAAAAAATTTCCAGGATGGAACGAGGTTCGAACCTGGGTCCTCTGCGTGGGAGCCCGGTGTTCAACCTCTGAGCCATGCCGGTGCTTGAAACTGCGTTGCAAAAAGACCCTATACAGGCTTTATGTCGCAAAGGAACCACATTAACATATCTAATGTAGTGTGGTAGAAGAGTAAAATAACAGCCAGGCGTCACACAAACGCAAATTCTGTAACCAGGCGTCACACAATGCGAATTGCGTGACGAGTGGGTTGTTGAATGCTTCTAACCCATTACAAAGGCCTTGCGATAATTCTTCATCGTCATCAGCCACAGCATCAACAAAGAGCACATAATGCCTTACAGGTGTTTAGCGAGTGCCATGGTTCTCCGCAGAATGACGAAAAATTGCATGGGGGCTGCTTCCCTACTACACAAAAATTATGATGATTTATAGCGTAGTGGGTTCCTCGCAAGTGCACTTCTATTGGCTGCCAAGGAAGCCCGTAAGGCTCCCATGATCCATTTCCTCAGGGTCTCAATCAAGTTGATTCCCTCTCTCTCTCTCTTTTTCTCACGTTAACATATGTTATAAAGCGTGGTGGGACAGTTAAATAACGACTGGGCGTCACACAATATGAATTACGTAACTAGTGGGTGATTTAAAACTTCCAACCCATTACAAAGGGCTCAGCCATAATTTTCAGTCATCAACCGTCGCATCAACAAAATGCACATAATGCCTTACAGATGGTACCTCGCTTCTCCGCAGAATAACGAATAATGTCGTGGTGGGTGCTTCCCAACTTCATAAAAATTATTATTTGTCGCGTAGTGGGTACGTTGCTAATGTACTTGTACTAGTAGCCACAAGAGAGTTTATAACGAGCTCTAGAAATGCCGCTCTGCGAGCTTTCACTGTGACTGTGCTGCGCTTTCCGCGCAGGCCTGGCATTTTTTTCGGTTTGCTTTCTGGAGCTTAGTTTACTATATTTGTGGTATTCATTTTCATAACTTGTTCTACAATGAATGAAGTCATATTTAGATTATTCCTACCTATTTAAATACATGGGATTGAAAAGAGATTGTGCTAAGCAGCCACTAAGTCTGTTTGAGCTATATCTGTTCTATTTAGAGAAGAAAGGCAGTAAGCATTGAAAACAAAATCTCCATATCGGTTTCTGTTCTTTCTTATCACGAAAAATTGCCAAAAGCTACAGATTACCACAGTATCTATGCGCTGGGTTTGCTAGTGAATGGCTCATCATGCTACTGAACATGGAAACTTTTTCGCAATAGCTCAACCTTCCTCTAAAAAAAAAAGGACATTTGCTCAGTGCACAATCGATTGACTGATTTCTTTAACATTCTCTTTTTCGGGATTTATTCAACAGGGGCAGCGGAAAAAAGCAGCAAACATGGTGCCGAAGACAAAGCTAACAACATTATTATGGCAATGAAGGAGAGGATGAAGATAAGGGAGCGCGATAAGCCAGAAATCTTCGAATTGATCAGGTAAGTTGCCAGTGGCCTCGTCAATCCTTCCAGAGAAATGATTGTGTCTTGAACATAGTGCTCACTCACTGAACAAAGGCCTGTTTGCTGACTAATCTTACTAACCAGCTTGCAGCAAGTGACTGAGTGCTCTACCAACTTTTTTTCTTTGCTTCCACATTTGGCATCTCTAAATGAAAAAAGCTGATAGTAAAAATTGTACCAATCTTTTGTGTATTGATTTTCTAGGAAGATACCGCTCCTTAGTTTTATGCTTAGAACATTGGCAAGATATATACACTAGACATATGGTCTTAATTGACAATATTGCATTTATATAATTCTTGAAACTTTTTACTTGTTTGCACATTATTTTTTGGGGCAGACATATTTATTTTTAGCTGATTTTTGTGCTTGAGTTTATTGTTCTTTTGTATTTTTATAATACAGTTTAGGTTCATTAATATGACACCACCTAGTTTATCTTTTGATCAATTCATATGCTAGTGCCTGCATTTCCTTGATGAGGAAAGACCAACCACCTCGAGCATTTTTTGCCAAATGCTGAAGAATCAAACATAGGTTGGACTGCTGACTCTGAGAATGAGTGATGTGCGTAAGCTGTAAACTTCATCGCATGGTGTCCAGACTGTCCCAACTGTACCGTTGATGCTCCGGGCATGCCATATGTCATACATACAAGAAGCCAAAGAGTAATGATACGAGCAGTGTATAAGAGAAGTTGATTTCATTAAGACAGGAAAGTGGGTTTGAGTACAATAACGTTTAATGACATTTTATTGATTCAAAATAGGTGTACAAAAATAGAGCATTACTCAAACCTATACTTGTTGTATGAAGGCTGATTTTACAAGAATTTAGTTGCCTGCATGGTTAACAGCTCTCCAAGGCATGGAGAGCATCTGCACTGTCATGACATGCTGAGCAAGGCTTAGAAGTGATGCAGAGGCCCAGCTTCAAAAACACATGAGCTAGGTGCTGAATGTTCATTCTTGTCGAAACACTGATCAAATAAATAAGGACTTAGGAAGGGAGATACACACACAGTGTTGTTCTGAGTTTACATATTTATATTCACCAATAAACTTTGATTGTGAGCCAGTGCTTATGTATGTACTGACCTTAATTAGTCCTTATCTGTTTGAATGCTGCTTTGTCAAGTACCACTGAAACCAGCAGAGGGGCACACATGTGAAGAAAACACTGACCCCATTTTGTGCTAAATTTTGATTTTTTTTAGATAATTTACACAATTATTTTATCTACAGATAACCACAATGATGTGTTTCATCTTATATGCAGCTTATCTTGAGCTTTTTTATCATGGTTTAATAAAGTCAAATTAATGTATGTCGTCCATGTCATATAAACACTGTGGGCTCAGGTTCTCATACTTTTGACTCACTAAGGTTTTTTTAGGCTAATTTGTATTTTTTTGTATCAAAAGTACCAAAACAAAACATGCATTTCACAACAGAATATGTGGCTGCATTGTTACTTACAGCATTAAATAATTCCATCAGAAGTTTTCAGAGCTACTTGTAGTGTTAGTTTCTGTTATTACATTGTTATTATAAGCCTTGTAGCAGCAGGTGTTTTTAAATATATATGATTCAGGCATAAATGTTAAATTTTTTTCTTTATATAATAGTCCCTATTGAACATCATGAGAAAATAATTTGACCATTCTTACCACTCTGTATACTACTTTACAATGTTGGTTTTTTAAACAACTTTTCTTATTTTTTTGCAACATTATTATCTTGAGATTTTGCCTCTTTTTTATAACGTAGTCTGCTTATGTAAAGACCGTTCAATCAGTCACTTGCTCTTTAACTAAAATTATAGGCACTGCTGCATAGACAACATTCAGTGAGAGTTTCATTGTTTTATTGTGGCAATGTTTATTCACTATGTATTCACCCCACCTTGGGGCATAATTATTTTATGTACTTTTTCTGCTGAGAGGTATTTAAAGAGAACTGTACTGAGGTTGTTTCATCATTCCATCTTTTTACTTAGGTTCTTGTAATTATGTGCAACTAGTTACCACACATAAAAAAAGTCAGGCATGTAACTAACTACATATACTGTACTTATAATGGTTATTCTTTAAAACAAGGTGAAAGTAGCACCAGTGCTTTTTGAGGGAGTAGATAGCTTCTTTCTTTTTTTGTTGTTGTTCTTTATTATTATTTTTTTCTCATGTCAAACACACTTTCATGGGCACTGAATCAAACCACTTTTTTTTTAATTGTGTAACTTCTTCGTCAATATGCAGCAGCAGTCTTTTACTTCCTTACTGCAACCATTTCATGTTATGGTTGTGGAGACCATTTCTCATCACCATGGTTTGTTGCGTTGCATTTTGCGCAAAGGAGCATTACGACATGTTCGGAAAACAAGTTTACTGTTACTGTCCATATTTTATTATATACTAAATACAGATTTATATAAGTCAGCCACTTCATTTTTAAGAAAATCAATGTTGACACTGCACATACCAGGTCACTCATATATTCAGTTTTCATAGCCTAACAGGTGCCCATATCCAGGAATTACTCTGTGGTTACAATAAATCTTGTCGAAGGAAAATTGCACAGTGCCTGTTGAGCACTCACTTCTGTTTGAATTCAATAGCACAGAATGCCTTGTTTGCAACAACGTTCTGTCATTCAAGCTATCCACCTCAAGGTCTTGCTGAATCTTGTGGTGTTCTTTTCATCAAAGGAAGTATCTAAGATTGGGACTGTTTTTGTACAGAGAGATGCCAGTAGAAGTGCAATTGCATTTTTGTTATGCTGTTTAGGCATTACACATAATGAAGGGTTTTGAACTCCCATGTACGTGACACGAGAACAGGCAGTCGCATACAACGTGCCACAGAGAATCATTTCAGTTTTTGAACATAAGCTAATCGAAACCAAACATCTATTTATTATACTAGTTTTTTTTTTTTGTGATGACAGACAGGTACTGTAAAATCAATGCACTTTTTTAACATGATTTTTTGACACTTAACATTATTATTCTGGCCATTTATCTTTTTGCCAGCATAAACAGTTATATTGTACTGCACAGCAGTGTACTGAAGTGCACTTTAACACTTTTCTGTTTGTGACAAAATTTTTTATGGTTGACAATGGTTGGTTTCAAATGAATAATGCTAGTTAGTGTTTTTTTTGTGGTTACAGCCGCATAGACACCCCATGTGTGTGCGTCATCTAAGCAGTATTGCCTCATAAAATGCAAAACCAACACACCCAGTTTACCATCCTAACAGCTAACAAGTAGGTAATTCTAGAAAAAAACATGAATCCTCAGTGCATATGTTAGTCACAGGCTTATAAACATTGCCTTTGTAGCATACATTTATAGCGTAACATTTGAACATTGGCGTGAGGTACTACTCTGTCAGACATATTGGTTGAACAATTAGGGCATAAAATACAGAAGAGAAGTGCCTCACACTAAATACACATTTTTGCACTTATCCTGTTGTATGTTGCTTGCCCCGGTTTTTCTGCGCTTTGGTTTTCCAGCCACTAAGCTCATACATTTCGTCGTCCTTGTCGCAAGTTCTTTTCAGATACCAGGCATATCTTGTATGAAGTTAAAATCATTTGTCAAACTGATACCTCAGCTCCTTCTTTCCAGAAAACAAAATAGATTGAATTTAACTGATGTTCAATTGCAGTGTGGAATGTGCACAGCCAGAACTTAGAAGGATATGAAACATTGTTCCTTACATACTCCAGCGAATGGGACAGCTGCCATTAGCATACGTAGATATAGTGTGATGTCTGCTGGGAGCCTAAGCTGAGGCTGTAGTATATATATACAGTTTCAGAATGATGAATGATGTGGCAAGCAGAATATCAGTAGCAGGGCCATTCGTAGGACCCAATCCAAAAATTTAGTATGTATTAAAGCATGGGGTAATAAAAAGGCAGCCAACTTTATGTCAACCTCCACGCTCTTCCCTCAAGGAAGTAACTGCAAGGCTTTCGAAATAGCTGTTACACACACTCAGAAATAATGCAACAACAATAAAGCCTTAGATGAAGCAAATAGGTTGGACACCCTGTTTTGTTAGAGGAAGGCAGCAGGCGCACAAAAATAGCACACCTTGCAAGACATAGCTTTGTGCTTAAAAAGTCTATGAACAGAAACCCACTCGTAGCATTGTCTGTAAGTATACTCATCTGCTGCTCCTTTACCTAAGCCTGTTGTCTTTGTGGTTCAGTTCACTTGCGAAAATTGTTAGAATGGTTGAGGTACAACAGGGACTGCAGCACTACCTATAACATATCTTTTTACCATGACACTGTCAACCATGTCATTAATATTGCTGTTAGGTTGATCAACTTGTAATTTTATAAAGATGACACCATTAGGCTTGTTTAAGCTGCATTTTGTAAGCTCTTTTAATGTGCTACGGCAAATGATGGGAATGGTTGATTTCTTTGCTGCCTGCCATTCTAGATGGAAAATCATTGCAGTTTAGATCAAAACCCTACAGTGCACAGAATCTTTCAGAAAGTTTAACTTTCTTGACCATGCACCCCAAAATTTAGATTTGCTGCCCATAGGTAATTTTGTGCTATTTTACCAGCTGCAAGCTAGAACTTGGTTCACATGGGGCTTGTTCACAAAACTAATATCTCTCAAACATGTAATGTTGACCATTTCTTGTGTATTCCCATTCAGGAGGCTAGAGCCTTCCATGTGTACTGTGTGTGCATGTGCAGTTTGACATCTCAAAATGGGAAAGTGATTAGTGAGCATGTGTATGAACTTTGCTAACATTGTAGGGCCGTATTTGGCGTGGATGTTAAAAGCCACACGGGTCATCAGAGGGCAGTCAAGCAGAGCGTGCTTGACGGAACCTCCAAGTGGTCAGCTAAAATAGCCATCACCGGTAGGTCCAACGTGTCAAAGTCTGATCACGTTAGCACTGATGGCTGTAGCATTCATGATGTCACCAGTTGAACATGTACAGGTGCAAGACTACGTGTTACGGTGTTAGTGATAGTAAAGTGTGTTGGTGTTCTTATTGGTGTATGTGTCTCATTAGCCAGAGGAGGTTGGGTATAACGCAGCAAAACAGGTGGTGTATGAAATACTTAATTCATGAAATGTTTAGTGAAGACAATAATGAACAAAATTATGTCCATTGCGATTTGTTGAACTGCCTTGTGGAATACTCCTTTACTGAGACCAGTTTTTCTCATGTTTGGTTCCACTAGTGGTGATTAGCTGTACTTCGCAGCATCCTCTGGCTCTGAGCGTTGAAGTGTTTTGTGCAGACTTTGTAGCCACCTGTAGGATTGCCATGGGCAAAACTGTGCACACATGTTCACTGAAAAGAGAAACCATCGTTGGACACAAGAAGCTATCCATGGAATCGTGTGATCCCAAGGCAAAAACCTGTTCTCAGACGATGCGCACATCACTGCTGTGAAGGACATTTGCCCATCGCCTCTCTTCCCTGCTTGCCAAGAGCAATGTGGTGTGGTGGTTGTGGTGGTGTGAAGTTGCTGCTTTTGCGTCGGTGTTGACAGGCAACCCTTCCCCCTCCACACCTGCCTTGTGCTATCGTACCCCACTTATGGCTGTGCTTTGTTTTTTTGTTGAGTGTCTGAAACCTACCTCTGAATGGTTCCTTCATTTTTGTTTGCGCAAGTTGTTGTCTAGTGATCTGCCTCGTGTCTCTTGCAAAATCTCTTGTGCACACTCTCCGAGTTTTGTGTGTGTCATGCAACAGTTCTTCCTGCAATTGTGTGACACTTGTGCATCTACGAGAACTGTGCAGTTGCATTGCAATGCCGGACAAAGGATCCATTTTTGAAGCATGTTTTAAATTCAACACAGAGTATCACTACAGAACTGTGCTCATGATTTTGTTACTCAAGCTCATCATGTAAAGAAAATTTCTGCAGTTGATGAAGCCATGGTAAGATTACATATGACTGCATAAGTAGTCAAAGCTGGGCATTATTATGATGTACAAGCAACTCTCTTCTTTCTTTTTTATAAAGTATAAAATGTATTTGTGGCATTTATCCACATGGCACCAGTCATTAATTATGACACCATGAATGGGAATATAGCTTTCCAAAAATATTCAAGAGAATATTGCTAAATGCCGCCACGGTATCGTGTTCCATGCTTTATTTCTTGGCAGCAAGGTCAGCAGGATGACGGCAATCTCAAAAAGCACACAGATTTCATCAGATTATGGCAGCCTCTAATTGCAGCAAAGATCGAGAGCCACCTTCTGCTACTATTGCAGGCTGACTTACTCGATTGACCCCGACACTCACATTGACGCCCTCCAGCAAGCTGAAGAATCCATCTTCGAGGGCACATCGAAGTGGTCATGCAAAATTGCCATCACAGGTACCAGCGCCATGCCAGCCGCCCTCATGTGGCCAGACACTCTTTTCTTCTTACCTCAAAACCCATCTCATTTAGTTTTCTGCCTATTTTTACACGTTAATTTTCCAATCGCTGCATAATGTTAGTTTGTTTTAATGCTCTATCCCTTTTTTTAATTTTTACATGTTGTTCCTTGGCCATTCCAAATGCAAGGAATGCGCTTAGGCTGGTCATGGCTGGTTCTGGCTGACTGGTGCATTTCGCTTGGGAGTACTGGTATTTTGTGTCTGAACACACTCAAGCAAGCAGCCTGCAGCTGTAATCACTCGTTATAGTAGGCCTTAGATTTTCTTCCTTTTGTCATAAGGTAGTTAACCTACTAAGCATGTCTGAATTAGTTTTGCCTTTCCTTTTTGTTGGGAGTTACATAAAAAGGCTCCTATTGAATTATTATTATTATTATTATTATTATTATTATTATTATTATTATTATTATTATTATAACTACTATGTTTAGTGCTACTACTATTTGATTCGTAAATTACTTCTTGAAACAATTGTAATTTTACACCATAGTATAATTGAAGGTTCTCCTCACATAAAATATATTGCATTTATTAAAGTATGGGACCAAATTTGCTGTATACACAGCTTATGAAAGTTTTTTCAGACACAGAATGCTGAGACTCTGCTGCAAGCTTAGATTTAGATGAAGGCTGTGTTTTTCTGTTCGCATCACAGCCTGCTTGTCATCCATATCTTGAAGTTATTTCTTCCACATACTTCCTTCGGCTCTTGCATCTCAAGGCCAGAGCCACTCCATCTAGTAGCACTAGTAGGAGGAGACCTGTAGAGGCATGGGTTCTGCCCCCTCCACACCACACATGGGTGCACTGTCCACTCTTATCTAGGCTTCTCTTTTCGGTCCTTCTCGGGTGGCATACCCTTGCTAGCACAGCATGACGTATCCACATAGAGAACATCTGGAAAGAAGTGCTGGTTTGGAAGTTCATCAGACATGCTTCTATGCTGCACCTATAGTTTCTTCTGCAGTGGGTGTGTGGTAAGCAGTGTGGTAAAACTTTGGGCATTGTTTTACATAATAATCATACGCTGATTAGGCCAGTAAATAATGGTTAAGGTTTAAATAGTAAAATTTTCCTTTATCTATATGCCTCCTCTCACACATCCCCATGAATTTGGATGAATAATGTGTGTATATTGACTATATCATTTCCCTAGCACAGAATAGAGTTCTGATGATTCTAAAAAAAGTGGGAGATGAGCTGTACAGTGGGTGACGGATGTGTTTAGATTAGAGATTATTTTTACTGTTGTCATTTGTTGCACTACCAGTTAATACACACTCGCTAAGCACAAGAAGCCTAGGTCAGTGTACAAATATATTTCCAAAAGATTCCCAAGCAGCACTTAGACCAGCTATGTGTGCAAACTGCACAACATGGTGGGCAGAACATGTCAGTTGCACGACATTCCTTGATTGCCAAGGTACACTGTAAGAAACAACCATCTCTGACAGTATATAAAGTTCAGCCTCTGCCCGTTTTACTAGTTAGCAATCTGTACTTGCAGTATCTACAGAATTTTTTTACATGTGAAAACTAGTTACTAGTTAGCAATCTGTACTTGCAGTATCTACAGAATTTTTTTACATGTGAAAAAAGTAGCTGTTTTAATTTACCTGAATGGAAATGCCGTGGTACTCGAAGAATGGAAAAAAATCCAGCTTTGAGCATTACTATAGCCTCCTGCATATTCTGTGCTGCCAGATCACTAGCAAGCAATGAGAAGTGGTCATTATTGGAACTATGGCTCTGACACCACTTACTAAAGGTGCCTGCAACACATTTCTCGCATTTTTGCAGTTTTCTGCTTACAAAAAGTACAGAAAGAGGCATTGACATGTGAAATACGATTTTTTTTCTGCATGTGGCTTTTCAAAACGATATGTTCCTGCCACACATAGCTACCATTGCTTTTAAAGCACAGACAGAATTTGTCCTCCACCACTGTGTAGTATCAGCATTTTATACTAGTAAGGTTTGTTATTGCTCTACATTAAACGTAATGACTCTCACTGTACATAAATGGAACCTCTGTAGATTATGACTGTTTGATGGTGATCTGGCAGAAACAGAAGTGTATGTAAGAGGCTGTGGTATGGCACACAAAGCAAGGGTTTTCACCAAGCCTGTCTATGCGTTATTTGCCTTGTGTGGTGATTCCCTCAGCCAATGTCTTTCCATTCTTCAAGTTATGCGTTGACTGGGCTGATTTCCTGCCATATTCCCATACTGCCTGATACTTGGTATGCCTCCTTTCAATTGCTTGTGCAACGGCTTGCTGTGCATGTTGCAAGTACCCTTGTATGTGTGCAAATTACAGCATGCCAGCATTTCCTGTGCTCTTTGCATGCCACTCAAGCTCCTCTCACATCATATGCTTGCCCATGTTCCTCACAGCGGCCCTACGTCTTCAAGCAACTTAGATTTGTAGTCCATGCTGAAGAAGGCCTTACAAGGAGTGATCCAAAGCTTCTTGGAATCACACTGCTCTTTTATAAAACAGGGCAGTGTACTGCACCACTCTAGACGATGCTTGTAGTATCAGTAATGAGCTAACCTGAATATTTTCATTGTCTTGTGTAATAATGTTTATTCATAATGTTTCTTTTTTAATTATATGTTGCCATTCTTTCACATGATGTCTGATTTAAAAAAAAGTAATACACAGAAAGTATTGACACACTCACAAAGATATGCATAGGGACAGACAGATATCAGCATGAAGGTGAATGCAGACACATGCATGCAACTTATCACAACCAGTGTGAAACACCATAAAGATGCCATTATAAAAGCACACAACGTGTACAATTCCCATTATTCTCATCAACAAAAGCTTGCAGATTAGTTTATTACACACATGGAAACATTTTATAACAGCAGAGCAGCCTACCACTCTCCATTAGGGTAGGGTTGCATATTTCCAAGAAATTTTGGGTCACCCCTTGTTTAAGTTTGTTGAGATATCGTCCCTTTATGGACTCAATGAGGGGGGCCTTGTGCATGTTCAACTTCCTGCAGTGATAAGCTGCAGTTACTCATGGGAAAGACTCTATTCAGTCAGCCTTACATTGACTAACCTGTTGTGTCATGTGTGTGCAAAGTCATGTGTTGTTGGCAACATACTACTTACTTGCAGAGATGCTGTTTATCTCAAGGTATTTCTCGCCTTTATTTAATTATACTTAAATTGATAGCCCTTGCAACATTAATTGTTTTTTACATAGTAAGTGTTCACAGGCCACGTTACTTAAGCCTAAGCTAGGGACTCAAATCAGCAGCAGCTTGAGTGGTCTAGTGTTCAAATGCTGTTTATTATCTATAGCTTCTATTCAGTACAGACCCACAAACCAATTACTGCACCACGTGGATATTGTAAAACCTCACACAACAAACTTTCTTTGTTAAACAAATTATTTTATAAAGAAAGCAGAAAGATCCTTGAAAATCCACTTAGAATTATGGGCACTAAAATACTGTAATGGCAACATGCAAAGCAAGGAAGTTGTGCAGAAAGGACCATACAAATTACCATACAATGACAGAAAAAAAACTTTCTTGGTGCTCCAGGCATCATGGTTCGTGGTGAGCAGTCTTGTTTACCAGGCGTTATTATTTCATATATCTACAGCAATTAAATTAGACCCATTTAAATGCATAAAGTCTTGGCAAATTCGAAAAGGTGCAAAAGCGAAACGTGTAAATTTGTTTTCCAGAAGTTCCCACACCAGCTCACCGTGGCATTCAGAGTGTTGGCAGCGTGTACTTGAGCCTTGTCGGTAGTTGTTTATTGGTAGAGGACTAGGGTGCCTTCTACAAGAACACCGTTGCATTTTAGGCTGAATGTAACGTTCAGCCTAGCATATTTCACAAGTTTTTCTGTTTCAAAATAGTTCATTGGAGAAAAAAAATGCTTATAAATTTGTGATGTCACACTGACGTGCCAGTGCTGGGTTCTCAGCAGAAAGTTTAAAAATGAAAGTTTGGCCTCCATTTTATTCATTAGTGATCAACCCTCTCATGCTGAATGAATGAACAAAAACTTTTCAATTAATATTTTGCCCTAGTCTAAACCGATTTAATGGAGCTTTATTGCATCCCTTTCAGTAAGACACACAAAAAGTAGAAGTGTATATTTTAGTAGTGTCATACACCTTTCTTCATGTTATAATGTTAACAATTTCTTTTTTTTTTTCATATTCTGTAAATTACAACATATTATTACACAAGTTTTATCCTTGTAGTAACGACTGTATGCATTTGCTGGAGCCCAATTAGGTTGCCTTAGCAAAAAAAAAACGTTTGTTAAATAAATCAGCAAAGGGAAGGTCCTTAGAAGTATGCATGACCACAAAAAAAAAAGAGGCAAGACACCATAGAATTTTTCTTTGTTGTACTGAGGTTTTACTGTCCTGAAAGCAGGCACTTCTTACAAAACATTCGTTCTAATTCAATACACGCAGTTTTATGAGGCATTTGCACATTAGATTGTGTTCTGAGCTGTAGCATTTCAGGAACCAAATGGCTGTTTATAGAAGGGTAGTGCTATTATGGCATTAAACCTTCTTAGCTTTTTGAGCATATCTGTCATCAGTGCTAGGATTTATTTAGTTAACTTTGTTGCATTTAGAACAATGAGATTTTTCTATGTTATATTGCGACTTTAGGTTTGTGTGTATTGGGCTTCTCTCTATCCGATAGTCATGAGAAAGACAGCCTAAAATGACTGTGTAATCTGACTGGCATAACTATATATTCTTTTACTATGCATTTAATGAACTAATAAGGAATCCAGGTTAGAAATCGATGTTAGTATGCTATTATATAACTTGGTTAGTAATTCAGCCATATTCAGGTATTCTCCATAGTTGACTTCCATTATTTCGACTATGGCAGGGCTTGCGGATTGGTTTTCATTGCCTGAAGTGGTGTGGTACACATGATATTTGTATTGTACACATCCATCATTAATACGAACACTATTGCAATTAACATTGAATTCTTTCAATCAAATGTCATCAACTAGCTTAAATGAGGTGGGTGTCAACTCAACTGTCCAATTCACACCACCACTGTCACACTGTGATCTGAAGGTGCTTTCAATAGTTAGCTGCTGTTGTCAGCACCTTCAGTGCATTTCCATGCCCATGTGACTCATAACATTTGTACGTTCACTCTCAGTAATGCACACTTGTTTTAATTGTCCGATATTTGATGTCCCAAATTCTTTATAAGGAGCCCTTTCCAAATGTTTGAGATTTAGAGCACAACCAAATTAGAAAAAAAAAGTATATTAACCTGCGTTGAAGTAATGGAAGTTCACTGTATTATATATAAGTAGTTCCATTAGGGCTGAAGCACATTGTTTCTGCCTTGAAAAAAATTAAGGTCACGCTTTTTATTATCTCATTAATTGTTCAGAGCTGCTTTATATTTCAGATCATTTTCGTATGTGCTTTCATTTATACAAAAACATTAGGTGTCAGATATTTGTTTGTTCCTTTAACTATATCTTTGCCAAGGAAGCCGCTACGAAATAGTAAAATTTGATAACTCCAGCCAGCTAATCATTCAAATGCCAATACATTCCTTACTCTTGCCTTAAATGTGTAACTTAATGCATGCACCCTGAAGACCAAGATTTAGCTTTCATTTCATCTTGCATAGCCATGTTATTTCATTGTCTAATACCTGTTGTATTTGTTCAGTGTTATAAGCTTATTTTTGAACAAGTTATGTCAAGTGGCTGGAAGTCCGAATTGCTTGTTCAGTGCATGCAGTGACTATCGTGGTTTGTGCACTTCCTCACTTATATACACAGTGGGGTCTATGTGAAAAATTAAATATGAATTTTAATCACCACCACCTGGTTCACTTTGTGTGCAGTCATATGCGCGCAAGGTCTCATAGCGAAAGACAAAAGTGGCACAAGCGATCCCTATGTAACAGTTCAAGTTGGCAAGACCAAGAAAAGGACACGAACCATGCCAAGAGACCTGAATCCAGTCTGGAATGAGAAGTTTTGTTTGTGAGTGTGTCTGTCATTTGTTTTATAGAGTGAGAGGGACACCTGATATACAATAGAGTTTTAACACAGTGCATTCTGTGCATGCCTCTTGGCTGAGGAACCTTTGCATACAAACTGTGGAGGTTAGCTGTAAAATGCATGTTTACAGGCTTCCACCTTCTTTTGTTTCTCCGTGCTTTGTACGATCAGTCTCACTACAGGCGAATTTCTGGTACATTATCTTTTTTTTTTGTTCTTTATGACACCCACGTTGCTTTTTGTTTTTGTTTTTACTTTGACAATACTTTGCCTATATTATGACTGGCTCTTATTAGAGGGCAGATAAAATTTAGGCTACACTGATAGATTAATGCTTGAGAGAGTATAAAACATCAATATTATCTACAACAGTGGCTTAGTAATCAAGATATTGAGTAAATGAGGGGCACAAAATAATAAACATTCTAGTGCTGGCCCAATGACTTAGCACAGGCTCAGTATAATTCTGCTACTAGCGCTCAAGCAATCATCAACAGAGTACTGCACGATATTGTAAAATGGGATAAAATGCTACCTAGGCAGTGCACAAACTTGTATCCCAGCGATGACTTTTTCTGAATAACATCCACCAATTTCAAAGGCTGTGCTTTAGGGTGCTGCAAGTGCCAGATTCAGTAGCGGGAACAAAGAATGCATCATGGCCAGCATGTTCAATATACGCTTTCTGGGCAACAACATGGGCAACACGGGTGGCCATAAAGTTTCATCACCCACAAAATTCCCCTTCAGTAGTTTCATTAACTCGTGTTTGCTCAGAAAACTCATTCCATCTGCAAGTAAGCGAAAGCTCGCTTTCTGGCCATGCCTTTACATTATTTAGGCAACTTATAGCCAAGAAACTGCAGTGCCACCTATTAGGCAGTAAAGAACAGTGATGGTGTAAATAACGTCACTCACACCTTTCGGGGGCGGGCAATATGGATTGCACAGACTCTCGCAGCGAGACTTTCTCTTACATTAAGCATTTTCTCAACATAAAACATGCTCTGAGAGGTTTCTGGAGCGGTACTTTACGATGCCCGTTTACTTAACATGTGCCTTTTAACAATTGCATACATCCTTTTTCACATCACCTGCAAAACAAAACAACATTCTGGCCACTGTAGCTGCACTGGAATGGAGGTGAAATGCTCAAGCACTAGTGACCTAACTTTGATTGCACAGTAAACAATCCCCAAGTGGTTGAAGTAAACCCCAGAACCCTAAGCTGCGTCATTTCTTCACTACCATGTTGCTTTGAGACATTAAATAAGGTTAATCACTCAGTAAACTTAACTACTGTTTACTTGCCAGTTATTAGCTGCATAGTACATAAGCTCAGATTTAGTACGTGGCATTGAATATGTACTTTGCAAATTTTCCTCTGCAGTGAATGCCATAACTCTTCGGACCGTATTAAAGTGCGAGTTTGGTGAGTTGCCTCAATTTCTTCTATTTCGTTCGAGGATTGTGTGTGTGTGTGTGTGTGTGTGTGTGTGTGTGTGTGTGTGTGTGTGTGTGTGTGTGTGTGTGTGTGTGTGTGTGCGTGCGTGCGTGCGTGCGTGCGTGCGTGCGTGCGTGCGTGCGTGCGTGCGTGCGTGCGTGCGTGCGTGTGTGTGTGTGTGTGTGTGTGTATTATAAATTTTTATTTGTCAACATCCTCAAAGATCAAACTTCCTTTTTATTGAAACCCCATTGTTATACCAAGAAACTGCGATTTATTTTACACTATAAAGGATACTGCCCTTGTTAGTTGTGCACAGTTGTTACAGCAAACATGCTCAGTCATGGCCCAGTGGCAGCCCTATATTTAAAGTGAAAAGTTTGCCTTAGAACAACCTTACGCTGCTGTGTCTTGTCAGAGTTCTTCTACAACATACGAAACACAGTGCTCAAAAACTTTTTACAGGGATGAAGATAACGATTTGAAGTCAAAGTTGCGGCAGAAGTTGACGAGGGAGTCGGACGATTTTCTTGGCCAAACAATCATTGAAGTCAGAACTTTGAGCGGAGAGATGGACGTCTGGTACAACCTTGGTAAGCTTGAAACATACATTATTAGAAAGCCTCATGCTAACTGCAACTTGTGCCAGAATATCCCATTAAATTGTTCTTTTTTAGTCAGTGAGCGAGGGCATGAACACGTAGTCAATTATCAGGAGCTAATGCATCTCCTGATACCAGCTAGTAACATCGCGATACACAATTTGTTTTACAGAGAAACGTACCGACAAGTCTGCAGTGTCGGGGGCCATCCGTCTCCACATTAACGTTGAGATTAAGGGTGAAGAAAAGGTTGCGCCATACCATGTGCAATACACCTGTCTACATGAGGTAAGATTGACTGTTATATCATAGCACCAAATACTTTAGTCAATCATTTTTGGCAGTCACAAACTTTGCATCTTACCAGTTAGCAAAATAGTTCGGATATTGCACGCTGTACTGCTTATTTGCATTATGAGGTAGCATACAAAAAGAAAAGAAGTATCGATTTAGCCTTTGTTTGCCTGCTTGCCATAACCTCTGTTAGAATTTAAAGAATAATTACTAACACATATTTTTTAATTAGTGGAAACTGCACTACACACGTTTTATACATAAAAGGATGACATCTAGGCAGTGTGGGTATGTGCAGATTTTTGCTGAAGGAGAATACAGCCTGTCAGTTATGAACTTTGTCTATGGCTATAGAATGGCACACTGGAAAGACTTTTCCCTCACTTGGATTGTTAAGGACACAAGCTGACTCCAAAATGTTCATCTGCATTATGTGTGTGTTGTACATAGTTATCTATGACTGTCAACAAGTTTAACGTTTCTTATTGTGTTTTCAGAGCCTGTTTTATTACCTTTGTGAGCAGAATGGGGGAATGGTGAAACTGCCAGAAGCTAAGGGGGTAAGTTCTTTGAATTACAATAAACTGTCGTATAGCATAGAGGCACATAGCATGAAGCCAGGAACAGGATAATGGCTGAAACAAGAGCTCGAAAAGTTGTATAGTACTACATGCTCCTGCGTATACAATGTAATGTTCATTTATGTGCCGCAACTAGAGGTTACAATATGCCACAAAACATTGAGGACAGGCAGCACTGTTGAAGTGCTGAGAGCAGCCCGTGATCTTATTTGTTATTACTGACGTTGTTCAAGAACAGTCTTGTGCATAGCATTTTCCTTGTTCTCGCATGAAAAGGAGGAGTAAGCTATTTTTCATTTATATGGACACTCAGCATTGCTACATTGCATGTTTCAATTAATACCAACCAAGGTCATATCACCTTGAATAGTGCATAAAAGCATGATGTGAAAGCTGAGTAGCACAGTTATTTCTGCTCATCTTTTGACTTTTCAGATTCATGCTATTTCTGTAAATATTTGCGTGAATTTTGTATGTTTCTACATGAACGATCTTTTATCATGTCATTGAGCTATATTGACCTACTTTGCACATTTAATTACACCATTTTGCTGCTATGTAAGTTAATAAAGCCACCTTCATTTGGTGAGAAAATAATAATGACCAAACATATTTTGCTGAACTCTCACATGCCAGTAATTTTTCTGCAGGATGATGCATGGAAGATCTACTTTGAGGAAACTGCACAAGAGATTGTGGATGAGTTTGCAATGAGATATGGGATAGAATCCATATATCAGGCAATGACGTAAGCACTAATTTTTCTTCATCTTTCTGCATATTTGCTGGGGGTGGAAATTTCTTTTTCAAATATGCGAAATTTCAAACATTCACAATATTCACAAAATAAGTTATATTGTCACAACCACATGACACTGTAACTTTTTTTCAAAGCCACAATAGCTTATCTCTGCAAGCAGGCCCGTAGCCAGAAATTTTGAAGGGGAGGGCACTTGCTGAAGGCCTTGACTATTTGAAGAACACCTATTTTGAGAAAAGCACCTATCTGAGGAGGCACCAATTTCGGTGGGGGGGGGGGGGGGTGACGAGGAGGGGCCCTTGTGTCCTCCCCCCTGGCTACAGGCCTGTCTGCAAGTTGTTTTGTCTCTTGCATGTGTCCCTTTCTAGAACAAGACATTTAGAAAGCCTTGCAAGATTTCCTCATAAGTCATGACAGCATATGTCAAGTATATAGATGCGCTGTCCCCGAAGTTTTACACATCGACATCATACATGCATTCTCACAAGGCTGTCACATGAAGTGTAAGACATGTCACTTCATTCATGAATCCTTGATAAATACTGAATTTGCCATGTCATGTTTACTGAACTTTAGCATACAGAGATTGCACTGAGACATGAGCCACAAGGCTTATGTGGGCTTCAATTTACTCGTGTATAATTATTTTTATGAAAAAGAAACATTCTTTTCAGATTTTGTGTGTTTTATTTATGTGCGAATCACATGCTTATAGTAACTGTTAACTATGGTCATGTGGTCATGACTTTGATGAAGGCAGCAGTTGGCATGTTCAAGACGAAACTCTTTATTTGGGCGAACTTGTGCTCAGGAAACGAAAATTCGAACTACAAGCAATAGACGCTGTACACTGATAGCAGCGAACAGAGCGTCGGCCATCGATAATCTGATCTGCAGTTAGGCGCGTCGGCATTTATACATGTGGCACCGAACATTCAAGTCTTATTGCTGCTGGCCGCGCTAGTTCCGGAACGAACCCAACTGTTTCTGTTTGCATGCTCAAGCCTATCAGAAGATTCTAAAACAATCTGGAAGGTCCCCAGACATTCGGGCGTGGTTTGTGAAAGGCAGTGGTTGTACACGTGACGGACCGGTTACATAAAAGTACAAAAGGAGTGTGTGTGGCACTATTGTCTTCTATTGAAATCCAACAATCCAGCATAATGACGGGATATACAGATATATGTATATACATGTATGTATCCTCCTGAAAATCCTTTTACATTAAAGTATTGCACATTGCCTTCAATCCTCAAGGATACCTAGGAAGCAATTACTTTGCATGTTCAGCCTAGATATGGTGTCAGATGCACGCAGAACAATACTAAGGTGGTTTAAATATATTCTTGCGACCAGCTTTTGACTAAATTGGCACTAATTTGTTATAGGCCATTGTTTCGTTATAAACAACTAAAAGCAGCCATGAAGAGTGTTTCAAATGCACAGAGGTTCTTAGGCAGGCTAGTTGGTTTGTGAACATCATGGCAGTACAGTGCAGAAAACGGGACAGGCGCTGTGTCCTGTGCACTCATTGTGCCGTTTTTTGCACTGTTCTGCCATAGTGTTTTAAATATTGCAAAATGACATAGAAGTCCAGGATGCAGCATCAGCACAAGCCACTGCACAATTTTCTGTCTCTTTCGCTGTTTTTAAGCAAAAAAGATCAGTTTTTACCACGTCAAACATTAATGGAAAGTTGCTTTGGTGGTTTGTCAACATTATGGCAGAGCAGCACAGAAAACGGGACAGCGCTGCGTCCTTTGCGTTCATCGTACCATTTTTTGCGCTGTTCTGCTATAGTGTTATGTTAAAGGCCAACTCCAGCGATTTTTCGAGGCCAATGGATTTCAATAAAATTTACTGGGTACTTTCCTTTTCACATTCCCGTCATTTATGCCAAATTACAGGCTGGAGACATATGCAGATTCATTACAAATGAATTTTATTGATTGCCCCGACTCTCTCCACCTTGCTTCCCAGAATAATTGGCAACATTGTGAGCGTGACGCCATTTTTGGCAAACCGGAAGTGATGGAAGCGAGGTGCCACTACAGCGTCTGCTATCATTGGCTGGGCGTGCAAATTTCAGTTCCCTGTGGGCGTGCGTGCGATGGGTGGCAAGTGGTGTTGCGTTGTGGGCTGCACACGAATCCCCGTAGAATTACCTTGACAATCACGAAACACTCGCACCTAAGCGTTACCCCGCGTCTTTATATTGAAGTGTTTTAGCTAGCAGGGCCGGTTTACTGCACGGAAAGTGCGTTAATACGGTACTGGCTGAAGAGTGCACATGCGTGAACATTACCATATGGAAACACTTTCCGTAACGTATACAGGGTGCACCGTGACCGGGCCTGTCGGTATACGGTGAGCTGCACGTCGTACGAAAGGCAGCTCGTACTTGGCTTATATTAAGTTTCTTCGGCCCTACCTACGTGATGTTGAACGTCGCTATTGCCAAATTTATGCACTCTTCCCATAGCAATATTAACAAGCTTTAGTTAGTCCACAAACTTCTCAGCAATAGCATTTTACCCGATCGCGGCCCCACAAACTTGAGCCGCCTGGACAGGTGGTGCCATCTGGCGGTGGAATGTGCAACCAGCCAAGCAAATAACTAAACAGGTGTGTTCTACTTCATCGAAGAGGAATGGCGATTTTAGTTGGCCTCCAAATGTGTCCAAATCGCAGCTGTCGTTTTCCGATCGCTCCGAGGAGCTTGTGCATGTAGCACAGTCAGTCACAGACATGGTACGGCTGTTGCGACAGGGTCACCTTTCCCCTGAGCATCTGCTATTCGCCGCTTTCGCAGCTTTCATACTACACGCTGGTGGGACTGGCATGCCTTGCACAATTTCTGGTTTTTGCTGACTTGTACGTCACGTGAAGACAGTACTGCTCGGTTGGGTTTCGGTTTCGGTGTTACGCTTTTTTGCTTATTTAAAATTATTGTCCAATTTGCCGAGTATTTATGCTATCGGACCCGCGACAGGAGCGTCTCAGGAACATAAAAGCACCATTACTTTGACGTGGTCAAAAAATCGCCGGAGTTGGCCTTTAAATATTGCACAATGACATAAAAGTCCAGGATGCAGCATCAGCACAAGCCACTGTACAATGTTCCATCTCTTTCGCTGTTTTTAAGCAAATAAAATCAGTTTCAAACATTAACGGAACGTTGCTTTGTCCGCATGCAGACATCCTACTTCTGATACCTGACAGTGTCAGTTAAACTGAACAAATAGCCAATGTTTTACAGTCATAATTCAACAGTCGGTATTAACAACTAACCTTAAGATCTATTGCATCCTTGGGCTGCCTTTATGTCTCAATAGCACCTAGAACATGGTCTTACTGTCGAGTAATATTTTTCAAAAGGCCTGCTATTGATGTAACATATTTAGCACTAGCAAGAAGCTAGCCATTTGAAAGGATTCTGCTGGGGTTACAGTTGAACATTCTGTATATGCAATGGTACCTGCTCTTCCAATTGTAGGCACTTCCACTGCCTGTCGGTCAAGTACATGTGCCAAGGGGTGCCTGCTGTGATGAGCACCCTCCTTGCCAACATCAATGCTTACTATGCACACACGGCTGCATCGTCTGCGGTTTCTGCCAGTGACCGCTTTGCTGCTTCTAATTTTGGCGTAAGTCTTCAAAGATGTCTTCTACCGTGTCATGTCTATTCTTTTGCACTATGTTGTGTGTTTTTGAAGACAATGAAAGCTCTTGCCTTCCGGGCAGGGGGCTGAACAGATTTTGAAGCGTTTTCAGACATGTGCGAAGGCTTCAGTGTCAAGATACATGTTCTGACCTACTTATTGTTCTTTTACCAAGCCCCACTTTAGATAGCACCATGTTGCCTCTTCTGTGGCCTACCTTTCCAGAAATATTAAGAAGGATAGAGTTATAATTGCATCGCTCTGTAGTTATTCTGACAGTTCCTAAACTGAATGCACATTTATTTCTTAATTAATAATGTGATAAGTGCACTAACTACGGTTTTGAGGCACTGTGTTACTGTTTGCCAAATACTCTAAATAATTTCAAAATTACTTGTGAAAATGTACGTATTCTCTCTCATTCTTCTATTGTAAATATGCTTTGTTAAATATTTCTGTAATAATATTTCCTTTTTGTAGAACTTTTTTTCAATGTATAGCATGTGCATTGTTGGTTTGAATTGTGTTTAAATTTACTTTGCTTTTGCCGTCGTGTTTGCCATAGTGAATCTGGGACGTGAGGCATTGTCAAGCTGTTTTCATGCAGCTTTTTTTTTCCTGTCCCAACCACTTACTGTAAAACTGTATGTGGGTAAATAAACTCAACTCATCTCAACCACAAGTGACATAGACATTGTGTTTTATGCCCTTCAGGTACCAATTTTGTCTATTGAAAATTTAGTTTGACCACATTTCTTACATCACCAGAATTCTAAAAGGCGTAATGCTGCCAACCAGATCAAAAAATTTTAATTCTTCAGTGAGTGTTGTCTGGTTTACCAAATGTTGACTCTATGTGAGAGCTCTCTACACGGACATCGCATGACACCAGCTATTTCAGGTCTAGCATTGTTGTGAAGTGCCCATCTAGCCATGTGAAATATATGTTGGATGTAAAACATTATGAAAAACAGTGTAAGAAGTGATGGAGCTACGTGATGGCATACAAATATCGAGAGCAGACATGTAGATATCTACCTCACAACTCATTTTACTAAAACACTTTACGCATGGTATTCTAACCTGTAGCATAGGTTAAGACACAAATGCTTCATGGCTTATGTTTCGTCAGTGCTTTTGCTTTTGATGTGCTATCGTGGCATGCACAATTGTGCATGCGGTACCTGAAGGGCTTATTATCTGCAAGCTGTTATGATTGCGGCTGATAATGACGATTAAAATTTTGTCATTTCTTTTTCTTACAGAAAGAAAAGTTTGTAAAAATTTTAGACCACTTGCATAATTCTCTAAGAATTGACCTCTCTATGTACAGAGTAAGTATGCCCATGCTTTCTTTCCTCCAAGCACATGTAGATTTCAGTTATCCTAATTCTGATTTAATTGATCTGATAGCATTTAAATATCTCACCCAAGTTTCAACACTGTACACTTGCATGATTTTTTAAAATTTAGATTTTTTGAGTCAAAGGTATAAAAGTGTTATCACCTTTGACATCAGTCCAGGCATTCAAGGCAGTGTAGATTATTAATGCACTTATGCCATTAATAGTAAGCATGTGTAAAACTGACAGTGCATGGACAAGGTAAAAAAGAATAGTTTGATGCTTCGTTTTGTTTGATTGGCCTTTTACACTTACTGTTTGCCAAATTAGGCCTACTTGTTGGACTCTGCGTACCTTCAGTAGCATTTGTTTCGAGTGACACCTCATGGCAGTTTTAAAGCCTAAAAAATGTAGCTTTCCATTTCCCTCATTGTGAGGGAAATGGATAGCTACAGAGTTCTCGTAACAACTTAGCCTGTTTTTAGACTGAAAATTTGTGGTACTGTGGAAAATGAATATATACCAGACTTTAGTTTTTGAGATATTGCAAACAAGAGTTGACATTGACATTATTATTTTTTTTTCCAGAACAATTTCCCTGCATCCTCACCAGAAAAGCTGCAAGATTTGAAGTCTACTGTAGATCTACTCACTAGCATCACTTTCTTCAGAATGAAAGTAAGCAGTGTGATATTATAACCTGAATGTAGCTACAAGCCTGGATTGTATTTAGGCTTTGTTGTACTTTTACTCTTTTGTTTTGTGTTTGTTTCTACACTGCAAACAACAAGGACTGATATATATCAAATTCATTGCAGAAATTAATAGTGTGCACAGTGTTATTTGTACTATACTGTAAAAACTGAAATGCAGAAACTAGTTAGAGTAGCATCTTATGTGTGGTGATTTTACTTATTTTAGGTAGTAAGCATGTACCTTGAAGCATATAGAGACAATAATTGTTTCATTTGCTTAGAGAGATGTCATCTATGATTTTGGTACGCATTGCATCACTTGAAACAGCACAGTTGTGGCTAGATGGATTTTTATAGGAGCTTATCTTTTTTTAATGCAAAGTGCCAAAAGACGGTCGAGTGAATATGCTAATATCATAAACAGTATGCATGCCATGTGGACAAATTCTGATGAAATGTCGACAACTCTTGAATAAACTTGTATGTGCTAAGAATGTTGACATACTATTTTTGTGATGCTTTGCAAAAATTCAACTCATTTGATAGCAAATTGTTAGTCTTGGCTATTTAGTAATCCAGAACTATGAGATTTTTAGCACAGAATCTTCAGCAAAGACAGAAAGGCAAAATGTACAAGCACTAACTTCCACTTAGCATCACAGTTGTGGCTATTAGGGCCTGTTGGTTTGGCATCAGTGACAATTCGTAGTGCAAATAACACGGATGCAAAATAAGGCACGAGACAATTAACGAGTGGCACGAAACAACAAATTGTCACTGATTCCACCTAACGTTTAGTGCCAGATGCTTTGAATGTATACAGAAAGATAAAACAAACGCACCTAATCACCTGGTCATACCATCATCTATGCATTACATTGCACTTAACACCAGCTATCATAAAGACAACTTGGTACATCTTTGCCAGTAATGAAAGAGAAGGAAGGCTGACACACTCATAATCATCACTGTTTATTGCCGCAGCTTCCACAATCTCACGCGTGCAATGGTCTTTGTCCCTAAACAGTACAACAGTGTTGTCAGAGAAAGACTGTATCTACTATCTAGTGTGCCACAACGCCTAGAATGTGCTGTGTGGTTGGACTGCAGGTTCAGGAGCTCACGAGCCCACCACGGGCCAGCACTGTGGTGAAGGATTGTGCGATTGCGTGCCTTCGGTCAACGTGCCAATTCCTGTTTGAGAACTGCTACGAGCTATTTAACCGCGAGTTCCAAGTGGAGCAGCCTGACAATAAGGAGGAGGAGCATGGCCCCAGTGTGCACAACCTTGACTTCTGGCACAAACTCATTGCCCTCATGGTGTCCGTCATCGAGGAAGATCGCAACAGCTATGCCCCCGTGCTCAACCAGTGAGTCATTAGGCTGCGGTGTTGTGTTCTGCGCTCAGTATTTATTTAAACCCTCAAGTGTTCTTGACAGCCTCATTCACATTCTGGTTAATGACGAGCTGACCTTGTCTTGTGTGTTTCACCACCTTCTGAATGACTTTTGACAACCAGAAGTCATCAAAGCATATTCGGTTTCTTTTTTTTTTCACTTAGTATCTAGATACGTATATAATCCATATAATAACAAATAATCAAGCTTTTTTTCTATGCAATCCTTTCTGAGTCAGTTTTCTGTTTTAAAGAACTTACTGAAACATTTCATGCCGTAAAAAATTGGGTCATTATGACACCATTAACCTTAAAAGGGGCACTGACACAAATTTCACTGCTGAGATACTCTGTGGAATCGATTTCTGTGAACATGAATATATCATCTATCAAATCTCAGCAGTGAATATAGTTTGAAAAGTAATTTATAAGAATGTGGAAGTTCACATGTACAGTCTAGCGCTATACGCTACACTTCGTGATATTGACATCACCTAAGGTGACCGCCAATTTCCGCGACGTCACCACTGCAGCCAAGCTAGCTGGCACAGCTAGTAATGATGACATCGTAGTCTCCATTGTCCTTTTAACACGCTTGCGCCAGCAGAGCGAGAGAAGTCTTAATGAATGAAAAATGGTGAGCAAGACCTGTACCAGCTGAGCTAATATGTCATATTTAAACTAAATAAATAGGGGTCTTGGGCAAGTAACACGAAACAATAATTCACGCATCGCTATAATGTATAAAGGAAAAAAATGCAGAAAGGATGGCCACAGCACAGACTGAGTGAGCCATCTTATGTGCACACCTTGGATTCATCAGCAGATGTTAAGCATCTCTAGACAGTGGTGGCACTGGCATCATTTTAGGTGTCGAGAAATAAGAAGCATTCATCGCAGAAACAGAAAAAAAAAATAAATGGAAAAATTTTAAGAGAAATTTGCTACACAACTCAATACTTTGGTGATGGAGACACGTAGCAAGAACTTGGGAGCATAAATTGGATGAACCACACAATTAGGCTGTCAATCTATAACTCCAAAATGTAATCTTGTTTTGTGGATTCAATTGCCCAATTTTCTTGAAAATTGTATCGTCAATTTCTCATTGTGTTCAATACGTGATCTGCTAAGGTGCAAGATGTCTTACCACTGCAGATAATGAGGTCATTCATATCTTGAGGTCTGCAGATGTAATGTGAATATGAAGCAAATGTGATGCTCCCACTTGAATGGTGATTCTGTTACAGGTTTCCCCAAGAGCTCAACATTGGACACCTGAGTGCGCAAACATTATGGAGTCTGTTCTCGCAGGACTTGAAATATGCTCTTGAAGGTGAGCGGTGTATAAGTTCCCGCTATTTCCTAACAGCTCACTGAAAAGTACATTTCTTCTGGTCATGGGCTGAAGTATTTTCTATTTTTTGCTTTGTATAATTGTTTTGGCATTATGCTCCACGTCCTTACTTTGTTAACGGCATGGTAAATTGTTTACCTTAAATATTATGAAGTAACAACAACTGAGGCTCCACACATAATGGTATGGAGACATTGTTGCCTACGATGTTATTGTTATTGCCTACATTGTTATTGTTAATGTTATTGTGCCTGAAATTGAAGCCATAATTTGACTTGGTTAAGTCAAGCTCAAATAACTCCTGACATGAAAATACACAAGACACTCATTGCATTTCCTTGTGTGCATTGACATCCAGCACTATAATGATGTCAGCCTTTCAAGAAATCGTCACGGTGTACAGCGCATCTCTTAATACAGGGATTAATCTGACTTTTCACTGTGTCTCTTATATTAGCATTTGAGGTATGCAATTTATTAAAACGTAATCGTGGCTGTAGAATTTTATTCTTACATTCTTAATACAAAGTATATTTATATTAATGAAATATAAGAGGTTATCATTAAGAAACAAGACATAGGCTGTCAGGAGCTGAAGTTGAGGCACTTTAAAAGTATTGTTGAAGTGCCTTTAGCAGTTTGGTTTCCATGACAAGAGCATGTCAATTTTGTTAGCATGCTCCCAGTGTTGCCCTTATATGAGCCTCAAAGGCTCACATTGTTGGAAACCTTTGCATTGTCTTTACCCATTCCATCCTTCCAAACTTCCATGCACCTGATCATAAAAGAAGGTTCTGCATGGGAAATACTTTCTTACCTGTGTCTGAAATTCTTTGAAGAGTTTGCTTTTTCAGTAAGTTTGTCATGTTGAGGCATGAATTATTATCTGTGTCACCCATTGCAGCAAAGATTATTTCCAAATTAATGCTTTTTGACAATGTAGAGGAAAGTACTTCCTCTCCTAATCTTTCTAGCAAAGCTAATCTTCACAAACAATTTGGTTTTTGTTTAGTAAAAATACTTAATAAATATTTGTAATGGAACACAATGGAAAATATAAGACAAACCAACAATTTATTTACTGATATGAGTATCAGCAGTACCTCATAACTGGTGTGCAAAGGATGGGCAACAACCCCACGGAAGAAAGACGTCTTCTTTCTGTGGTAGTTGCACACCTTTTTCAAGCCAGTTATTATGTGCCTACTAGCTCAGCAACAAGTTTTACTAAGCAATGCCTCAGTATGGAAAGGTTTTCTTGTTTATGCATTTAAATGGGATTACTTGCATAATATTCATTGGAGCTAGTATTAAGATTTGATGCTGCATGCAGAACCTTGCCACTCTATTCAAAGATGGCATTAGGCACAAGGCATGCACACAATAATAGCCTGTCTGTATGATATCTAAAGATTTTGATAGCTGCTGTATACCCACAACCTTTCCTCTTTCCATGCAAAATTGAGAATTATATAACAAGATAAGCATATTCCCAGGATAGCAATTGGCAACATTCAAATGTACAGTGCGTACTAGGTACAGGCTTCAATGCTCGATGACGTATGCGTTTCGGACATTTCAGTTGGGCATTACCAAGCAGCCACTGCTACTAAATTGCCTTGAAGGAAGGCAAAGCCGGCAGGAGTGTTTAACTTTAGTTTATAGCTGATCTGGTTCACTCTTACTATGTCTGCCTTGAACACTGTGTGTGCACATCAAACAGACTTATGGCAACATGAAAAAGAGGTGTGGGAGAGGCTTATGCTGTGATGGTTTACGTAGTGCATATTTTAGGGGAACCAAAGGGTAGCTCTGCATGCAGTGTATTGAAAGGACATAAAGCATGCAAGCAATCTGAATTTCCAATACTATATACTGCAAGGTTGAAACTTGAAATATAAGAAACACTTGAACGGAACCTTAGGATTGCACAAAGAGTGATGAAGCAGAAAGTGATGCACACAACATACAACATTAAGCAAAAAGTTACGCTGTGACTGGGGGTTAAAGACCAAGCATGAGTGGCTAACCTTCGAGTTAAGATAAAGAGCAAGAAATTGAGTTTGTCAAGTTATGTAGTGCGTAAAGCAGGTAATAAGTGGTCTGTTAGCATAACAGTTTGCTAGAAGGGAAAAGAAACTTTAGTCAGGGGCAGTAGATGATTGAAGGGAATCGTAAGAACAGGAAATTTGTTGGTGCTGGGTCAACTTTACTAAAGTAGAACATCAACATGATAGGCCTACATTATTCAGTGGGCCTGAGTATACTGGTTACAGTGTTTGGAATAGCATTAATATTTTTAAAACGCTGATCAAAATATACTAGGTTTCCTGACAGCATCCCTTTTCACAGTCAGAGACATATGTATCACTCTCTTCTTTAGTCATAACTACTCACATGCGATTGCTACAAACCATCTGCTAGTGACTGAGACAGTGTACTGGAATACTTCTGCCTCATTTAAAAGAAAAATATTTATTTTAGAAGAGTATCAAAATGATGCCTTATATTACTTATTACATACAATATGATCACAAAACTGACAGTGCTGTATGTTCTATTAAATTACATTATCTGTGAAAACAAAAATCGTGTTCTCCTAGCGTATGGTCCAACATTGTTTTTTTTTCCTTTCTTTTTTTATAATTTGCAGGATGTACATATTGGTAAATTGCACACAAAAAAAAATTATGCTCTATGTATTTGGATGCATAAAAGTTGTCTTCCATGCACTAGAACACTAAAATGCACTTTTTGTTTACAAAATTACGCAGCCACATATGAGGTGCTCAGCTCAAGTTTTTTTTGTTGCTGTCATTTGTCCTCCTTTTTCAAAATAATTTTGTCGTCTCAGAATTCCTAGAAACATCGTAGGCTTCTCAGGCAATATTCAACTGTAGATTGAGAAATTAGTATTTTGCCTACCATAGATATGGGGACAGGATTGAGAACACTTTGCACTACAAGACAAGTGAGAGTTACAGATGACTGTACTATTCTAGCAGCAAAAAATGACCGCTTTGATCTAAAAGTAGAGAATGTTAAATGTAAGCCTTGGCATTGACATGCTTGCTTTGAATATTAAGTGACCTGCACAAGATTATGACTAGACATTCAAAACACTTAGCTCGTGGCACAGAAACATGATGCTCAATGTTCCACCATGATTAAGCGGTCTTTAATTATCATGCGCAGAAAGGGACCAGACAATATCCATTTGGTAGTGCCACTTTGCTTGTCATTTGTTACCCTGGGATCTAGCTTTGCACAGTTATAGTTCTTGAAACCTGTTGTCCATGTCCCCTGCCCTTTGTGGTAGCAGTTAATGAGCCCCCTCATTGTCTAACCCTTGGGTGTGTGTATGCTCTGAACCCTGTGCTCTCTCCCATAAAGGACACCTTGCCAAGGCCGGTATGTACTAGACGTGCAATCAGAGATGGCCCGCTCTTTCTCCCTTTTTTTTTCTTGCCCCCATTCTGAGACCCCCTCTTCCTACTTAGTAGTAGCCTGCAGGTAGGAGCATTACACACAAACACAGCCCTGCCTCAGAGCTTTCGGTTTAATTACCACTTTGGTCTCACTGATTTCTTAGCCTTCCGTGATGTCTTAGACAAGTTCTCTTTTTAAAGACAAAAAAGCTATGTTAATTAGCTCTTTCCTTTGTTTGTTCTCTGGAATCAGCCATGCATTGCTAGAATGGAAAAAAAAAAAGAAACATTTGCCTATGAGGCGTCTGTTTTAAGTAGACATGTTATCTTTCTCCACAACTGGTGAAATTCATTGCTCTGTGATAGGGCAGTGTCTGTGTGGGAGCCTCTTTAGAATGTAGGTTAAAAATGCAAGCAAGCAAGTCTGATTCTCGTAGTGAGCAAAGTTTGGTGGCTTTTTTGTTTCTGCTTTTTGATGTTTAGTTCACATGTGGTGGGTGAGCTGTGCTTGTGTCCCATGTTGCACTGGATACTAGTGGGGCTCAAAGTAGTATTGCCACAGGACAGCTTTGTAGGCTATTGACGTCCTCAGGGCAAGTAGTCCTCAAGTGTCGCAAAACTGTGGCTATGTTACTTCTTAATTTGGAGTTACATGGTTCACTACAATAACCTTGCATGATTTGCCAACGGGCCCCACCGGCAGCAGTCACCGCTATCGGGGACCAAATCCACATTGTGGGCTCAGTTCGTACTGGTGGCGAGGTGTTTCTTTTTTGTTCACTTTTATTCGTTTCCCTTTATGTCATAATTACTGCACTTCAAATAATGACCCCTATGCTTTATTTGCCTTAATTATCTGTTGGCAACATTAGGTTGTGTCTAACAAAGAAATGGGCCCCTTGACTCATTCCCCTTCTCTTTCATTCATGCTCACTATTTTATCATTTATTAACAGCTTTATGAAGCCTCACTAAAAGATGTAGCTCTCATTTACTTTGAGCCCTGCAAGTCCATCGTCTGGTGATTACTGTAGAACACTGTTTTGGGACAAGCATGGCCTATGTTCGATAAAGGCTATTCGCATCGTGGTGCTGCTGCAGTAGAGGGAATGAGCACCCATATTTGTGATGGTGGCATCAGATGTCTTTCTTGGACGTTCCTTCCAACTAAGCCCAAGGTTGGGACAGTACAATCATGTCTCCAGCTCTCTGAGTGCACCTCTTCTTTTAGTTTGTCATTTGGTGCAACAAATATCCCTGGAGCCATTAAAGTAACAGCTATAGCACTCGGAAATTCTCATTCATCGACATGTGTATGAACTGTCCCAATTGTGGGGTTTGGCTTCTAGCCTGTTTTGTGCTGCATCCTGGATCAGTTTTCTTCAGCTCTGAGAGATGGAATGTTTATGTAATAACTCGTAGTGGCACTGTCTAGACTTTATTTACTGCTTTTGTAGAGTGTTTTAGTAATGTGAAATATGCTAGGTTTGGCAACTGTGACCTTTAGAATGAAGACAAAATTATATAAGGCTACCAATTACCTACTCCATAGTTTCTAACTGTGGCTACTCAGAAAAATGAAGCTTTGCCCAAATTTTATTGGTTAGCTGTCTAACATTCCAACTACCAAACAGCCATTAAAGCTATGAGCACAATATAGATTTTTATTTGTTAAACGTTACTTTACAAGTTACTTGCCATTTGCTTATCAAAGGTTGGCTGAAGTAGATTTCGCTGATGAGTGACATCGACTATAGTATCAAAACAAAATTTGATCAGAATTGTAACGCGTAAACATAATTCTAAATTCTTATATAGTTTATGTTTACTTAATCTCTCTTTCACAACCTTACATCTGTATCAATGATTTTTTTTCTCTCCAACATTGCAAGGCTGCAGGCAGTTCAAAGCCTTAGGCTGATCTATATCATGCTCGCAGTTGCCTTTCCTAACTGCATGCACTGGTTGCAACTTCAGAGAGGAAGCAAGTGAACTCTTTTATGCCTCTTTCCTTCCTGTCTTGCCACACAGAGCATGAGCAGCTGAGGCTGTGCAAGAGCTCAGCCTACATGAACCTTCACTTCAAGGTGAAGTGGTTCTACAACAACTACATCAAGGACATTCCTCCCTATAAAGACACGGTGCCTGAATATGCTTCGTAAGTAGCCACCGTCAGTCAGCTCTCCGCTATAAAACTTTCCATGCCCAATACCTAACCTTACTTATGCAGTATGGCTGTTCACTTTCATTCCACTGTGGTGACTAAATGGCTATGATGCTCTCATGCTCAGTGCAACGATCTGGGTTCAATTCTCTGCTTTGGGAAAATCAGTTTCATTTGTTGTTATAAATTTGATCTGTAACTATGTCTGTTTGTATATATGATTAATTAAGTGCCCTTTGATTTTATGCTTTCTAGTATCTACTTCTGCCTTAATCTACACTGCTCTTAATTTAGTTAGAATGTGCATATAGAATGTGTTCTGTTTGACTGAAGTGTAAGAAATTCGCCTTTAGCCTTGGTGGTTGTTTTTAACAAACATATGTAGCTTTTCGATTACATTGAATTTAATAACAACTGTAGTAATTCATGTTATTGAGCACTACACATCTCATCCTACAGCTATGCTTACACCAGACTTTCTTGCTTTTCAGGTTGTTTGAACCTTTTGTGATGCAATGGCTCAATGAGAATGATGATGTTTCTCTAGAATACCTCCACAGTGCCTTCCTACGTGACAAAAAAGATGGCGTAAGTTTACACATTGTAACCCGCTGTTTTCAACTGCATTTCACATATATATGCCCAAATCTGGAAACTACATTTACTAGTTATTATGTACTACTATTGTAGATGTAGACGCTCTTATAGGTTATATCGGGAAGCACAATTGGAAAGCATCACTAAGGAGCACTGAACAACTACCTAATGTGCAAATAGACCTCATATACACAATCACTTACTGATTTTCAGATGCCCTTTCTTCTGAACATGCCTCATAGTTCAGACTCCTCTGCAGTTTTACCTCATAGAGCTAATATGTCAGGACACTACACATCTGTGTATGTGTGTGTAGTGATACATACGGGCTGCTTCAAGAAATGTGTGCATCCGAAAATTCTCAAAATAAGGGAACTGCGATATTTGCTTGCCACCTTTAGCATCATTCTTTCTGTGGCAGTAGACATCTTAGGATGACTAGGGGTATTAATTATGGATGTAAGTATATGAATTAAATTAATTATCTTCTTTTATTAACGAGACAGGCAGTTGGGTCAAATGGGAGAATTGAAGCCTTTCCTGTGAAGAGCTCATTGCCGCGATTATACTTCCGAAAAGTGGCTGCTGGTAACGATTGCGAAGTGATAAAATGCTAACAATTTCACCAAAGAAATCAAAACTGAAATACCGAAGAACGTAGCTGCCATGCTATTCCGAGATGTCCAGAATGAGCTAGTGTCGTCATATCAACCATCGAGCTACTTCACTTCTTGGGTGTGCGGGCTGGGCTTGCCACTGTAGCAAGCGTGGTTACAAGTTGATGGCTTGAAATAGTGATGATGTACAAAAGAAGTGTAATGGCATGGGCATTGATTGGTAGCCAAGTGGTAGCATATCCAAAATGCATTCACGGGACTGGAAATAAACTGCCTGACAATAGGCGCATATGCTGCCTTACCTTTTTCTTTCCTACTTTCATATGCCCTATATATTATAGGCATTTTCATTCTTAGGTGGGCTATCCAGTTAGATAGCAGCTTGGCTTATCAAATGCTGACACATTCTAGAAATCATGTGGCAGTTCCAGTAGGCTCACAAAGTGATATAAGTATACGCCGCATTCACAAGCATTTGGGTCTTTTTTCTTGTCTTTTGCAGTTCCTGCAGAGTTCGGAGCATGCCCTTTTTTCCAATTCCGTGGTGGACGTTTTTACACAACTCACGCAGTGCTTTGACGTTATTAGCAAGCTAGAATGCCCAGACCCCGAGCTTGTGAAGCGCTACATGAAGCGTTTTGCCAAGGTACGCTGAAAAGCACAATTGGTGCTGCAGTCCACTGTTTTGTTACCTCTGTCATGAATGTCTTGCTTTTTTTTTTCAATATTTTCCTCTGCACAGACAATTGTGAAAGTCCTGACAGCGTATGCAGACATCGTGAAGAAGGAATTTCCAAACTATGTCCTGCAGGAGAAAACTGTGAGTTTCCTTCCTCCTTCCTTTCTTCTTTTTAACATGCAAGTCTCGTCTTAAAGTAAACAAAAAAGAAAAAGATTTACATTTCCAGGTACCTCACACATTGGACAAATACTGGGAGGCTGTAATTGTTTAGTGCAAATATATATAACATAACATATTAATAACATAAATAAGGAATATAAACATATTCCTTATTTTTATTGCCCTTGCACTGTTCCATCCAGAAACGGCTTGTAGCTTTTATGCCATAATAGTCAGTAGAATATGCTCCCAAAACAGTTGTTTTCTGCTGGTACATGCAACCCTGCTTCTATATTGCAATGTGTTATGTAGCCAGTAGTTTACAGCATTCACATTTTTTTTTTTCTTCTTGCACTGCATGAAATTTTGTAAGTTTTAGTTTTTGTAAGCAAGCAGTGTGTAAGGTAGTTCAAGGATCTGTTCTATCAGCTATATGAAAAATTTCCTTTTTGCAACAGTTTTGTGCAAACTAGGATCTAGCTGTCTAAAAGAGGCTTTTATTGGCACCTAGACGCACATTACTGTTATTCTTTGTTACTGTCACTATTATTATGCCAAAGCTGAGCAAAATGTTTGCATTCACTTTACAAAATGCTGTAATCGCACTGTCAATGATGTGACATTAATATGGACTTGAGAGTCTATTGCTATCATTATGCTAACGTAGAGCAAAATATTTGCACAAACTTCGCTAAGTGTCGTAATGGAACACTCACTGTAGTGGCATTTCTGTGGCCTTAGGTTCTTCTTTTGCATCATGAAGCCTGTCAGTCATCATTAAATACTGTTACAGCTTAGTCTAAGAAAGTGTGTTGGCTTCTGCTTGCTTTCTTTCTTTCTTTAGGGGGTTGGTCTTGTTTGTTTGCATTCTTTCTGGACTTATTACGCATTTCTTCTGTTGTTTTGTGCTAGTCTTAGTTCACACTTTCCTCCTGAGTTGTGGTCGGCTCTTTTTTTTTTTGTTATCCATAACATGATCACAGTGTGCGAAGATTTAACCTTATGTGTATATTCGGACACGTGTAAATAGTGTAGCCCCACTATCCGCCCCATTATAATACTTCTTGACAGACTCAACACAAATGCAAGCATCAAGTAAATCTAAAGTGATGTGCCAAACTGTTCAAAACACTACTTTTGCCGAGAACATGTCATCTTAAGGCAAGAAAATTACAAACATATATAGGATTGGTACCAGAATATTGCATATAAAACCAGTTCTCTTTGAAGCCTTGTGTCTCGATTGTAATTGCTAATTAGTACCCACACACAAAAAGTAGAGGAACTCGCATTGTAACTTGAAAGCAAACTTAGTTACAAATTTGATTGACTTTTTCTCCAGACCAATCTTCAAACTGCTGTGTCAATGTCATTTGCAAGAGTGTGAAACATGCACGCTTATTTGTAGTTGCTTTACATCTAAACATCTGACATTGCACATGTTTGTTTGGTTCGGAAGTAATCACACAGCGTATAGCAAACATTAGTAGTACTTTCGTGTCGGTACTTATGTTATGCTCTCTCATTCAATTTCAGGCTTGCATTTTGATGAACAATATTCAGCAACTGAGGGTACAACTTGAAAAGCTTTTCGAATCCATGGGAGGAGAAAAAGTAAGTGCTGTCTCATAGCATTCTGTGGTAATCGTTTGTCACTTGGTGAGCAGTGCTTCATTGCTACATTGGCTGTGGGTCCTCACCGGCATTTTATTTATTTTCGTAGGTATGTCCTCTGCTCCAGGAATATAAATGGACAGTTGTATAGACAGTGATGCATGCTGCTGTACAGTATTTATGTGCTGAAGCAGCAAGCAACACTTTTCTCTTCAGGACTGTTTATCATGTGTCACAAGCTGGTTCAGACTTTGTCATATAAGACTCATTGCACTTTTATACACTTCTATACGACTGTTGGCAGTGCATTCCACACCACATTAATGACATCATGACATCCACAAATAGTGACATGTGGTAGCTGTTGTGCCATTGTGTGTCCTGATTTGCCCCCTAAGAAGGGAGCTAACTCTACAAACAGCAATCTTCGACTTTGCTACTTGAGAGATGGCGTGGAGAAATATTAAATAGACTTCTGTGACATCCCAGCATTTCAAGCACAGAATGTTCACTCATTGCATCATAGCAAGTGAATAAATCTCAACATAACCTGTAAATTTTAAATTTCTTTGATTCTTGCGTAAAACAGTGAACAAATAAATATGGCTAGTGCAAGCTTGGCCGTCACCTACAGTAGCGGCTGCTAGGGTGTCCCTTGTGGATCCCCCAGCGGCTTAAACTCCTCAGGACCTTTCAATCAAGTTCTTGACTGACTGGCTGACTGACTAACTGCAAGCTTAAGGTCTAAAGAGCTGGTACAAGTTCTGGTTACTGCAACCTGCAGATGCTCATGTTATCTACTTTCATTCTTTGCCAAGGAAGCAGTCCTTGTAGTAGACAGTAGTTGCGGCTGCTTTCACCTTTGATCAAAAAGTTGTTTTTTCGTAATGAGCAGATGTGTTTAGTTCTTCTTAAAGTGGCTTGCATCCCATGGTTATTTACCCAGGTTGAGAAGTTTTGTGTGAACTAAGGAGAAATTGGAAATGAATATGATTTCGGCATGCGAGAAAAAAAATGAAAGGGACATCATGCACTGGCAGAAGCATTGCCATAATACTAAAGTCTTTCATATTGCTTTTATTGGCAACTGCATTGGGCAAAGATGTGTGATGCAAGGAAAATGCAATGGCAAACTTGCTGTGGTACTAATTCTTAAAATATTCAGCTCGAAAGTTAGGTTGCTTATTTTGTACATCCTTGCAAGAGAATGTTTACCACAGAGTTCCCTGTAAATACCACTATAAAAACAGTTGTTGAGGATCTCTCTAATGCCACTTTTTTTGTCAAAGTCTGTCGCAGAACAGTAGTCACCCCTGGCTCACTCTGAAGTTGCCGTAGTTTATTACATTAACATGATAGAATCACCACAGTGTACTTTGAAAATATTCATCTTTACTGGTAAATTCGATGCACTTCATATCTGCAATTTTATATGCTTTATTCTTGTTCCAGTGCAGACTGTTATGTGTTTTGAGTGATTACTACAGTGCCTTTCTTTATGTGTTTTATTCTCAGCTTGAAGCTGATGCTAGTAACATACTCAAGGAGCTTCAGCAGTCACTAAATGGTGTCTTGGATGACCTTAGCATAGTTTTTGCCAAAAGGTAGGTCCTCATTGCATTGCTGCCAGATTTTATTTTCAGTTTTACTTGTGTGTAACCATCTATTACAGTGCCAATGCAACTAGTACTTTGTTGCACTTAGAAAGTGTTTACAGGCATTATAACTGCAGGGCAAGAAGTCAAAATTTATATAGTTCATAGCCACAGTTATGTTTGGACTCACATCCTGTAAATGTGTTTTGGTAGGTTAAGTTGACATTTTTGAAGAACATTGATGTGAAGTGAATGCATTGTAAGACTGACAAATAAGGTCTACACTGCAAAGGTTTACATGTTGCTTTAGCACACTTGTAGGCAGGTGTGAATAAATGTAATGATTGTTTTCAGACACCTTGTTGTTAAAATGTAACATAAGCATCAAAATGTTTGGTATGTCTGCTATAAAAAACAGCATAAATGTATAAGCAAGACGAATACTCTTGTGTGATGCTCTTACCTAGCTGAACGTAAAGTGCTGCAGCTGTTAATCACTCGGCAAAGTGGTTCTGCAGCACCTCTTCATTTGGTTCACCCTTTTATGTTGCAGGAACATACAGGCACGATTAGCCATTGCTAGAATAACCTCGGTGGCCTCTATCTAAAGGAAGCCTTTCTTCAATTAACAAAACTCAGTTCGTGCATTTTGTGCAAATATTCTTTTCCCAGAGTGCTTGTGCATTTGTCAAAGATTATGCAAGGTCACCTAGTCTCTCCTGTTGCCTTTATTTACTGAAATTATGAGGATATCTCAGAAGATCGTGTTGGATAGTATTGAGGCTATAGTTGTATTGGCAAGCGCCCTTGTATTAGCGGAAACTCTGGTTTCTCATTAGCACACCTTGCGTATAGAGCTTCACTTCAAAGTATTGCCAGTTCTTATGATAGGCCTTGTAGCAGTGACCATTCAATGGCATGCGTGTGACTGTTCCAGCCTGGAGCCAACCATCAAGCAAAGCATGGGTGAGCTCAGCTCCCTTCTGGCGGGAGTCAAAGGCAGTGGCCAGGTTTCCATGAACCAAACGTCCCAGCGCAATGAGGTAGCAGCCGAGGCAGACCACGTGCTGCATCCTCTCATGGACATTCTCGATGGCAAGCTGTCCATGTTTGCTCAGGTCTGTGAGCGCACCGTGCTCAAGCGTTTGCTCAAGGTGAGTATATGACTCGCGTGCGTTTGTTCATCTCGAGTATCGGACGGTTTTCATTCGTTTTTGTGAATATTGTGACTACATCTAGTACTTTTAACAGCATCACCATCCTGTATGTATTCCCTCCTCACTGAGTCACCAAGCCACTCATACAATGGCCCTGGACACTTCGCCAGAGGCACTTAAAACATTGTACACAAGATCTGGGCATAGCACACTGGGTTAGCTTTTATTGAATAAGACAGCTTACCGGAGGTGAAGGGAATTTTTATGCACTTTGCTAAGCCCAGCCTTTTGATGCCAAAAACTGCATTTCCTGCTAAAGTATTCACGGAACCATGACTTCAGAATATTTTCAACAAGTCAACAGGAAATAATACAATGTCTCCAGCATACCTTGGTTGAAGTGAACTGCTTCTGAACAGTGTGTGGGTTGTGGTATTTGTTAAAGTTATCCAAGATCACATTTTCGTTTGTAAACACTGCAAAGTATTACAACACAAAGTAAGCAAAAAAAAAAGATAATACTTTTCACTTGAATAAACTAATCACTAAACCTAGGTCAACTTAATCAAACAAAAC
Source organism: Rhipicephalus sanguineus (assembly GCF_013339695.2). Lineage (NCBI taxonomy): Eukaryota > Metazoa > Arthropoda > Arachnida > Ixodida > Ixodidae > Rhipicephalus > Rhipicephalus sanguineus. The sequence goes on along the minus strand of NC_051178.1, from coordinate 206,749,275 downwards.
CACAAGGCCTGCTTTGACTGTCATATAAAGGGGACTGAGGTGTTGACACTGACACCTGCAGTTGCAGTGGCATGGCCACAATCTTTTAACAGCAAAGCTGTTTAAGGCAGCTGTAATTTGTGTGGCCTGTCCTGTGTGTGGCCTGCCCTGTGTGGCCTATGAGGTATGTGCCACAGGAATTGGGTAAATCCCACTACTCACAACTGGTGCACTAAAAATGAAGAAGACAACAGTTAGCCAAAGAAACGGGTATGTGCCACAGAAATTTGTGCGGCCTATCAGAAAACTATCATCATTATAAATGAGTATGTGCCACAGAAATTGGCTATGTCCCACTAAAAAGGAAGAAAGCAACAGTTAGCACAACACAAGGGAATAGGAAGACCCCGCTTACGCCAGCGACGACATGCCGGTAAATCTATGAGAGCTGTGAACACTTGGTTTCAGTGAGTTTCTTTCACTGGAGTTTGGACATCCGTGTCGTGTCTGTGACTGTCTGTGGTTTAACTCGAACCTCTCTGCTCTGAGAATCAACGTAGAAACAACCTAGCTATGTCACCTAACTAAAGCGTAGCAATGACCGAGAAGCAACCTAGAAAGAATCCTCATCACCTAAATAAGACCTAGAAACAACCTAAAAGCAACGAGATCAGTCTTCAGAATTGTCCAGTTTCGCTTTGTCAAGCCTTGCGCGGCTTAGTGCAAACTTGGCCCATCTTTTTTTTTTTTTTTTACAAAGGGGGTGGGGGGGAAGGGGCAGCACATGCCTGGTGTGCCACCCCCTGGCTACACCTCTGCAGGGTTGTAACATTACCTGAAATGCATCAGTCACGTGCAACATAATTCACTTTTACTGTAAGCATGGCTTTATGGTTTGATGCAGGCAACAAACTTCATTGCTTCGGCATCTGTGACATGCTGCTGTAAAAGGATGGTGACAGACTTGTTGTTAATATTGTGAATATTTTCCATTTAGGAACTCTGGAAGATTGTTATGCACACAATGGAGAAAACGGTGGTGCTTCCGCCAATGGGAGAGAAGAACGTAAGATGCTCTTCTTTGCTTCTTGAGTGTAACTTGGTTCTGCTATCATCATCTATGGCAAACATTGTTTATTCTAATGATGGACTAGTTGAAACATGGGATGCCCCTTGTGAAGCATTGCTTATGCTAAGGTAATATTATCAAGCAGAACATCCAAATTCACAGGCTGAATGTCTTAAAACCTGCAGATTTGTTTATCACACGAAATAATTGAAGACCCTGCAAACTTGTTGCACCACAGTACAAACAGTGTGATGCGCCAACAAATAAATTGAAGAAATTGTGTACAAACAGTAAACAAACTCGACTGTTCTTATGAGAGCAGGTCACTCCCGTTCGTCTCTGGCATATTGATGATGTACCAATTAATTCGGTTATTATGCGTAACAGATAGTACACGGATGTTTTTTTCAGAAAATGTTTAGACATTAGCCATATATCAAGGTTCTCCCCATAGGTGGGTGGCAGTGGAAATGCCGCCCACCACTCTGCTCCACCGCCCATCGCCTTTGATAGACTGCCCCCTATTCTGATCCATTTGAAATGCACACCTTGGGAACCAAAAAAATGGTAGCTGTGTGTGTGCAACACCTACGGGTACAGAGCCTACGTAAGGGACTCATATTACAGTGAGGTAGTCGTATGCACGCTCTCTACCAGCGGGCCATGCCTCCCACTGCCTAATTACTTACCAAAAAAAAAGTCTGAACCGGTTGGCCTTGCGGCTTCAAAGATTGCCAACGCCAGTGCGAGTGCTTGAACACAAGCGTCCTTGCTTCCGTTTTCTGTGTGCGAATCTCGCAGTCAATGCTTATGCATTGGGTGTAGACAGATATGCATCACAGCTATCAGAAATGCCTGACCGGAAATTACACGTGGATGTACCTATGTCGAAAACAAGAAGTTGTTAAAAAATTTGAAATGCTTAACGTTCACATCTTAACTGGCCATGAATCTGGGCACATCATGGGTCTACTTTACTTGCTAGAAGTATAACTTTTACCTGGAGGAATACGGCCATTGAAGTATTCGTCAGTTTCAAGAATGAAGGGACAACAAAAGTGAGACACGGTACTAGCAACCAATGTACTGACAGCAATGGCAGGTGCATTCACTCCTTTACCCTGTGTTCACTCACCATCATGCCAAGACACTCTGGCACCTATCGTTGTGAAACATGAAAGTAGAATCTTCTGCCTTTCTAATCAAGCTGTCACTGTCTCTCTCGACCTGTTTTTTCTTCTCACACCTTTAACTGTCTTTATCTGTCCTTGCTGCTTCATTTTCTATTCTGTCTTTCCTGCTGCCACTGCTCTATCACAGATGATCCTTCCCAACTTGCCCAATGCCAAAATTGAAGATGTGTCACGGCTCTTTCGAAATCATGTGGCTGCCAACAAGCTCCCAACACTGGGTGTCATGGTGAGCCTCTCTCTCCACACCTGTTACCGGCTTGCTTTTTCTCACTACTCTCTCTTCCTCTCTTCTTCTTTGCATTTCTCTCTTCTTCTTTAACCACTTTCCAAGTCAGATTTGCCATATATCTGACACCATAAGAGCAAGTGTCTTTGTCACTCTGAAGTGTGCATCATTTACAAGGGGGCAATACTCAGTTTAAACTGCTACATTACAATGTGAAAACTACTTAGATCTTTTGGGGAAGAAGTAGACTGCGTGTTAATAGAGAAAGCAAAGGGCAAACATAGTTTTTTTTAAGATAGGGTGTTTTTCTTCTTAGACAGTACATATATTTTATAAAGGTGCTATGAAAGACATCGTCTTCGCACACGAACTCTATGTCAAGGCAGAAATACTATGCCACACCTAAAGTTGTATTGAAATGATTAATTAACAAAAGCTAATTAACTTTTTAATTATTAACTTGAGGGTGGTTGTTTATATTTAAAAGTTGTAGGACAAGTGCCCTCCCTTCATACAGAGGCCCGTCCTCACTCTATTCGAAGCTGCTAGTGACTGCTCTATTTTGTCATATAGCAGATTTTTTCTATTGGCCATAGCTGAAATAAATCAAGAGCGGTGTTTGGATCTGATGCACTTCTTGCTGTAGGGTGCTGCCAAATGCCAGCACCACGCTCTATAGTGTGCTAAATTTACATAGTAGCAACACTAGCATGCACCAGAATTGCACCATGAGCGGGCGAACACATTTCATGACACATGCTGATGTAGATTCTTGACCCTTCATCATCCCCTCTCCACTTGTGTAGCTTCCAGCACACTCATTGGGATGAAAGAAGAGAGAAAGTGGCTCAAAGCATGTGACAAATCCTCTCGTTCTTGACAGATGTGAAACATTTTTGTGGCATTAGATTTGTGAGGTACTAATAAACGCCAGTACTGAGGTCATTCAATGATTACTTGAAAAAGTGGCTCAGGACCCCTTTAATAAGTGGGTCTTTGCCTGATAATCACAAAAATGAATTGGAAATGCTCTAACATAATACATAACTATAGCTAGCATCATTAATCTTGATCAATGTTGTCACCACTTCAAAAACCCCTAAATTATGAGAAACTAGCTCCCCACTGCAGGGGAGCACGATAACATCACGTGCACTCTAACTACAGTGACACTGAAAGCACGCTTTCTAAATCAGGGCCTCATCATCTGATAGAATGACATGGTTGCTCTGGCATTAGCTAGAGTTTGACACACCAGGCACATTCCCCTAACGTAATTTTTGTCTATTATAAAACACTACATGAGACACTTGCATTCCAGCACACGCTCCACAGTCAAGAGTGCCCCCATCTGAAAAAACATTCTTCGCTACGCCACTGAAAACGCCACTCACAAAAGCAGCCAGAACAACCTAGAGAGCAGCCTGATGACAGAGCAAGGGAGGAGAAGGACAATAGCTTTTGTCGTGTGCCAAGTGGTGTTGTGTGCACATTACAAAATGTGCACACAACTATAATACTTACTATAATGCTTCCATAAAAATTTCAAGATGATATCACGAAAACTTCCTGAGAAACAAATAATTTCATTACTGGACCTCGTGGAGTGGCTGGAGAGCTTAAAAAATGACATAATAAGTTGGTAAACACTGTGCTGCAGAGGCGAATGTATGCTGAAGGGGGCTGCGTTTTCAAACGCACTCACAAAAGTAGCCATGACAACCTAGAGAGCAGCCTGATGACAGAGCAAGGGAGGAGAAGAACAATAGCTTTTGTTGTGTGCCAAGTGGTGTTGTGTGCACATTGCAAAATTGTTTATTTGTGACGACAATACTTGCAGAACCGGCAAAATGTCCAAGGGCACCCAAGCATTCACTAAGTGCCTCATTTTGGTAATATTGCAAGGTTCTGCCTACTTGGACAGGCACCCATACTTACTATAAAACCATATTAACGTATGTTTAAGCCTACATTTGCCACTAATACACACTCAGAGATATCTATGTATGCAATAGAATGGAGCAGCACAAACATTTGGAGTTTAAGATTTAGGTATCAGGGGTCCTTTAAATTTCAGCCATACTTCAAGAGGGTACTACGTTGGACTAGTTGATGTTGCATAGTTTGAAGTGAACGACAGTGCATAAAACAAACAAGGACAAAAGAGAGAACGAACGACGACACCAGTGCTGACTAACCTGCCATGGGGTGCCATACTTGTTGCCGTCATTGCTAAGGTTCGCTTGGTTAAACGAATAATAGACTGTAGTATTGTATTGAGTGCTGCATACAACTAAAATAGAAACAAAGGACTGTGCATGTTAGTGTAAACATAAGATTTCTTGCACGGGTTTTGAGAGTTCTTTAAGTAGTACAGTTGTGTACTGAACGCATTTCTTGGTTTGTTTGTACAGGAAGTGGAGAAGAACTTAACACCAAAACAGTGTGCTGTGCTGGATGTGGCGCTGGACACCATTAAGCAGTACTTCCATGCGGGTGGCAATGGCCTCAAGAAGACATTCTTGGACAAGAGCCCTGAGCTTCAGAGCCTGCGATATGCCCTTTCCCTTTACACCCAGACCACTGACACCCTCATCAAGACCTTTGTCTCCACACAGACCAAGCAAGGTCAGTCATGGGCCTATTCTGCCATGCTTTGATGAACTTGATCGAAATTTGTAGGGCTGTCTGTGTTGGCCGCCACAGTCATTGCAACACGACACCAGCAGACGTTGCGTTTGCCCAAGATTTCTGGTGCTCCTCATGCTCCGAGTTTTGGTTTTGTGTGGGAAAAAACAGACTTTCGCTGACTACAGGACTTTAGAGAAATACTTTTTTTTTTGCTTTAAAAGCTGATACTGCATTGTCATCTCCATGGTCACAAACTTGTCATTGGCATTGGCTGCCAAATGTCACTACTGAAAAAGTTGATTAGACAATTGTAGTTAATTAGCTATGCAATTCGTATGTTGCTCAGAACTATTCATGCCCGCTGAACCTGACAGCCTGCTCCTTAAGTGAATTGCTTTTTTTCTTGAGAAAAACCTATCTCTAGGAATTTTTTAAAGTTTTCACTGAAACACCCAGTTTGCCAGACAGATTATCAGATATAAAGTTTATTTGCAGGACATGATGAGTAAGTATAGAATATTTTGGAAAATTGCTCACTTGCAGTGTGAACTCTTTTAGAGAGCATACAATATGCAGGCCTGTGAGGCTTCAAGCTACTTTGATACGAGGTGTTATGTCTGTGATCTGTAATGTGCATATGAAAAGATCTGGTTATTTCCAAAAAACAAATGAAGTAATCTGGAAACTGATTCGTCTTTACCGCTGTTTCTCTAGATCAACCAAGTGCTGAAGAAGGCAGTGTTGGAGAAGTGTCGGTGCAGGTCGATCTGTTCATGCACCCTGGAACTGGCGAGCACAAGATCACTGTAAAAGGTATGTGCACCTGCTGTCATGGTATTTTAACAGCGGAGCTGTTTGAGCTCAGTCGTTCTGCCGGTTCACTTGAGCAGAAAACTATCATCATCATGTACGGCCTCTACCTATACGACATCTCGCATCGCATAACACCTAACACAGCCCATGCAACGCAATAACTTGGCCAGCTAATTTAAGACTTTGCTAATAATCTAGGTCGGCCACAAGCTCTGCTGTTAGTCCAGCCTTGCACCACTAGTGCAAGCTGCCCAAATTTTTTAAATTGTTGTGTTTGTCAGAGCTTAAAGTGGTCCTGTACCAACCCTCGTGCTTGGTGAAAAAACACATACAGTGGAAAGCAGACGCCGCTGTGAACAGCTCAGCCAATGCTTCCAGTCGTGCACAGCAAGAAGAGTTCACAAGCAGGCCCGAAGTTGCCACTTCCTCAAGCAGCCCTCTCTTCATACAGAGGCCAGTCTCTCATGCTCTTCAGAGGGCAGTCATACAGCAGGTTTTTTTATCACACAACAGATTGCTGCTGTTGACCGATAGCTGACATAAACCAAGAGCAGCGTTTAGATCAGATGTGCTTCCATCCATGGGATTCTGCTAAATGCCGGGCACTGCGCTCTATAGTTGGCTAAAGTTACACAGTAGCCACACTAGCACACACCAGAATCACACTAGGATAGAGCGATCGCATTTCATGATGCAGTCAAGGTCATGACACATGCATGACAGCTTCTTTCCTCTTTGTCATCCCTCCCTGTGTAATATCCAGTGTGCTCATCAGGAAGAGAGGAGAAAGAGCACTCAAAGTCTGTGACAAATTCCTGTAGCTCCACTCATTCTTGACGGACTGAAAAAATTTTTGCGGCAATTGATTCATGACACAATAAACTCCGACACTGAGGTCATCTGATGATTGCTTGGAAAATTGTTTCAGGACCCCTTTAAGGCAAACAAACCAGCACCTCAATGACAAGCTGCAACAGCACTTTAGATGCATGAGAACGTAATGCTTAAATGTAGCTTTGCCATCTTCGACTGAAAAATATTAAGGCTGACAGCCGTGAAAAAACAAAATTCGTACTCCCTGTGCCCATGACGCTGATGTTCAGCACATAGCACAAAGAGAAGGAACAATAACAATAGCAAGGTAGCAATCATCGATTAGTTAGCACGGAAAGCTATGAATTGACTTGAAAAGTATCGCAAGTTTAATTTCATTGAAGGGAAGACGTGCAGTAAAGGTGACAGTATAGTTGTAGCAAAAGAAGTCTCATGCAGTATGCCTCATTCATCCCTGTTTGGAAACTGTCTTGGATAAAAACACTTGCTGTGCAGTTTACATTAACACAGCAAATTGTAGTGGAAATGTTTTGTTCCGTGCTTCCTATTTGTACGTGTGCTTTCATAGCACATGTACTCACATGTAATTATGACAAGTTTTTACTATGGCAGGTAAAAATTCTCTACATTTTTTACCACTAACTGTCTTTGATAAAAACACTTGCAGTGTAGTTTACATAAACACAGCAAATCGTAGTGGACATGTTTTGTTCTGTGCTTCCAATTTCTGAGCAATATTTCCTTTGTGTGAGTACATGGGCTTTCATAGCAGTTCATAATGAGACAGTTTGTGAGAAGTGTTTACTATGGCGGGTAAATGTCTATGAATTATGAATTGAGCCTTGGGATTGCTTATATGTCTCTCTCTTTTTTTTTTTTTTTTCCAGTGGTGGCTGCCAACGACATCAAGTGGCCCAATACCAGCATGTTCCGTCCGTTTGTGGAAGTGAATATCATTGGGCCAAACTTGAGTGAGCGGCGACGAAAACATGCCACAAAGTCCAAAAACAATAACTGGTCCCCTAAATACAATGAAACCTTCCACTTGTGAGTATCTTTGCTTTGACTGGAATGACTTATTGTTTCCGATATATTATATTGCTGCAAAGGTTTCCTTCCACAGTTTGATTTCTTTTTGCCCAATTGCAATCTGAAGAATCGTTCTCATGCCCTCTTTTTGAGCCTGTCCATGCACCTCAGAAGCTCAGCCAAGCTTTTGCAGAAGGAAATATTTTTGTGTAAATTAAGTCTGTCCAAATTGGTCTCAGTCATGAGTTTACCACTGCAAAGTTGAACCAAAGCTGAACCATTTTTGTTGAACCAAAAAAAAAAGTTTCAGACTTACATTCTGTGCTTAGTTTTAGAATAACTGGTAACCATGGCTTCCTGGTATGTGGTTTTTCATTCTTCTCTCTTTAGGGCGATGAATATAATCATTAAATCTGAAATAAACACTGCAGTAAGGTGCCAAGGCCCCTGCTATTTGTGAGAGCAGGAAACAATATTTGCACTTTCATTTTATTCTTTTTTTTATTTTTTTCATCACATCGCCGCATCATTGAAGTGTCTACCAGTCTTTTAGTATGACCGTAGAATACTTTTTATTGTCTCACTCTGTCCTTGGACCTTCTGGTAACTTCAAATGTAAGATTCGGGGAAAAGTGCCAAGTCTAGGTGTCACAGTTGCACTTGGCCCAAGGGCAGCTGTATGCATAGCCACCATGCCTGCCTGACGTAGACTGACGTTGTGTCATGCATTTAAATTTTGTACTGTTATTCAACAAGCTTATGTCCCATAACATCCTGATTGTAAAATGCTGCATATGTAGGTAGCATTTGAGGACACTTTATAAAGTAACTTTTTTCTTGCATGAAGGAAAGAAGATCACTTTTAAGGGCTCATTTTTCTTTGTTAGACAGAGTATTAATGAGAACTAACAGACAGTAATGCCAAGAAAAGTATAGGGGATGGTATTTGTAAAAATGGGGATATAAATGTGAAGAAAGTAAAGTGGACAAAAACATAACTTGCCGCCTGCAGGGACCGAACCTGCGACATTCGAATAACGTGTCCGATGCTCTACCACTGAGCTATGGCGGCAGTCATCCCCCCGTCCACTTTATAGGATATATATGTGCATTTAAACCGAGGAGTGTTAGTAAGTGCCGATTGCAGCCACGGCGGCGAGTGTGGAACACTCTTTTTTCTGCCTTTTGGCATCACGTAGCATGTGAACTTTTTTACGAGCTGGCAGCTGACCAATAATCCCTCGCATACTGCCTGAAGGCACCAAGTCTGCCAGAACGAGACCCTCGCTATGAATGCAGGAATTAAGCATGTTTGAAAGGCGCTACATTTCTTGAACTTGTCAGGCTATGTGGGCACTATGAATGTCCACGTATATCTTATACTGCTTCTTTATTGTACGAAGTTGTTTGGTTGTATAAAAGCGCTAAGAGTCGAATCTGTAAATATTGTATAGGCCCTTTTATTCTCAGCCACTGCGATAAACTGAGAATGCAGCTGTGTCAGAACTCCTTTAAAGGGGTCATGAACCACTTTTCCAAGTAATGATCTAATGGCCTCAGTATCGGAGTGTACTGCCTCCCGAATCGATTGCCGCAAAAATTTCTCGAATCCGTCAAGAATCAGCGGAGTTACGGGGGTTTGGCGCACGCTCCCAGCGCTTTCTCTCTTTTCTCGTGCCGGCGAGCGCACTGGAAGCTAGACAGGGAGGGATGGCATGGGGGAAAGAAGTTACGCCAGCGCGCGTCATGAAACGCGATCGCTCTCCCGCTGTGATTCGCTTGCGCGAGTGCGGCTACCGTGTACTGAGGAGTGCGGCGCCGGCAAGTGGCGGCACCCCGCGGCAAGAAGCGCATCTGATCCGAACGCCGCTCTCGATTTACGTCGGCTATCGGCCAATAAGCATGCTATGTCTCTTGCGACGTACAGCGGACAGACGCCCCGCCCACCGACGAGAGTGAGAACCGGCCTCTGTTTGAAAAGAGGGTGCCTGGGGAAACGGCAACTTCGCGCCCCGCTTGTGGCCATTACGCGGCGCGCACGACTGTAATATTTGGCAGAGCAGTTCATAGCCGTGTCAGCTTTCCGCAGGATGTGTTTTTTCAATCAGCCCAAGGGGTGCTTCATGACCCCTTTAAATGAAATTTTTTTTAGCACACAGCACTTCTTGTTGGCCAGGCCTTGCCTCACATTTACAGTGTAAACATAAACTTTTCCAGCATGATGGGAAACGAGGAGAGCCCATCGTCGTATGAACTGCATATCTGCGTCAAGGACTACTGCTTTGCCCGGGAGGACCGGCTGGTAGGAGTTGCCGTGATGCAGTTGCGGGACATCATGGAGCAGGGCAGCTGTGCCTGCTGGCTGCCCCTTGGAAGGCGCATTCACATGGACGAGACCGGCTGGACCGTGCTGCGGATACTCTCGCAGCGAACCAACGATGAAGTCGCCAAAGAATTTGTGCGTCTCAAGTCAGAAATGCGCACTGATGAAAACATTCCGAGGAGCTAATTGTGCCGAACAGCACCAGTGCTGCAAGAGAATACTAGGTCAAGCAACTTCTTATCAAGCAACACTCACATTGCCAAGTTATGCAAGAAAAGAAAGCGTATCAACAAAACATATTCAAAGAACAACAAGTACTAGGTAATAAAGGCACTGGATATACAATAGACTACTGATAGCTTGAGCATTATAGGTTGAACATGTGCTGTTACTGATGGATCCTTTTTAATTCCTGGACTGAATCCAGTGTGTTCACTAGTCTGTATGTGTTTAAAGTACAGTTCGGCTGGAGTTATCAGCAGTCCATTGTGCATTCTAGATGCATTTGATGCAGCTAGTGCAGTGCTGCCCATTTCCTGAGTGGCAAGAGATTAGAGTTCAAACTGTGATAGGGAAGATGTTTCTTGTACATAAGCTTAACTCTGTTCTGTAGAGCATTTGAGAATGGAGCTATTAATTTCTCCTCTGAGTGCTCTACATGGATCACTGTACCTCGTGTTTGGTTATGTTTCTGAAGTGTGAGTTTGGACTGGGACATCCCATCACACTGGATATAGGCAGACCTATACTAGTTGTATCTGGTGTAAGCTAATACGCATAGAGCTACCAGGTGCCACCTTACCACAAGAATTTTTGTTGTTGGATTCAGCAGCTGGAAATAAGTTGCATTGCTGATCGCAGCAAAAACACAAGAACCTGGGACAGCATAAAGTTTAGCTATGCCTTAGAGCATGGCTTTTGGGCTTGTCATTGTAAGCCATAGCCCTACTGTTTTGCAGTTATGAATGAGCTTTTCTCGATGATGTGCACTGCACAATGTGTTTGTAATCTGTACAAATTGGTCTTATCCTGTTACTGTGCTAGCATTTGCCATTGAGAAGCAGCCACTGATGGCTTGTTGTTTTAGCCCAGCCCTCACTTAGTACAGCAGTGCAGAGTTTCTGTTCAAGCAGTGTGAAATTTTGTTTACAGGCTCTGGCAGTGACAAAATTTTGCCATGGGCATTTCAGGATGTTAGTTAAGCTGTGGCCAACACAGATGCTGCATGTGGCAAGTTTTGGTGATACTTGTGAATATGGTTTTCAAAGGTCAGTTAGAGCCACTGGTGCATTAACGAAAGTGTAAATACTAAGACGCCCTTTTGGCTATGCTACCATTCGTCAGATAAAGCTGGCGTGCATAAAGATGCTTTGTCAAGAAACCATAAAACGGTTGGTTTAGTGACAGGGCATGCTGGAGTCACTGTGTAGCTTTGGAATGTTGTCTAAGTTAGCCATATTGATGATGCATTTCAACCAGAACTCAACCTGCAGATCATAACCTTTCAATTAATAACATAGCATTTAGATACATGGTTTTAGAGTGCCTTTTGTTTTATTTAACACCTCTCTTTGTTCACATAAACTTCACATCAGTCTCTGAGAGTATTCTCTGGTTGTAGCTTCACTTGTGTCGTACAGCTAATGTGCATTCCAGTGTTCTCATTGCCGACTGTACTGTGATGACTTCATGACTTCATCAGTGGTCACCACATGGCCACACTGCCATCAAAGTTCGAAAGGAAGTGTAGCAGTTGGTACTTTTATTTCCACACTTTGGAACCCTCAGTTTCAAGCTGCAGCATACATTGGCCAAAATGGCTAAGAATATTTCACCAGCAGAGGCAGAAAAGAAACTTGGTTCCAACCTTATTTTTTAAAGTGTTGGCACATCTCTGCAATCTTTGAAGCTATTCAGTGACTTTAGTTTGTCTTCCAGTCATTCATTTCCATTTCACTGCTCTGCAGCAGAATCAAACCATTGTGGTCTCGCGCCGGAGGTTTGGTGTGTACAATAATGCCGCTATGGTTGTGACGCTCAACTTACGATAACATCATGACACACACTCCTTTTCTGAAGGCACATTGTTAGGCTGGCCTTCAACCTGGAAAGCTGTGTTACCCCTTTGCTTTTTCATCGAGTGTTTTGAATGAAGGAGCAAATGTAAGGGCGAGTGTTCTGCAAAAATGTACCAAAGCATGTGCATGGCAACATGGCCAGTGACCAGCGATCTTGATGTGGCCTTAAGTGTTTAGTGCAATAAACGGCCATGTCTTAGTTTATTGTCAACTTCCAGTAAGCACTATATCACGTGATATCAGTGGCACGTTTCTCTTGCATTGACTCGCCACAAAGGTTAGTGTCAGTCCTGGGATTGAAAGAGCAAGTTATTGTTGTGGACTGGCACAAGTCTTATGGAAGTGACAAACAGTGCAAAGAGGGGCAACTTCATAAAATCAGAAGTTGAGTTGTAGTGGGAGGGGCCTTGTTTTCCATGTGGACTAGGTTTGCTTGATTTGTTTTCATGCAGTGGACCATTGCCCCGAAAAAATTAATGGTGGCCTGGTTGTGCAGGTGCATCACATATGACAACTAAATGCTTTCTGCATTTTACATGCAACCCCATGTTTAGCAGCCCGTGCCGCATAGCAAAAACATGCTTCTGCATTCATTGTTACATCAAGTCTAATGTTTGTGCATTTCACCCTGGTGAGAAAAGGTGTCCTGCTGGTATGACACAGAGATCAAACATTGCAGCAGCAAACTTGACAGGCAGTGCATACTGAGAAACTCTGTACAGCTGACATGAAGTCCTACTTGCCACAGGCACAGACATGAGTAATTACCTGTTACATTTGGTTGTGAAAGATTGTTGCTCTCAGTCCACTGTACCAAGTCTCTCCTCCCCGGCTCAACCCCCAAAAGCAGATTTTTGGCTCTATTGCATGTTTGCCTTCAAAAGGCACAAAATACCTTTGCAGCACTTTTGCTTCTGTGTTCATTACAATACGTGAACAGCTGATCCTGATTTAATTTCCCAGTTGTCATGTGGAGAGCTTGCAGTTGTTGATTCCTGTCAGTTGCCTTCTTTGCAAACTGCTGGCTTTTGTCATCACTCTGCATATCTGTTTTCGGTTCATCAAGCCATGAACACATCTATCATTTTTGCTGCCTGTGTGGTGCAAAAGAAAGAGTCAGCAGTTTGCCACTGTTACAGAGACTCCCATAAAACCTGGTGGGTCTTGCCTTAGGGCCATGATGGCACAACAAAATGGTTGTAACCCATTACACCCAGCATCTGTAAACTGCAAGTGCAAATGTTCTCCCTGTGTTGACTTACCTTTCTCCTGTCATTTGTGTTAACAGTGGGAAATAAGAAATGCAGTCTCTTCACCGTGTTCACTTAGACACTTGTGCATGTTCTGTTTTTTTTGTTTTCTTGCTCTCTGGTCACGTGTGCTTTCCACTGTCCTTGTGTGTGTGCATGAATAATGCGGAGTGTGATGCCAAGACACAAACACCCATACACACACATACACAGACACATCTAAGCTTGGTCCTCAAAATAACTCTTTTTCTAACAACCAGAGAATGGAATCTTAGTCCTCTGTGCATGCTCTTTGTAAATATGTCAAATGGGAAGGAAAAAAAAACTTTTTGTGGATTTACAATAAAACTGAAAATAACTGTACAGATCTTTTTTGGAACCCGAAAAGAAAAAAAAAAAGACCTCTCGGGATAATCTCGTTGTTAAACTCTGTTGAACAATGTTCAATAATGCGACAGTGTCGTTGTGCCCTTGGAAGCACCTTCCATGGGGCTCGGTGGAGACTAATAAAGTTGATATATTGAGTTCAAGCCTGCATTTGTCACTTTGTTGCAATGTCTTCAATTGAACCATGCAAGAAATCTGGCAAAATGACGAACTGCTAAAATGCACGAAAATTTAGGAGCCATATTTCACTCTGTCAAGGTGGATGACCAGCGAAGCTGTTTAGCACACGACACAGAGGTAACACGGCAGAGACCAGTTTAGTATGAAAAGTCCGCCACGGTGGATCAGTGGTTACGGTGCTCGGCTGCTGACCCGAAGGTCGCGGGTCCGATCCCGGCCGCAGCGGTCGCATTTCGGTGGAGGCGAAATGGTAGAGGCCCGTGTACTGTGCGATGTCAGTGCACGTTAAAGAACAGGTGGTCAAAATTTCCAGAGCCCTCCACTACGGCGTGCCTCATAATCATATCGTGGTTTTGGGACGTAAAACGACAGATATTATTATTTAGTTTGAAATGCCAGGTTGTGAACGTGCAAACCACTGTGCATTCTAGCATGACACATCGACAACACTGGCATCGAGGTTATGAGTAGGCTTCACTGCAATGCACTATGTGGGAAAGCCAGCTTACAAAAATAAGCCTATGCCCATCTTAATGTCGGCTTCACTTCTAAACACAAGTGCATTGCATGGAAGAAAATTTGCTAGGAGCGATACAAGCCGCCTTATTCTTATATATAAAAAAAAAACTCCCAGGGTCCATTGTGCATTCTCCTAAGACCACTCGAAGTCGAAAGCCAACTTTTTCTTCCCAATCGATGTATTGTTCCTCCTCCACCGAAAGCTTTCTGCACCTCACCTGGTTTTGCCCTGCCTCCGTGATCGGCCCACCGTCGACCAAGCGAAGATTTCATGTGATGACGTCATCGTGTGGCGTCACGTTATGTGTCGTCACAGTGGCGACACTAATTTTGGTGGTCTGTGACGTCATGATGGCGTCATATGATAACGTCATCGCATGATGCTTTTTTTTTTTGTATCACTCGTGCTGACACCGACGCCGACGGTAAATATTCGCGTTTGATGAGACACCTAAGGCTTCTGCCTTAAAATTTTCAGGAGCCCTTTCCCTACTGGGAAAATGGGGACAAGCGAAGCTTGGTGTGGTGCGTTGGCATACTATTCTTTTTCTTCCTTTCGCATTGCGCAATGCTATCTCCTAGCTCTTCCCCCATGCTGGGAACTGGACCATCACCCACGTGCACAACACGACAGTTGTTACAGGCAACAACGACGGACATGCGTTCATATCCAGGCAACAATGAAATGGGGCAACGTGAAATTACAACCTCGATAAAAGATATGATTGCCGTATCAGAAAGGGCTGATCGCTGCCAAGCCCACGATCGAGAGAACATCAGTTGTTGCAAAACGGCGCATACAATACTCATATGTGACCGACACACCTTCGAGGGCGGCATTTCTTTGCGCTTGCAGGCGCCGTGGTCTTATTATTAATTTTTTTCGGTCACACCTACAACGCCAACGACAGTTGTGAGGCAACATACGCTTTGCTTGAAAAAGCGGCGTTCGCGTTACTCGGCCTACTGACGGCACGCTGAAAGCGCGCGCTATGAAAGACGCTGAGCCAGGCAGTGGGTTGTAGTTGGCCGAAGACGTATGCGATGCCAGGCGAGATTCGACAAGCACGAAACGGCTCACCGGATTCTGACGTGTCGTTTCAGTCTTAAAGTCGTCTTAGCGAGAACATAGGAGACTCTCGGAATTTCGTTGTGTAACAGAAAGACGCCCCAAAGGGTGCAAGCGGTTTTAGAAATGTTTATTTTTTATACCTATTGAAGAAACCAAAATGTGTCGAGAGTCGTAATTGAGCCGGAAACGTTGAATCCCTTAACAAAAAATAAAATTAAATTCTAGGGCTTTACGTGTCAAACAAAACACAATATGAATGAAGCATGTCGTAGTAGACGACTCAGGATTAATTTTGACTTCCGGTGTTTTTAACCTTTTAATTATAAATATAAGTTCAAGGCTCTGGCGCTCGAATTTCTTTATTGAGCTCGTATTTAACTGGTGCTATTGAGAAACTTCGCCCAAACACATCAGTAAAGCGCCGTGTTCAGTTACTTGAAGACACTTGGGAAACACTTTCTACGTGTGATTTCTAAAATGTGCCTGGAACAGTTTTACATGTAAATTGCTGCAAAGGCTGCAATTAATTATCCTGCACGCTACACGCTTCCGGTACTTTTTGTCCCCATAACCCAGGGGCCTCAAACTCACCTCAGCCAGTGAGCCGCAGTAACGAAGTTTAATCCTGTTAGGACCGGGACAGTGAAGAATGTAATGTTTCAATACATATGACCGCATGGAGTGCCTCACGAAAAAAATGCTTCACACCAGTCATGCATGTGTAGCTCATGAATACGCTTATTAAGAAGAATAAAAAAAAAGGTTCCAGTGGCTTAGCTCGGCTATATGCCAGGATATACGTATCGCTAGCAAAGGTTCAGCTGATTATTCTTAGCTTTTCGTGTCTCCGCAGCACGTTTAGCCTCCTCCTGTTCATTATTCCTACGCTCAACTCCTAATTGCCAGACAACTATACTTCGGGATCTGATGAGTTGAGCTTCTCCGCTCTTCTGCGCCGTTGAGCAGCATCTGCGCTCTCCTTCTCCATGGCTATTCGCCGCGAGATCGGGCTACAGGTGGCAGCACCGTCGCCGCGCTAGTGAGGATAGGCGGTTGTCGTCGCGTATACAAACGTGCACAACGCACAACAGCGCTTCGTTGTGAGTGATGTCACCGTAATTCCGGCAAACAAAATGCGTTGACTACAACTTTGTGGTAATATGTGCGCTATTCGTTCCCGAATTAATGCACGAAGCGCGCCGAACGTTTCAATTACTCGTGAGAGTAGCGCATTCTGCCAATGAACGGGTTGCTCGCCTTCGGCGATAGTCGGCGTTTTCGCAATGGGTGACGTTTTCTTGTTTTATTTGTACATGTTTAGCTTGTGTTCCACCCACTACGCACTGCTCTATTGCGCGACTGAATTAACTATTTACGTCTTGTTCATTTGGATGCCCCTCAATAAAAAGAAAGCCCGTATTCCTGCACGATGAGTTGAAATAGCACTTTGTGCACTGCGTGCTCAAATATTCATTCGCATTTCTTATTCAGTTGTCCATGAAATGTAGGACAGTTGATAGGTTTACTGAGGAAAGATACGTGGCTGACAGCGCTTTAGCGCTAGGGAGACGTTTAACACGCACACGCTTGTTTTTATTCCAGTAAAATTACACAAAGGTAACTGTACAGCACGGAAATTTCTTCGATTGATTACTTGCACGACAGTAATGGAACAAGGTCCGGTTATTTCACGGGACCAAAGTACGGTTTTTTGATACGAATAATGTCCGCTGCCTTCCGTCAATCTAAACAACCCAACACAAACGCTCAAGATATTGTAAAGAAAAAAAAGATGTGGCTTCGCGTGAAATTACTACGACATAAATGTAAACTATGCCGTTTGGATTAATTTTGACCATCAGCGCTCTTTAACGCGCACCTTAATCTAAGTACACGGGTGTTTCTGTATAAATTTCGCCACAAGTTAAAATTGCGCAAGGCAACTCAGTTTTGCGATTTCCGTGTCATTTCATTTTCTGTTCTTTTTAAGGGACAATTTAAGTACCGAAGTGTCAGACGTGAGTTAACAAAAATATTTATCTCTAGTGAGACCAGGACCGTATACAACTAAAGCTCGTCGCGTAAGTATAAACAACACCTAACCACAGCGCTCGAGTACAAGCGCGAGCTTTTTTTTACCACCGCGCCGTTAAAACGCTACATTCACATGAGATTTAATACTTCTCATCTAACGCCAAGTGCACTTTGCAATGCGCCTGAAACACAGAGCGGCACCTACACTGACGACCACACACAGCACTCTCGACAAGTGCACTCTCTGATCTTATTACAGTACATATACAGCCGATCAAGGCCAAATGCTTCTTTACATCGTGTTAGGCAAGTACCGGTAAGATGCAGCTGTTATATACCTTCCTCTTGAGGGATAGTGGTAGATTGCCATTCATGATTTGACAATGCTTGCCGAATGAGCCCCATCCCATCCTTATTCTTCTAGTTATTTCACTCATGGTTTGGCTCCGCGGTTACTACCTGTCCTAAGTAGACGTACTCCTTTACAACTTCCAGTGTCTCGCCACCTATCGCAAAGCGCTGTTCTCTGCCAAGATTGTTCCACATTACTTTAGTTTCATGCATATTAATTTTCAGACCTACTCTTCTACTTTCCGTATCCAGTTCAGTAATCATGAGCTGTAATTCGTCTCCCGCGTTACTCATCAATGCAATGTCATCAGCGAATCGCAGCGAATCGGAGACTTACAAAGAGGGTTGGACGACGCAGCGAGCGATGGAAAGGAAAATGATAGGTGTAACCTTAAGAGACAGGAAGAGAGCAGAGTGGGTCAGGGAACAAACGGGGGTTAAGGACATCATAGTTGAAATCAAGAAGATATGGATATGGGCCGGGCACGTAGCACGTCGGCAGGATAACCGGTGGTCATTAAGGGTAACTGACTGGATTCCAAGAGATGGCAAACGCGTGAGTGGGAGACAGAAAATTAGGGGGTAGATGAGATTAAGAAGTTTGTAGGTATAACGTGGCAGCAGAAATCACAGCACCGGGTTGATTGGCAAAACATGGGAGAGGCCTTTGCCCTGCAGTGGGCGTAGACAGGCTGATGATGAGGCATACGTACGAGTGGTTAAAGTTGCACTAACGCAACGGAACAAACCGCCTTTTGAGGATCTGCATGACGTACGCGCACATGCAAACACAACGGGGCTAGCAGACGACGCATGGAGAAATCCACACTAGGCGCGGTTCAGCCAGAAGCCGCTAGGCGGCGACTCCGCTCGATCTCGCAAATAGGGGTATGGTGGCTAGCATAATAGGGGCGTAGCAAGGGGGAGGGGAGGGGGGGTTGGGCCAGTGTAGCTAACGCTACAAAATATGGGACAAAGACAGTCATGTCCTGGCCGCGGAGCGCTAGAGAAAGGTCCGCGGGCCGTGTGTTTGAGACCCCTGCCATAATTACCTATTGTTTCTTTAGCGCAAAAAACGACACCACAAGAAAAAAGACGGAACACAGCGCTGTGTTCCGTCTTCTTTCTTGTGGTGACGTTTTTTGCGCTAAAAAAGCAATATGAATTCTCACCAACTAGCCCGCCAACGCATTCTGTTGAACCATAATTACCTGTCGACCATGTTGGCGAGGAAACCTTGTGAACGTGTATACGGATGTCACCAAAAGCGCGCCAAATTTGCAAACAATAGAAGACGCCTAAGTGCAGCAAGTTGGGCAGATTGGTAAAGATGCACGACTTAGAATGAGTAGCGCATAAAAAACGGAGCCAAAGAAGAGAGACGTAGACAGGACAAGCACTAAAGAAACGATTTTACGAGTCGCACTGGAATCGGTTCCGGCAGCCATCTCGCTTATGCGGCGTTGACAAGCGTTGGTTGATTGGCTTGCAAATTAACTTCTGACTGCACCTTTACTCATAGGCGCGCGCAGGGTTTCCTTTCAGCGGGGGGCGAAGGTTCATAGCAGCGCCCCCCCCTCCCTATTAAATCAAATTACGGGGCAGACTTTATCACCCCCCCCCCCCTCGTGCGCACGCCTATAGCCTTTACTCGCAATGTTTATAATTATTTTCCCGTCGTGACAAAGTGCTGATGGTCCACAATGTGAAGCGCTTACAGCCTCCCTGCTGCTATGAACAGGCGGAAAACGAAACTTTAGTCATTTTCAATTGGCCCCCATAGTCACACTCATAGCTATTTTAATTACTGGGGTCCCATTGATCCGTATTTCGATGTGACCGCGGGGCGCGCATTCGCCCACTGTGTGCGGCTTGAAGTTAAGCTAGGCGTACGTGATAATCTCACTCACTCGGTTATCCTTGAAATACTTCGTTATAGACAGTGCTGGGCAGTATCGAAGATACATGTATCTTAGATACTATCTCAGATACTCTTTGGGTATCTTGTATCTGTATCGCGATACGTCTCGCAAGACGAGTATCTGTATCTGTATTTCCGATACATTCAATAATGTATCGTGTATCTTAAGATACAAGATACTCCTATAGGAACACCAGCGTACGAAACAATAATCGCTGGCTCAACTCCCCTTCTCAAGCTGGTACTGGTGCTACTAAAGCGCCTCAGTAAAACTCAGCGCAGTGACATAATTTTATTTTTCCGGCAAAGTCCACCAGTGAAGGCAGGCAATGAAGTGTGCGCGTCCGTTTTGGTGGAGCAGAGCAACTTGACAGCGCTCGCGTAGTCACGACAGAACAAGCGCGCGAACGTCCAGCTTAGCTCACGTGCCTTTCGTTTTCTCGATTTTTTTTTCTTTTTTCGTGCGCCAGTGCCATGATACCCTTATCCACTGTCCAGCGCCGCGTACCACAATGCGTGCGGCGACTGTCGCGCAAATTCTGATGCCGCTCCCCTGCGCAGTGCTTCGTTACTAAATCTGAAGTATAGGGTTGCTTTGCTTGTCGTGGCTTTCACACACAAGCGATTTGAAGGATCTTGTGGATGTAAGTTCGACTTACATGCGATTGACTTATGTGCAAATAAGATCCTAACTGTAGCAGCACTAGTACCGATGCTAGATCTAATAGATGAAGCGCTTATCTAACAGAATATATGCTCGTGCACCGTATCTTTTTCTTCCTGCTGTCAATCCAATTCCGGCCGCGGCGGTCGCATTTTCGATGGAGGCGAAAATACTTGAGGCCCGTGTACTTCGATTTAGGTGCACGTGAAAGAACTCCAGGTGGTCAAACTTTCCGGAGCCCTTCACTCGGCGTCTCTCATAATAGCATCGTGGTTTTGGGGTGCTAAACCGTAACAATTATTATTATTATCTTCCTGCTATCTTTATTCAAAGAGCTTTTGAAATCATAATTTGATTGTTAGCACAAGTTCTTTCTTAGTTGTCCTTCTTTTGCATCCCGTACATTACCTAGGGCTCTGAACTTTTTTTTCCGGTCTGGTCGCACAAATATGCCTCTTGTAACGTGCTGCCAAAATAAGTTCTCTGCTTTATTCTTACATTGAACTGTCTGCTTTATTTCTGCTACTGTTTGCACATTTATATTTCGCTTTAGCTCACTGTTCTGCGAGGTGATTTTGAAAACAAATATGTAATCATGTGAGCGCGCACTGAGTATGCAGTACCAAACATCCTGCTTACTGCTTAGTAAAAGAGCGAAATTGAGTTTGCATTATAATGATGGAAATAATTATGAGCCATCTTAATGTTGTTAGGAAGGGGATTCGAGAAACAGTGCTATATACCAAATGATCTGTTTTTCTCATGAGCGTCCCAACGAGCCGTTTCAGTCAATTTTTGATAGGCACCAAATATTTTTACTGTCTTACAATAACAAGTAAGTTCAAGATGCTTCATGATTAATTGTCATAGCTATTAGGGATGCCGCCTGTATTGTGTTTCAATACTTATTCACGATGAATGTTTGATACAGAACGACTTTTCTATTTTATTTAGATATATTTGATTTGTTTTCCTTTTTTAGGCCTCCCTAATTTTTTTACTATTACTAATCACCGGTTAATCGGACATATAGGTGGCAATACCGTGAATAGCAGCGCTGTGCTGCGACGATTTGTGCAACTTGCCACGCGCTCTCATTTCTTTATTTTGGTGGGATCGGCTTTAAACTGCAAAAACATTATTAGCAGCGCTCAGCTCAAGACATGTCGCGATGTTTCGGAAGCTTCGCAGTTGTTTCAGATTGTTCTGTTAAGATTACGCGCGAATCCCAGCCGCGGCGGCCACATTTCGATGGAGGCGAAATGCTCGAGGCTCGTGTACTTAGATTTAGGAGCACGTTAAAGAATTCCAAGTGGTCGAAATTTCTGGAGCCCTCCACTACGGCGGACATCATAATCATGTCGTGGTTTTGGGATGTAAAACTGCAGCAATTATTATTAAAATTATGCGCAGGACGCGAGCACTGTAGTTCATTCGGGAGCTTACGCGAGCACCATCGGTAACGCTGGAAGGTTCGATCGCAGATGTGACCACGCGTTCCGTCTATGATCAGAATACCGAAGGCCAACGACATTTATTGCCGCTATCAGTGTACAGAGTGCTTTGCTTGTATTATGAGTTGCTTAGTTTTCTTGGCACAAGTTTGCCAAGTGAGCAGTTTAGTCTCTACCAAAGTGACTGCCGCCTTCTTTATCCTTACCACCACGTGACAATACAATAGGTATTAGGCATTTCTGGGGTGAACGTATTCTCTCGTTGAAGAAAAATTGTTAAAAAATTGCACGTTAGTGAATATATTGATAACGAACCCTTTACGCCAGCAGATAAGTAGAACATGAAAAGTCATTGCAGTTTTGAGCTCTACGCATACACAGTGCGTCACGAAAAATATCGCCAGCAACGTTGTTGCTACTGTACACCGGTGATTTGGTATTGCGTGAACGGTCTTTTACAGACAAGGTAAAACTCCACACCGGTATTTGCGCCATCGTGCGAAGGCTTCGTATTGAAGTTCTTGTGATTAGATCGGAACCCGCTAGCTGGTCGGCAAGCTGAGCAGCGACTCCCATCAATTACAAAAATGACAAGCAAGAGCCGCTATCAGCGAAGAGCTGTCCTGTTAAGCAGCCAAAACAAACCTCAATAAGTTCTGTCGGAAGTAAACTAATGCACTTGGAGCAAGAAGGACAATACTTTTGAAATACTAACGCACATTTCATTAAAATTAAACAAAATTGGTCACATTAAAGAAATTTTCAAGCAAACCTTTTCGTGCATAGACGTTCGCTACTACATTAGGGGGTCTATAATAACAAATTTGCGAATGTATCGAAGTATCTTAAGATACAATTGGCAAGTATCGTATCGGATACAATTATTGCGGTAGTATCTTGTATCTGTATCTCCAATACTTCTTTCCTGAGTATCTTGTATCGTATCGCGATACAATTTCAAAGTATCTTTGCCCAGCCCTGGACTTATAGATTAATTATTCAGATGAGTGCACATTTGGGGAGGCATTGCTTGCTAACCCTCACGCTTAGTTATACGTCTCGCTAGGTGCAGCATGCGGCCTTGTGGCACTCCCCGGCTAGGTGAGAAGTCACCTTGCCGGGGAGTGCCACAAGGCCGTATGTTGTATTAAGGCGAAAGCCTTATATATATATATATATATATATATATATATATATATATATATATATATATATATATATATATATATATATATATATATATATATATATATATATATATATATATATATATATATATATATATATATACGTAGACAGCACCCGTTCGCTGGGCCGGCTGTTCTATTCTCTGACTTCATCCTTCTCGTCTTCGAGCTTGGGCCGTGATTGCCGAACAAATAAAAGAAATGCTAGCCGCTAATCTAATGAGGCCGTCTTCTATAGCCCATGGGCTGCACCTGTCGCTTTAGGGGGCGCAAAGTCTGCCCCATACATTGACTTAATAGGGAGGGGGGGGCGCTGCGATTAACCTCCCCTCCCCCCCCCCCCTTCCTGAAGGGGAACCCTGCGCAGGCATATGCTTGTTGGTGCATCTTGTCCGGTATAACCATCTCGCTCAGCGGGAGGTGATCGGGTGCCATCGACTGCTCTGTATACTGAAAAAGCGGCAAGCACGTTCATGGCTGCCATAGGCTCTTCCAATGCGATCCCAGGTGGCGTGTCAGGCACGAGAGGAGCTAGCATCTGCACATGCACCTCTAGCAAAGGCGAGACTGGGGGCGTTTGCAAATGTGTCGGATGAGGAGTGTCAACGCAGGTACCTATGAGCTGGGTCGAAGCGGGAGGGGTGGTTCGTCCGTTATATACTGGCTGTAATAGCGCTGACGTCCTCAGAGAGTAAGCCAGCGCATCCATGCGCTCAAGCACTGGGAGGCCGCGTCTGCGACCTTTGTAGCTTGGAGGCGGTGGTCGTGCTCTCGACAAATGATGGTCGCGTGGTGGATATCGACGCGAAGTCTGCGACCTGTACGGGGGTGTACACCTTGGGGCTAGTGTCGATGCGGAGTGCCTCATGACACTCCGCGAAGCTGTCCGTGGAAGAGCTACAGGGCACAGCTGTACCATAGAGGCGCTGCGCCTCGCGAGCTTGATCTCCGAGGGAGGGCAGGTTTGTGCACGCCCGAGCTGCACCGTCAAGGTGGTGTGCCTCACAGCTCCCATCCGCGGTGGAGAGTTGATCTGAGGAAATAAGGTCGCGACCATGTGAAAGGGGACGAAAAAGACTAGTGATTTTGGCACACCATTCAGGACGGGATTGTTGCCTGATGCTTCGTAGCCGTGCCACGCATTGACGCCATCGCGAATGTTGTTGATCGCCACCATGCAGCCAGGGGCGTAGCCCGAAATTTTTCAATTTTGCTTGCACATATA
The DNA here is from genome assembly GCF_013339695.2 of Rhipicephalus sanguineus. Lineage (NCBI taxonomy): Eukaryota > Metazoa > Arthropoda > Arachnida > Ixodida > Ixodidae > Rhipicephalus > Rhipicephalus sanguineus. The sequence continues at coordinate 206,724,856 of NC_051178.1, read as the reverse complement.
TACACGCAGACATACAAACGTGCGCACGAACATACATAAAGCATGCTTGAATCCCCCCCCCCCCCCCCCCGAAAAAAATTTCTGGCTGCGCCCCTGCCACCAGCCATTTCCGATGGTCCGGCCAGGAATGGAGTGTGCCGAGTGAATTGATAGTCTCAATCCACAAGACAACGTCGTCCTGGAAGCCGCGGAACTTTGGTACTGACCAAATAGCCGACGATGGTGAAGCGAGGCGAGAACCCGGAGTTCAACGACGCCAAGCGGTCGAGCTGACGTGATAGTTCCGTGCCAACACGCAAGAGCTCCGCATCGTTGTCGGGCTCCGCATCGTCGTTTTCAATGAAAAGCGAGAAAATCTAGCTGCGCTAATTTTTCTCACTTTTCATTGAAAACAATGAACACATAGTTCCCCTCAAAGTAATCCCTGACGGAACGGACATTCTCTCTGAGTGTTTTATATCGCAAGTGAAGAGTTCCTAAGTGACGTTGAGTGGCACCTGCGAAGTTGTCTTTGCCTCTTGCACAGCGGAAAATCTTCCTTAGTGAATTCTCTCCACCCCTGAGAGGCAATGTTTTGACGGAGACACGCTTCCCCCACGCCCCATTGGTCAAGTCCGAAAAAGAAGAAGCTTCGCAATGGATGCAAAAGTAAAAATGATACGAAGACGTTCTTCTCACAAAGGGGCTTGCCTTTGGTCCCTGGCTTTCTGGGGGTAAAGGTGGGAAGTATATAAACAGTTCTTGGAATGCAACATCACGGCTCATCGGCCGCCATTATCGTCAAGAACCTCCTTGGACAATAACCCTGCCCTTTAAATAATGAACGGAGAGGTCCGACTGAGTAAAGGAATGAGGGAGACTTGGCGCCTCCCTGTGTGCAGCAACAGCACTCGCCACTGGTGCACCTGTGGCGAGTGCTGTTACGTTACTTCACTGACCATGGTTATTGACGTAACGGTCCGAGCGCACAGTAATCTGGTCAGACGATCGAACTGTCCAAATAATTCTAACTTCTTGTCAAATGACATGAAAACACCGTTCGTGCAGCTTCGTGCGTGGACAAAATGGCATATAATTTTTCAGCAGTGAAGAATCCTCTGGCGATAAGAAGACCAAAGAACGTGTGACGGGGCATATGATTAGATATGCCGCTTAGCCAGTGGCAATGATTATGAACGAAAGTATTTGCGAATGCGGCACTTCTCGCGATGAAAAACAGACACGTAGCCTCACCCACTGTGAGCGGAATGCTACAGCCACCAGACCCTCACGACAAGATCTGGTCAGTGATGCATAGTCGTGACGATTGCACTTCTCAATGGGCAGCGGTTCAAAGTCAGCGCGTGTAGGTGACGGTGTAGTATACAACTCTTCCGTGAGTTCGCAAGAGTTGTGAAACGCCACGTGTGCTCTTGCGTCCCCTGTAAGAGCGGTTGCTTGCAGCAAGGTGGTACCCTGCCCTAGTCAGGTGCGGCACCAGCGTGCAACTGGCTTCGCCGCTCTCCTCCCTACGCCGGATGGCAGCTGGGTAAGGGTGTAGAGAGCGGGTCTGTAATGGGGCCATCGGCGGTGCTCTCCTCTCACCGAGCAGACCGGGCCGGTGGCGTGCCCCCCACTCCCCCATCTCGGAGCAGAGAGCGACCGTCCAGAGCAGCCGAGTCAGTCGGGGACTGCCGAACGGACAACCCAGCAAGGGCCCTCTGCAGGCGTGATGGTTTCGGCGTGCGTGCAGCGACCGGGTCGACGCGTTCGCCGGATTCTCTGCTGAGCGGGCTTCTTCTGATCTGACCTGTCGGCTAGGGCGTCAGTGTTCGCGCGCCCGCACTTTGTTGAAGGCCAACTTCGGAGGACCTATTCGTGTCATTTGCCTATTCGGTGCCCCCCACGTGAGTTCGTCGTTCCCAAAAAGAGCGGTCGGTGCAGGTGCCCGAACCGAGCGCGGCGAAGACCTCTGCTCGAGATCGGATAAGCTCGACAAGCGCCGGGCTTGTGCCCAGAGGGAGAAAACGTGTGCTGTGTGCGAAGTTGCGATCGCTCGCTTCCTTGGTCCACTGCTCTTGTGACTGCACTGACCCGGTGCCCGTTTCGGAATACAAGTGCCTTCGAAAAGCAACGGGTGAGTGCACGCTTTTCTGCTTAAAAAAAAAAAAGTTTGCAGTAAGCCGGTAGGTAGCAGCGTCGGCGAAGGCGCATCCCAGAGCAACAACTGTCAGCGTGCAATGTTAATTTCTTGCTCATTGTAAGCTTGGTTATCTAGGTTTCATATACATCACGCCACATGTTTTGAAGATTGCGCAAATGTATTAGCTACTAATGAAGACGAAAAGAGTAGCGTGGGCTTGTTGGTACATAACATGAGTGGAATAGCGCACATTTAGACAGAGACGGAGTAAGCAACATGACACAAGTGCTAACTATCAGCAAATGGTTATTTGAACCAGCAGATGAATACTTATGTACAGAATTGTGTGAGGTGAGTGCGCATGTCACACTGGCACGACTTCAAGCTATCTAAAATTGGCACGAAGAAACGCAAGTTCCTCTTCAGATCAACTAAAGAAGGCGTGCTAACATGCTCCATCATTTCGGCTTCCAGTTGCGACAAATGTTTCAACTAAACACTTGTTGAAAAATAGTTAGCGCTTGTGTCGTGTTGCTTACTCCGTCCTTGTCTAAGTGTGCTTTGTTCCACTCACCTCATGGAATGAAGAGAAATGGTACCTATCTGCAACGTAGCTGAGCGCATAACAACAAAAGAACAACAGAGGATTGATGTTCACTGAGCATAATTTGATACACTAGTTGTTTCGGCTTCCGTTAACGCTCAATACGAGGGCCTCTCCGGCATGCCAATTTTGTATTTTTCAGTCGGGGCCTTGTAGGCGTATGTCATTGGAATGCTTAACTACATCTACACGAGCATCTCTGCACCTCCCAGACCACGTTGCGCTAAGATGTATAGCCACGACAAGGTCCGCGGTGCTTTGAAGGCAAGCGGATGCATCTTCTGGTTGCACGGCATGGCAAGCGCGCTGATTCTATCGCGCGCAGCGCGCGCGCTTTCTTGGATGTTTTGCATTGGTTATATTTCCCGGATGGGGTTTGGTTTGATGATTTTGAGCTGTTTGAAAACAAGACAATGTAGCTCTAGGCGCGCCTAGCTCGTTCTTCGTTTCGATCGGCAGGGTGGTATATAATCCGAGTTGCAAACGAAGCGCAATTGTCGATTACTGTGCGTGAGGTGCCGAAGGCTATCGTGCTGCATGCGAAACGAACAATTTTAAGGAATTAAAAGTATTGAGAGTTGCCGTAAAGATGGAGGGCTGCCTTCTTACGCTGAATTATGCTTGCGGGTGTGTGTAAGAGTGTATCCTTTTGTCCTTCAGCATTAATATCATGGCAAAAATTCTAAAGTTCTGGTTTAGATGTATTTTGAGGTAACACAATGCAACCGCGGATTTGGAAAAGGCTGTTGCTATTTAAGCAACTTAGAAATCTTACGGTAAATTGAAATGCCACGATGAACTGTGGTATGCTATGGAGAAAACAAGAGCAATGCAGATTTTATAAAGCAAGCCAGAGTACTCCAGCATTTTTAAGTTCCTTGCCTATGGATTGATGATCCTTATGAACATCAGTTTGTGAAGTTCATATTTCAGAAGTGTTGTATGTGAACTATTGACAGAGCTTGATGCTGTAGGAACATTACTTTTTTTTAAATGCGAAGCATTTCTTAGCGAACTTCTGCGACTTTGAGCGTATCTATCTATCTATCTAGCCGCCTACGACTTTGTGCTCTCCTGGTCGCTTGGTTAATCGAATGTACACCAAAATTGGTATGGCGTAACGTGAACGTATGACGAACATAAATGACAAGTCATAACATGAAAATCATGACACGCATGTCATGTACAGCATGATTTAAATGCCACGCTCATGGTGCTCTGGCGGCCGTTTCGCTAGGTTGATATACATCAAAATTGATATCTTGTGACGTCAATGTGTGACGAACATAAATGACACGAGTTTACATGAAAATCATGACACGCATGTCATGTACAGCATGACTTACGTGCCCCGCTCATGGGGCGCTTGCGGCCATTTCGCTAGCTTGATGTATCCCGAAATCAGTATTGCGCGACGTGACAGTGTGGCGAACATAAAAACACGAGTAAACATGAAAATCATGACACGCATGGCATGTACAGCATGACTTACGTGCCACGCTCATGGTGAGCTGGCGGCCGTTTCGCTAGCTTGATATACACCACAATTGGTATCTTCCGACGTCACTGTGCGACGAATATAAATAACAGGAGTTAACATGAAAATCGTGACACGCACGTCATGTACAGCATGACTTACGTGCCACGCTCATGGTGCGCTGGCGGCCGTTTCGCTAGCTTGATATACACCAAAATTGGTATCTTGCGACGTGACTGTGTGGCGAACATAAATAATACGAGTTAACATGAAAGTCATGACACACGTGTCATGTACAGCATGACTTACGTACCACGCTCTTGGTGCGCTGGCGGCCGTTTCGCTAGCTTGATCTACCCGGAAGTTGGTATTGCGCGGCGTTACTGTGTGACGAACATAAATAATATTAGTTAACATGAAAACCATGACACGCATTTTCCTTAGTGACATACAAGACGATGTATGCAGCTCTTTTCTGGCTGCTTCGCATTACATCGATTCCCACAATGCGTGGGATCTGCCGTCTTTTTTTCCTGTCTTGTTTTTCATATAAGGTTTGTATATGTCGCTTCGTTCAGGTTATGTGCAACTGTTAATCGTTGCACATACTGTTAATCGGTTATGTGCAACTGCGCAGTTATCCGTGGTTGGTGCTCTGAGGAAGTTAGCATTCAAGTGACTATCTATACACCAGCATTTGTCGCTTAATACATGTAGATCATATTCTGAAAAAGACACTTAGGCAGATAACTGGAACGCCCGATGACTGTGTCGGGGTAGACTAAAAGATCAACCTCGTCGCATGGTATCAGATGATTTCGTGTTAACTTTTTCGTTGGAGGCGTGCAGAACGTAAGAAGGCGGCAAGTTGAGACAGAGAGCACGGTTAGTCCTGTTCGCACAATTCAACAAACCATGAAATTGCATCCGCCAAACTTCGACTTCTTACAAATTAGTCGGATTTTTTTATTACAAAGTATCGCGATTATAGAAGCAATAATGCGACGTCAGTATCTCACGAGCAACAATATCGAGAATATAGCCTACCGCCGTGCCAGGACGACAAACTAAGATTCAGTAATATCGTGGCGTGGCCTGGTTTTCTTCTGGTCGTTTGCATATCTGATGGAACTGCGACAAGCACCATGACGTATGCTTGATTCTTAGCCCAGTGCCATGGAAATAATGAGGGACAACACGCACTCGCGTGTAAAGACGTTGTTAGGACTGTAATTCCTTTGTTGACGAACACTGTTGTATCGAGGTGGAGTTGCTCAGCGCTGCAGTGGAACAAAAGACACTAAAATAGTCACAACATCCTCGCTGTACAGGGCTGCAATCCCGCTTCTCTGACAGAACGGTAAGGAACGAGGGACAGGTTATCTAGAATTTGGAGCATCGCAAATGAAGTAGCTTCTCCAGAACAATGCATATCGACCTGCGCTGCCCATTCTCGCTGTGTAGGCTGACGGCAGGAACATAACCGCGCTAACGCCATCGACACTTGTCGCGCAAGTCGTGCAAGCATGCTTCGCGCGGTCTACTTGCTCGAGTGCTCGATCACGCCTGCAAAGCGTAATGGTTGTTCGGCCGTCACCGAGCGTGACGGCTGGCGTTTTGTCTTTCCGTTGCGGATTGCAATCTGTTTGCTTGCGTCGTCTCTGCGCAGTCGTTTCGTTTCCTTTCGGCGTTCTCTGCTGCGAATGGTCGCACGGTTCGCTGCTTGCCTCCTTTTCCTGATACTCGGAGCGTCGTACTCTTCTTCCTCTATTTGCCTTTCTTGACAAGCATGTGATACAAACATCATGCCTGCTGCCTTTCAGCTTGGCGTGTAGTAGCGGGCAACAGACCTCAAATTCATGCTGACTGTAATAGGTCTGGCAACTATTCTTGAAGCATGTGGTAGTGAAGAAAGCTCCATTCCCCCGACAGAAAAAAAAAGCGAACGGAACTTCTCTTTACTTTCGCCGTAACGTACCCAACTATAAGAACCATACGGTGTCTGCAGGGTTCCGCTTTCCTCACTCGTTGGCACTTGTTACCAAGGTTGTTGCTTCTACGAGGAAACAAGGAAATGCGCCTCTCCAGCGCTTCCTCGCCATTTCCTGCACTTTCAACTGTTGCACACACGCACTGCATGCATGCCCTACTGGCTTATTCTCTTCCTTGCACTTAGTGACTTGATTTTACTTTTGCTTCTCGCCTTCCTTTTCAATTAATTTTACACTTGCCGCTCGCCGCGGTACGAAGTTAGCCAATGCTAACTGCGCTTTTGACGAAATCCCCTCGTTAATTATTGTTTTCACCATGCTCTATTCGAAAAAAAAAAGAAAGGAAGGAACAAAGTAACAGACATGCATGTAACGTGAGCCTTTCAATAAAGCAAGAAAACACGGAATCACCATACAAAGGCCTTCGCAGCGAGAAGACATCTTTTTGTAAAAATGCAGCCGCTTGTCTCGCCCTTCCCTGCCGTGCTGATGAAAGTAGCGGTGCATTGTGTTGCAATACCAGAGTGCGCAGAACTTTCCAATGGTGCACTGGCTAAGAAAATAAGCGTCTAAGCAGATTCCGTCGCTATACGTATTAACATGTCCCACTTTTCAAAGCTGCAACGCCACATGAACTCCACCACGAACAAACTGCGGATTGTCACATCGCACGTGATGTAGAAAGGTGACGAAACTCCCCGCCCCGCAATTAGGTAGGTTTATATACGTTTCAGGCACGGATACGAGTTCGCTGCTCAGGTCATACATACATTCGGTATGAAGGCAACCAATAATTAAGCTAAGGAAGGCATAGGGAACGTTAATTTTAGTTTTTTTTTATTGAACTTTTGTGATTATAAGATAAAGGGAGATGAATCGAACGAAAAAACAACTTGCCACCGATGGCAACCGAACCCGCAGACTCCAAATTACTTGTGCGTTTGTTTTGATATTAATGACTTCATTTTAATCCCCCTTCAAATACATTCGGTACAGCATACATTTTTTGAAAACTATATGTAGAATCTAAGAAAGCAGCACTATAGTCACAGGAGATTATTGGATAATGAAGAAGAATTTCATAGCTGGGACAATTAAATACCTCCAGAAGAGCTGAGGCCGCGCATCACGCATAAGCAACAACGCGCGACGCGACTCATTGTCTGAACAATGGTTCCCAGCGAGCGCATAAAAAGGCGGCGGCGGGCGTGCGCCTCGGCAATGGCGACGCGCCCCGAGATTGCGAGATGCACGCCTGGTCTTCTCACAGCGAGCATAAAAAGAATTATGGCTGCTTTGCGTAATTAGGGAGGACTGGCTGGCCACGCGCGCGTGTATACTTGGTGGTCGTGATCGGGCTCCTCTGGGCGCATAGTATCTCCGTGCTTTTGCATTCCTAACGTGTTTTATTGGAGCGTGTGTAGCTGCACGAGGAAACGGGAACGTGCACCGTTATGTCTCTGGGGCATCACTGCGCCTTTTGGCCAATATATTTCTCATTGTTCACGCACAGCAGACAGAGAAGATGTGGTGCGGGCAGACGCGACCGAAAAGCGTAATCACCACGTGGGAGGGTAATTTAAAAGAGTTCAAAACACTAAATCGGTCGTGTGAGTATCAGCCTGAGCTGTCTGGAGACCCGAAGAGCCAGCGATTACGATTGACAGCGATCCGCTGGATGTCAAGTTTTATCCAATCACTCCGCGGAGTCCACTTCGCGGACTCCGCGAATGGCACCTCTGTATCCAGCAGGAAGCAATAGTAAGCGTGAAAGATGCATCCACACCACTCTCCGCAATCTGCTACATAATTCTACACGGGAAATATCGTATAAGACGCAGTCACACGGCGTCCGTACGCTCCTTCGGGCGCTTCGGCATGGGCACAGCTTCCCCGTCCTACGCCGCTCGCGGTGAGCCGGCTTCTATTCCAAAGTTCCTAACCTCCACGTCATTGGTTTCTCTCGGCGATTAGCATCAATTCTCGTAGCCACCAACGGTACCAGCCTTCTTCACTGTAGACTAAGGCTAAATGACCGTTACCTCATCCCCCATACTCCCTTTCTCTAACGCCTCTTCAAGTACGAAAACTTTAATGCGAAGCATTCTTTGACTCCCTTTAACGAACGTTGCAACGAGCAGGTGTACACTGGCAGGTAAGTTCAGTGAAAAGAAAATTCAAGGATCCGATGGTAGGATCTAACCCTTGAATCCAAGTACAGCAGCCTTATCTTAGAACCGTGATAAGCTATGACCTTTTTTTTTTAATTGACGTTAGTCATTGTCGCACGTTTCTTTCTTTCGTTGACAAGATTGCCGCGTGCATAACGTTATACAGCACCGTGCGGCAGCGCCAGCTGCCATCTTCTTGTACCTCTTTCTGAAAGATATCGGTTTCCCCCGCTCTTAATTATTGCTTAATTAGGCATATATGCCATTTTAGCTACGTTCCAACGGCTCAGGCATCTTGAAAGCGCACATGGTAATCTGCTGAAACTGCGTATGTCTCTATTAAGTTAACGCTGTTACATACCTATATAAATGCAATGGTACTTCTTCGTCCACTACATGTGCTCATAAACGTATATTTGGAAATTCATCCTTAACATTATCCATTAAAACTGATTTCAACTCAACACTTCGGCATTAGTGGCTAATACAATCCTTTGCTGAAAAACGAATAAATTCTTAAAGCGTACATAGATTTAGTATTCTGATGACATATGATATGAATGCTTGATAAATTATTATGGCAGAAGTGTTCGCCCTAACAAGTTAAAGCACGTTTTTAAATTCGAAAAATAAAGTTATGTTTTTACAGTGATTTATTTAGGATTAGCTGCTTCCTTTAGGCTGGGAATGTGGCCTTCCGAGTCTGAGCGCGAGGTCGAGGGCTCGATTCCCGGCCGTAATGGTAGCATCCTGGTGGAGGCCGAGTGATAGAACTATAGTGTACTGATGCAAGTTCACATAGAATAATTCCAGGCGAATTAAAATAAGTTCGCGCCTTCTACTGCCGCGTCTATCATCATTCATTATTCTGTTTCGGGAGACACACGACTTAATTTGTGACAGTGGACCACATCGTACGCGCTGCGCACGCGTCGGGTTTACGCATTGCGCGACGATCGGCGGTATTGTGCCAGCTTCCGGTCTCGTAATGTCTCATCTCCAACGAGAGACTGGGCTCTCGCTGCAGGGGCCGAACAAAGACATAATGAGCCAAGCCACGAGAGCGAGGCGCCGCCCTCGAGAACGGCGCACTCTCACGCGATGGGCAACCGTGGTTGCGCGGCCGACTCGCATGACACCGACGGCACGCACTGCCAAGCGTGAAGATTGACAACTCTCTGCGGCGCGCGCGCGGTCACTCCGTCGCCCGCACGAAATACCTATGTGTGTACGTGCTTTCTTTTGTTCTGTGTCGCTCTCGCGGCCTCGACAATATGCGCGGGGGAAAAAAAAAAAGTGACATGAAAGGAGAGCGCAGGGATAAAAGAAAGCGACGAATTCGGCCTTCTGCGCGCGCCCTTCGCTTGTCGAAACTGAGGTTTCTCCTTCATGGCTTCGGCACGAAGTGTCGTGCGACACGCCGGATTTCACGTCGCTTTATATAAAGAAGAGAGAAAAAAGAATTATTACGATATGTAAAGCGGGCATTGTCTCGCACCGACTTTCGCAGCTTTTTCTCTTTTTGTGACTTCTTTTTAAGTCATCGTGCTTTTCTCGTGCCGTCTCGCTGGCTCCATTCTATGCCAGCGTTGGTCTTGGCGAGTTCACTCGTCGTCGTCGCCCCGCATTAGATCCGCAGACCTCGCTGCCCTGCTTTCAGTTTTCAGCCTATGCGCGCGAGATGTTTCTCCGCTTCACTTTCGTCTCGTCTCTCCCTCTCCGCTGTCGCATGCATAGGCGCGTGCCATTGTGATGCTCGTACCTCCGGCCCGCTTTTGTGTTAGCGCCTCGAGAAGGAGAAAGACGCGATGCGAGCACGCTGGGTGGCCAGCTCGATGACGCGGGGCAGTCCTGGGACAAGCGGCGACCGTCTGGTCAGCAACGCGGAGCTCCGTACTATACATCTGGAGGGGGCCCCGCATAAATGAATCGAAATGGTTACAAATGACCGCGGGTTAGGTCAGTACTCGCATACGGGATGATCGCCAGCGAAACGAATACAAATGTCAGTTTCCCGTGGCGCGAAAGCGAATGCGTACATCTTCTATCGTACGATGCTTGGCAGCTAAGGGATCCAGGCTGTTAGGCTGGCAATGCTTGTCTCCTGCTGCTCGATCCATTTAACTTACTCTACTGGATCTACAGTAAAATTCAACCATTGAACTATTTGGTCTACAGTAATTAAGAAGCTTGAGGGGATACGTGGCCGCGGCAAGTAAAGGACCAGGTTGACTGGAGAAACATGGCAGAGGCCTTTGCTCTACAGTGGGCTGATGATGATGCTGATGTTGAAAATACAACATATAACTTGGAACAGGGTATGCTAGATCGCGGAAGTGTTAAAATTAATGCTGTGGGAGTGAGTTTAAGGTTATGAAATAAAAGAATGTGTTACCGACTAAGAAACATGAAAAGAGGGAAAAAAAGTGAAAAGCGTAGAGCCGCACTTAAAGTGAGATATCATAAAAGCGGAGAAACTTAGTCTGATTCTAACGCATTCACGCCATCATTAGGATAAAACTGTCCTTAAAAAAAAAGAAGAAGAAAGGAAATAAATGCAGACGATCTTCCAATGCATTAAAAGGGCCAGGAGAGGCTATTTAGTACAAACTGAGTGGGTTACCTAGTGGTAAGCCTCATTCTTCTCCAGGTGAATGCGATGATAAACGAACCGATACACACAGGTCATGCAACACTTAACACACACACGACCATATTATATATACAGCAGGGGCGTAGCCAGAAATTTTTTTCGGGGGGGGGGGGGGGGGGGTTTCAACCATACTTTATGTATGTTCGTGCGTGCGTTTGTATGTGTGCGTGTATATATACGCAAGCAAAACTGAAAAATTTCGGGGGGGGGGGGGGTTGAACCCCCCCAACCCCCCCTTGGCTACGCCCCTGATATACAGGATTCATTTTCTTCTTGTACTGTTTTTGAAAAGCACGGTGACCACCATCCAAGAGTTCCCTCCAAAGGGAACAAACATTCCCTTATACAGTTCTGATACTGAGGCATATATATGATTACTGTATATGATGGGCACGGTGCGAAATGTCTTGATCTGATTAACCGCTTCCACGCGTGAAGAGACGGCAAGTCCAGTCATTGTGCAGGAAGCGATTCTTGAAGGCAACGCGCACGTCGCCGTAGCAGATGATGCAGCTCCTTTTCACGCGCCACACCTTTTCGGCTGCGTATTTACGTAGTCTTGTCTTTGCTAAGACGTTCAACAATAGTAATTTTATTGCCGATGATCGCGTGACCCGAGTAGAAAATATCTTTCGCGACCTCAATGTGCACGTGTCAGACGGAGACCCCATGTCGACAGGCAGAAGATTGTTTATTTTATGTTGAAGGGATCCAAGTGGTGGAAAAAAGAAAGAGAAAGAAATGGGCAGAATTGATGTAAGTATACTCTGTGTTTAAACATGTCGACATACCCCGCGTCTTACACAAAGCGAGCCGCTCATCGTACACCACTGATTTTATAAAAAATGTGCTGTGGCTTCTGCGTAGATAAGACTTTTTTTATATATTACAAAGTTTAAAATTTTCGATGACAGAGATAATTTAGCGAATGACTTCCATCCGAGTAAAGAAAGCGTGCAACCAACCAACGAACGAAGGGGCTGCACAGGACCTTGAGACCGTTCTTGGAAGTGGTGCAACAGGAGTATATCGCGCATTCCCCGCGGTTGGGACAGCCTTCTGAACGGAGAAGAATAGGCGAGACGCGGTCTAAAACAGATGCCTATCGTCGTTTCTTGCGCGCACTTGCAAGAAGCTGTAAAGGACGGCTGATTTCGCAAGACTGCGGCACCATAGAGTGCTTGCGAGCGAGCCATGTGGCACGGCTGCGGCCGCTTAGTTCAGCGAACAATTCTTGCAAGTGCAGCCGACAAACTGGAGGGCTTTACGTGGGCCATAGACAACGCGCTCATTCAGCTGCATTTGCTTGCACTGCGACTTTACAGTCAAAGAGGACGGGCTGTACTGCAGTCGTATGCGTCACGGCAAGCTCTATTTAGCGAGCTCTGGTTTAAACATAATCGCCTAACTGGTGTGGTACCTCATTTGAGCTTTGTTTGATTTCTTCGAGAAAAGAATGAAACAGCGGCGAGTATTTTTACGAGTAACCAGCGGCTGACATCCCAACATGCATGGCCATGTGCACATATCCACGTGCGCAGGTCTTCAGGCAAGGAGGTTCACCATAAAGGGAAAAGAATATGCAAACATAAAAAAGTCGGGGAACATCAATGTGTTGACCCATGTATACGCGTTAGAACATGCAATTACTCACGAAATGCTTTATGACAACACACGCGTGCACTTAAGGTGTGTACATTCATGTAGACCTAAAGATGCGTTCGCTGTGATTTCAGCTGAATGCAAGATGTACTCGCTAAGATCGTTCGCTCCATACGAGCAATGCTGCAGGCAACTTGCGAGGCGATCGCAGTGACTCCATTCGCAAGTTGGGGACTCCCTATTATAGATAGCAGAAAATCGCCGAGAAACGGCGTTAGTGTTTGCATATAAATTCCTCTACTATACTGTAGCTAATCTCTCTTTTGTAATTTTCTTTTTCTCAGCCAGGCATTGTTCGCTACTCGTTGTGCAACAACATCAATTGTCGATTGGAGAGCAGACCTGTGAAATGGGTGCGTAGGCGCGCATTGTCAATGCAAGGCCCTTGCTTACACGCCTCTCGCGTAGCTTGGCACCGTCATGTTTGTTTGATCTGCATTCAGAGCGGCCACCTTCCTCACCTTCGTGCCTTGCCTTGGGTTGTTCGGTCGGCACAAAAGGCAACTGCGTTTCAGTTTCTTTCTTTCTTTCTTTCTTTCTTTCTTTCTTTCTTTCTTTCTTTCTTTCTTTCTTTCTTTCTTTCTTTCTTTCTTTCTTTCTTTCTTTCTTTCTTTCTTTCTTTCTTTCTTTCTTTCTTTCTTTCTTTCTTTCTTTTTTAAGCATGCATGTACCGTGCACGTGAGGGATCGGCTTACAATTGAGTCACAAAATGTGTCGTTGTAACGCTTAGTTGCCGAATAGGGGTTCACTTCCACATAGGGACGTGACTGGCGCACTTTGATGGTTTGATGGACAGCGGAATAAAAGTTGCCCTTGTATTAAAATTTCAAACCGATGTGCGACGCGACGTTAGACGGACGACAACCTGATATTAAAAAAATTGCAGTCATAGCTTTTGATTGTTGGTTATCTCATAGAGCCACAAAAGCCAATAAATCATGTCAAATAACGATCCATCTTACACGCTACTTTAAGAGAGATATTTCAGGACTGCCCACCTGGCCAGGGAATTGCTCGCTGTATTTACTGTTCGAGCAACCGAGTACCTGGTGCTGTACCGACCACGGCAGCTGTTGCCGTACCTTGGGACATTGTGATAAGTACATTCTACTGTACAGACAATGCATATTAGGTGCATCGTATCGTGGTTTCGAGGCTGCAAAATAATGTTCTCAAGCTTCACATATTGCCTCGAGATGCATCACGTGGTACAGACCGCAAAATAAAATGCTTGACGTCCACAAGCTGCTTGAAGAGGCCTCGCATATGGTGTGGCTGCCGTTATCGACGTTCAAGTGCTGGAACCGTACACGGAGTGGATCGCAGACCGGCCGGGACGTTTCCAGCGACCCTGTGTACCGTGCTGCGGGTATTTCTGGTGTGCCAGAGCCATTCGCCTCTACTGATTGCTCATTGTTATGGACCGGACCTCTCCTCCTTTCCCACAGTCTCGATCCTTGAGCGTCGTTTCGAAAACGTGCTCCCGAAGCGCGCCTACGTAATGCCGCACGAAGGAGAGGCAAGCCTGCACCGGGAGCAGGAATAGCCGATGCCCTAGGTGTGCTCTCAAGGCCGCACAGAAGCCACGCAGCGACAGCCGTCATTCCAAGCTGTGTCTGGGAGCGTACAGGAGCACTCGCGGCGAAGAAAGACAACGAGCAGGAGCACGAGGAGAGGCTCTAAGGAACACGAAGGTTTATGCTGCTGGCCATTTGGCTGCAGCGGTCGTTTATTAAAGCGATGAACCGTGAAGACGAAGTAGCCGAGCCGCAGCAGGTGGGGCGGCTGAAGTCGCGCGCCAGCGAAGCTTTTTTTTATTCCCGCGCGCGCAGCCGACAATACGAATTCCGCGTCTCCTCCCCCCTCCTCCGAATACTTGTCATTCCTCCTTGGTTGGCCTCTCTCCTGGCCAGCGTCCCTTTTGGCACCGGTTTGATCGCGAACCGCTTCATTCTTCGGATCGAGTTTTCAGAGTGGTTACGTTCGTCGAATTATCAGGTTCGGAGCGTGAGGGGAAGGCAGTGATCGGTGGCTGACCGCGGCCTTCGCGAGTTCTTGCCTCGGGCGCTCCCTCTCCCGACGTCACCGCCTCAAGCTCATTCTTCGCCGCCGACCTCCACGCGTACCCGCGAAGAATGCCGTTCCACTTTCATCGCAATTTCGCAGAGGAGAAATAAGGAGCGCGGAAGAAAACACACTCCTTTATTGCTGCGTGTCGTGGTCGAGCTGACACGGAATGGGCGATTCGCAACAGAAACAGGATTCGGTGGCCATTGATGTAAACACGCTTTGTAGGTGTGGCAGAAAGTGGTGGGCGAGGAAAACAAGAAAGGGAGATAGAAAAGAAGCCGCGCGCCGTGATCTGCGTGAAAAGAAACATAATAAACCGAGAGAGAACGCAGTGCGGAGGAAGAACACAGCCGCAGGAGGTGAAGCCGGCGCTGTTGGCAACATCCTCGAGAGGAATAAACAGGGTGACTGTTTCTGCGTGGTGTAGCCGTGATGAAGAAACAGGGACAGGTTGGTCCGAGCGGCCGGCGTGTGTCCGCTTCCTTCCGCGATCGTTCCGCTTCTTAGCTTCGAACGACGCCTCTTATGCGGGCCACCTGAACGCGAACGCGAGCTGTCGAAACCTCAAGTGCCGCGCGCTCAAGTGGCATTTCTACATGCAGACGCCTTCTCCTTTTAGAGTAGGAAACGTTTGCCTCTCAAGCAGCGAAAATCGAAATGCATCTGAAGAAATAATAGAAAGAGAGCACTCGGAGAAGCAAGCTGTATCTGGGGCGGGCTGAGCCACTTGTGAAGGCGGAAGGGTTGGAGTCTGAATTATTTTTGTCGAGGTGAGGCTGGATCAGTGAACGGCGCCCTCACCGCATGGCCGTATACATGTAACCCCGCAAGCTGATGTACTCATATTCCCAAAAGAAGGGTTCGAGGGACTCGTTCCTTTGTTAGACACGACCAAAGAAGCCAACAAACAGTGAAGCCATAAGGGATATTACTCGTAGTATTTTTTTTACTGTAGTATGATCCACTTCCTCGGGGTCCCAGTAAAATTACAATGATTTATAGCGTAGTGGGTTCCTCGCAAGTGCACTTGTATTGGTTGCCAAGGAAGCCCATAAGCGCATGATCCATTTCGTCGAGGTCTCAGTAAAGTTCTTCGCCCCTCCACCCCCCCCCCCCCGTCTCTCTCCCACGTCAACGTATGTTATACAGCATGACGGGAGAGGGAAATAGCGACCGGGCGTCACCCAATGCAAATTACATAAATGGTGGGCCGTTTAAAGATTCCAACCCATTACAAAGGGCTGAGCCATAATTCTTCATCGTCATCAGTCGTCGCGTCAACAAAGTGCACATAATGCCTTACAGACGTGTAGCTGGTGCCTCGCTTCTCCGCAGAATGACGAATAATGGCTTAGTAGGTGCTTCCCAACTTCACAAAAAATTGTGATTTATGGCTAGTGGGTACCTTTCTAGTGTACTTGTATTGTAACTTCAAGAGAGCTTAACGGGCTCTAGAAACGCCGCTTTTCCAGCTTTCGCTGTGACTGTGCTGCGGTTTCAGCGCAAGCCTGGCGTTTTTTCTTGAACTTCTATTTCCATTTGGGCCATAACTAGTACTACGGTTAACAATCTACAAGTAACATTCCCTATGGCTTCATTGTCTGTTGACTTCATAAGGTTATATTCCCGAAACAGGGGCGGCAGGAACAAAATAGACCACACAAACGAAAGGTAAGATGCTCTACCACACTGAACGATTGGTGACACTTAGCGACTCGAGCAGATCTATTTTACTATAGAGAATGACGAGACATAATATTGGCTAGAACTTGACACCGCTAATTGTATAAGTACACGCTATTGCTGAATGCGCGAGCCTGCATGGACAACTTTTCACACTCTCATTTATCCAATCGACGACTACTAAGACATGCAGTGTCGCACACACAGCGACACGCTCGCGTAATCTAAACACTGCTCAACTGTGTATCACATATGTCCAAAGTGGGCGAAGTCCGTGTTGCTATATATAAAAAAAAAGTGCGTGACCGGTGGTGCAATCTAATTTTTGTCTTCTACATGAACAGCCCTTAAGCTGCGAAAAACAGCTTCTCTCGTGTCATAGTCTCTCTTGGAAACGTATAAAGCATTTAACGTGAACGCTTGGGCGAGGTGGTAGTTTGCTGCGCAAGGAAAATTTGCGACGCGAAAAAAAGAAACAGCAGCAACGAACGGACGAAGACGTCTGCGTCGCCTCACATGCCTCTCTTCGTCCATTCGTTGCATTTTTTTTTAAGCTGTCAATTTTTCTTGTTTAGACCGTGTGCAAAGTGCGAGTTTCACTTACTGTTCACTCGTGACGTACAGTGGTTGGAGACCATGCTTTAAACTGCACTGCTTTTGTGATTACCTCACACTCCTTTTTGTCAGAGGAGCGTGTTACCTCCGAAGTGGAAGTCCGTCTATCACAGAGTAATGAAGAGCACGAAATAAAAGAGAGAGAGAGAGAGACGAAAGGAAGAAGAACATGGAACGAGCGCTGAGGGGTTACTCAGCGCTCGTCCCCTGTTGCCATTACTATGCTCCCTTACCAACCAGCCCAGCTTACCACTCTCTTGAACTTTATCCGTCTATTATGTTATCGCTCCGTTACAATTCCGCATGGCGACATGGACAAGTTGCTGCTTACTTAATCGCAAGAAGGTACTGTTGACATACTACAAGAGTTTCGCAAGTGTACACACCACGGCAACCTATAGCGTGTTAACCGACGGGCCAAAGGAGCACACGCTTCACGATACATTTGTTATTCAAAGCGGCAACCGCCAGAGTTTATTCATACAGGGCCAAATAAAAAATAAAAAATAGCCATTTAACCGTCTTAACACGAAAGAGGACAGCGAACGAGAGAGAGACAGAGAATGAAAAGAAATCCAAGAACAGCGCAACAATGAAACAGAGAGCGACCATCCGTGAGAGACATTTGTCAGCCTGTCGAAATTCAGAGTAAGAAGGCGAGCAGCGAGTGAATAAAAGCGAAGACACCGTGACACGAGACGTCGTCCTCGCAGAGCAACCGACACGCTCCAGCCGACGTGTGTTCGCAAGGCCCGCCGCTGCCAAGATCGTGCTGTGGCGTGCGCACGTCTCGCGGTCTCGTCCGTTTCGCCTCGGCGTCGTGCGTCTTCCACGAGTCACGCGTCTTGTTCCGAAAGATCGGTCGGGACAGCTGCGCTGCGCCAAGTAGTGCGTGACGCGCCGAGTGGCCCTCAATGAGCCCTTACGACGGCTTTACGGCTCAGAACCCGGCCACCTCCGTCGCGTCCTTTATTGCGTGTCAAATGTGTGCGACTGGGCATCGTTAGTGAGTCACCGCTGCAGTCCGCAGACGCCGAGGTGCAGCAAACGCTCTGAAAGAGCTTTAAAGAGCTATCTCTCGTGATGACATAAAAAAGGGGAAAAAAATATCAGCCACGCTCGGGTAAAGTGTTGCGCAACAAGGATCAGCAAATGAAGCGGTCTGGAGATGCGCTCTGGTGAGACGACCTTGCTGCTGGCGGAAGAGAATGTTTGGAAAGCGGGGCGTCGTTTTGAATGCGAAAAAAATTAACGCAAACGAGACAAAAGTTCCTGGAAGGACGGAGACGAAGTGATCGACCATCTCTGATGAAGGGCAGTGTTAGCTTAGAGACCAAAGTTCAGTCACGGGCCCTTCTCTTCATCATAGCGATGACGTCTACATCTCGATGTGTCGGCTTCTCTCCTTCACCCATACTTGATCAGCGAAAGTAATGGTGACTTTACGAATGAAGTAATTTACACTATAGATTGAGAAAATAAAATGTAAACAAAGGGCACAGGACGGGCCTAGTGCTCTCGTTAGTGTTGTTCTCTACACGTAGAATAAATCTTGTCGTCGAACTCATTGCCTGATGTTTAAGGAAAAGGCGAGTTTCAGGAAAATTTTAGATTATGAGGCGGTGATGTTTAAGGGAACGTTTAGATTATGAGGCGGTGAGCTCCCTTTGCGCTTTCCGCAGGGAAACGTCGGCTACGTGACTGACATTAGGATCCAACGAAGCTGGCGATTTAGGACAGAGCTGAGTGTACTGCCGCGGACTGTGCATTGTCTCGTGTATGTATCTATATATATACATGCTGTTCGCGCCCGATGTTCCTGCATATCAAGAACATCTTACGCGTACAATCAGTATAATCAGTGTGACTTGGCAATCATAAAATAGAATGATGAGTGGAGCGTTTTCGAGAGAGGAGACGCCAGCAAGATAGATATGATGCTTATTGTTTGGAGACTATACCGTATACGCTCCATGACATTTTGTAGCCTGTATCGCGAAAAAACAAACAAAAAAAAAAGGTAGTGCAAGGCACCGGTTGACTCAAAGTTATGTCTCGCACGCACGCAGATCAAGTCGTATCATTGCTCAAGGAAACAATTATAGTGTGATTATAATACGAGCAAAATAGTATGATGTATTTTTCATTAAATATCGATGTTTTTATGCATTTTTGACCAAAGAGATGATACTAAAAAGATAAGGGGTCTGTGTTTCAAAAGTCATTCTTGAATTCGATTAAGTGACGAAAGCTTACAAAATGGTGGCGTGCCTTAGGCTAATACCAGAAAGCGTGTCGTATGAAAACTGGCCTAGAAAGTGATTTTTAGTTAATAGCCCGATAATTATCCAAACACGTCTTGGATAACATGCGAGAAAGTTGCAGTTCTCGATTACTAAAAAGTGCACTTGTAGCTATAGAGTATATCCGGGGTGCTTAGTGTACCTCAGAACTTCAGGCTGCATTCACATACGATGCAAGCAAAGTCATCGTTTTAAATGCGAAGCATTTCTTAGAGAACCTTTAGCACTTTGAGCGTTTCTATCTATCTATATATCTATCTATCTATCTATCTATCTATCTATCTATCTAGCCGCCTACGTCTAGGTGCTCTGATGATCGCCTCCTTAGCTTGGTGTAGAACAAAATTGGCATGGGAGGGTATGAGGATTTGACGAATATGACTGTGGTGCCATGACATGAATAACGTGAAAATCCTGTCGCGTACGTCGTCAAACCCTTTCCTCCAGACACGTGTGGCACATACCCGTTTACCACGAGCCGCGGTGTACGGGTATGCGCCACAGGTGATTGACAGTTTATATCTACCCAGGAACGTCGAGGACAGACATTGGCAATTTAAATGAGAGAGAGTCAAGAAAAACCGACATCAGCAACGTTGGCCCGACGAATCGAAAGAATAAGAATTAGGATCCCAGCAGGAATCGAACCCAAGCATTCTGCGTGGCAACCAGGTATTCTACCACAGAGCCACGCCTGGTCTATAGACTCGTTTGGAAAAACAGCCTATGCAGGCGTAATGTCGGTGCAACGTCAATTGCGTTTGTGGTGCTGGCTATCTAATTTTACAAGAAAGCAATAAACAATATGTACTCCTACGATACAGGCGTCATATCAGTTGACGTCTGTGGTTCCAGTGTTGGCTCCGCTTTTATAGCAGTCAAATAAACATTACATTTGTATTCCTATGATTCAGCAAGCTATATTGAAGCATTGCTCAACCCCGGTGGAATACATTAGCGAAAGTTACGTGTGATATTCACATGATTGCACCATAAAGTGCACTTAGTTTCGCCAATACTGACGTATGTACTCTAGCGTGAGGGCTGATATTACGTCGCACCATAAGTTACCCTTTAAGCGCCAGTGCTGTCGACGTGCCTGGTTAGCCCACGATGTGCACACAGCTATCACCAGGCCCATAGCTAGGGGGGAGGGGGGGGCTAGCCCCCCCCCCCCCCCGAAATTTTGGTGGAGTAGGTGTTTTTACCAAAAATAAATAATGAAAATAGGTGTTTTTCTCAAATAGTCAAGGTTTTCAAAACGTCCCACCCCCACCCCCCCTGAAGAAATTCCTGGCTACCACACTTACAAACAGACATCGATCCACCTCGTAGCGCTTGGCTCAAAGCCATAAAATACAGCATAGAAGTACTGGCTGACTGCTTCGCATAAAACCGATTCCCACAACGCGTGGGATCGGCCGAATTTATGTTTTCACTTATTTGTTACTTGCGCACAATTTTAGGCCAGTGTATGACAATATACAGGTGATGAGAAGAGGGAAACGATATATTCCTTTTTAAGTGTTTATTTTTCCACACCCATACAGTATGCGTGAAGTGGAAAACCCTAGACTTCGTTATGCACGCATACATCCATGTCGTCAACAAGGTAATTGAGAAATTTGTGAGATACGACCAACCTCGTTACACAAGTGCCGTGCCAGACTTCACCGGAAATTCTGTCGTTACATTGAATCATTTGCCAAAGCCTTCTGCAGTCAGCAACGACCGAATAAATTAGAGCTGTTTTTGCAGTGGGATTCTTCTTGCGCTCCACTTGGCACGGTTATAGGGACCGCAAAGCGTAATACATTAGGCATTAACGAGAAAGCAGATAAAGAATGCTCGAATTCACTTTCGCTCGTAATGTTTCCACCTCATCCATTATTGAAGCACGTATTTTCTGCCGTGCGTGAATTGCAATCAGCGCGAGTTGGCACACACGGCACAACCTGGTCGACCTGTTGACTCTGCAAGAAGGAAGTGGCTCGCTTGTTATCTATGCAAATGCATGTATGGTATGAACCGCACAGCGCAGGGCAGTCCGGTTAAGCAGCCGCGACCGAGGGAAAATATGTAAGCCAGCCACGACCTGGAATCGCATTACTCTAGACGCCTTAGATGTCAAGATATCGCACCTTCTGGGAATACAGGAAGGCCACAGCTCTGTCGTGACGCAGCTCTCATTCAAAGTTTTACTCTCAGGCGACGAAAAGAAAAAAAAAATCTTACGAGGCTTTTTACGTGTGGTTTCTCATTTGTTCTCGCTAGAGACCCCATTCTATCACTCCCGTAACCGCTTTTAAAGCGAGCATATAGGAACTTAAGCCCAGTTATCACCTGTCGGCGTGGCGAGCACAAGGACCAAGGGAAGCGTCTCTCGCTACCATCTATAGCAGCTTGGTAAAGGTTCAACGCGTGCAATAAAATAAAAGTGCAGTTAAATGTCTCGCTAAATTTGAACTTTTACTCTGTATTCCTCCTTCTTTACGTTGCGTGGTATACACGCACGCGCACAACAACAACAACAACAACAACAACAAAAGGTAAAGGCGTAGAGCAATGTAGGAATTGCCTCAACCGAAATTCAAATGAAGTAAATTTATCAAGCCAAATAAAGTCCTAAAAGAGCTTCCTGGGCAAGTTAATTCAGACCGTGAAATGGAGACCGTATATGGTCCCAGAGGCCACACTATTGTGCATTAAAGCTATAAGAGCAATTTTTTATACTTCCTCATTTACAAAAATATTTCTGTTCTTAAATTTCACATTTTGAAATCAATTGAAAAAAGACACTAGGCTCGCTGCGCAACGGCCATGAGGCGAGACTTCCGGTATGTCTGTATAAGGGGCGCGCGTTGATTAAAACCAGCCAGTGACGTCAGCGGCAGAGTGAAATGCGAAAGAGAACATTGTTTCTCTTCGTTTGCACGGGCTTTGAATCCTGCAGACTAATAACCTCAGTTCTCTTGCACCAATCTTGGTCATTATCTTTGCGTCCATATCAGTATCCAACGCTACGCTCACTCAAATGCCAAAGAAGACAGCCAAAGAAACGTTGAAGGGCGAGTCTCAACGCAGCGCAACACCATCCGCTGTTCGAAAGAATACAGGCTTCGCGGTGGATGCAAAAATGAAAAGGAAGCGATGACGTGCTTGCCGTTGGTCCCGGGGGTAAAAATGGCACAGCTCTTGGCATAGGCGTGCGCACAGGGGGGGGGGGGGGGGGGCTTAATCACTTAGGAGGGGGGGCGCAAAATCTGCCTCGTACATTGACTTAGTGGGGGGGGGGCGCTACGATGAACCCCCCCCCCCCCTGATGGGGAACTCTGCGCACGCCTATGGCTCTTGGAACGCCTCGTATCAGTCATCCTCGGTCGCCATTGTCGTCAAAAACCTGCATGGCCATAACCTTGCACTTTATACTGGAAAATTTAACACTGCGCAAAACACACGAGGACTAGAAAGGAACACTTAAACAGGCAAGCGCAGTGTTCCTTTCTAGTCCTCGTGTGTTTTTGGCATCGTTAAATTTTCCAGTATGTTACATCAACTCGCCCACATCAAGCTCCTTCCGCTTGCAATTTATCTTTAAGAACGGTAAAAGCACACTAGAAGCAGCGACAAAGACGGCACACACGCGAACACACACAGGGTTTTTACCGTTTTTAAAAATGGACTACCAACGTGCTCATATTGCCACCTTAGTGAACTTGCACTTAAAAACAATTTCGGGACAGGTCCGACTTGGCGCCCCCTTCAGATGAGTAGAGGGGGACGCGTACCTAGATCTAAGTAAAAGGTGTTCTTGCATTTCGCCTTCATCGAAATGCAGAAGCCGGGGCCGGAAATCGAACCGGCGCCCTTGTGCTTCTCAACGCAACAACATCTCAGTGGGTCGCTGAACTCTCCTGCAAAGGAACATTACTGCGTTATTCACTTGGGTGTGCACCAGTGCGAGCAAGTCCCACAGTTGAGGAGCATTACTCGGTCACAAGGATTTCCTTCGAAATAAAGAAAGGAAAAAAAAAAAGAAAGGCTTTTCTGAGCAAACATGGCGTGGGCATAGATGCGAGCTTTCAGCGGTCGTTGGCCACGCGTGGAACGGTCTGCTGCCAAAGGTGCGTTGCGTTCACCTTCGGGTCGTGCGTGTCTACGCGCACTTCAAACAGAACTGGGAACTCGGATTTCGCTTTTCACGCCGTTTTACACGCTCTGACCCGCAGAAGACGCACGCAATGGCGCCTACGTAAAGGGCGACTCACGCGACCGACACGACGTTGTTGAGATAATAACAAAAATATTACAGTGGTAAGGAAAAGCAGTCAAATTGGGGTCACACATGTCGCGCTCGCGTCACGCGGCGGCGGCACGGGCGCCGCGTGTTTCGCAGAGGCGGCATGCGCGCTCGTGAGCTCGACAAGCGACCGCGTGTGCAAGCGACAGTGCAGCGAGAAAGAGTGGGGTGACGACGCCATTGTCTTACGTCGAGGAGAGAGGGCTAGCGCGTGATGAAGACAATGGAATTCGTTGTTTAATTTTTTCTGTTGTTGCGCCACTCAGTACGAGAAGAGGGGTGTAACCAAATGAAAGAGACAGCTCGCTCATTTGCAATTGCGCAACCTATGTGAACGCGACACCAGCGCTCGCTTCGGCGGGATTCGATACTCTCGTTGGCTCGCGCGGAGCAAATAATTGGGGCCGAGCGTTGACTCCGCGCCGGAGTCTCTCTCTAGCGGTTTCGCTCTCGGCGTTATACGGGGTTTAGGGTGGCGGGCCTAATGACTCCGAAGGGAGTGCCCTATCACTCGGCCCGTTCAGCAGGTGTGGCCCTGGCTTGATTGCAGCCAATGACGACCTGTAAGGACGCCTGTTTGCGCGGCAGAAGGCTGACGAGTGCCACTCGAACAAGTTGCGAAGGACGTGTCCTACAAAGGGCACAAAAATAAAAACAAACAGCTCTCGCTTTCGCCCCGTTTGCATACGTCTGTGTGCGCGCGCACGCCTGTAGAGCTTGTCACTGTTGGTATGCGAGCGGCTTGTCTCTGTGGGAACATCGGGGCGAAGTCGGCTCCTTATCGTGGTCCAGTGTATACAGCGGAGGACTCTTATCGGGGAAAAAAGGGTTCTGCAAGGCTGTTTAATCCTTCGCAGACAGTTGCATTTAACGACCACAGACTCATTGCTTGGGTCGGCCCGAAGAAACTGGGTTTTGGGCATAGATACTGCATGGAAGTTACGAGCTTTGCACCCTGCGGGTTGTGACGTCTTTTGCATTTCAATGACGCTGTCTGTGCAACTGCTGATATCGCTTTAGTCGAGAAATTGATGGGAGGGATTCGGCGCCACGCATTGGCACCAACCTCTCCTTTTATACACTTAATAAAAAAGGGAGGGTTTGAAACTGTATCGACGATATTTTGTGTAAAGCTGTTATTTCACTCGCAAGGAAGTGAGACATGTTGTGAAACTATGTTTCAACCAACAGCTTTTTCCTGCTGCTGATAAATGGAACTACGTCGCTACAACATCGAGGTCGACCAGCACTACTGAAGCTTATGCGTCACCTCTTCTGTCTCTCTTTTCGCCCCCTTATGTCTTACCCCAGTGCAGGGTAGCATATCAGACGTGCGTTAGGTTAACCTCCCTGCCCTTCCTTGCTTCTCTCTGGCTGTCACTGAATTCACCTCGATATCAATAAGAGCGCTCGAGAATACGTCTCAATTTCGTACTCATAGTCTACATGACACAAACACTCTGAGAATACTCGTTCCACGCCTACTGCTTTGAAAAGAATTGAATAGACGGAACCTATATCATGAACCACGAAGCCGTATTGTTGCAGGATTTCCTCTCAGTCATCAAGCATAACTGCCGTAATTTTTATAAGCTACCGACTCAATCACACATCCTGTCCAACTGTTTTGTGTAATGCGTGCAATACAATTTTGACGAGCAAGATGTTCTGTATATTTTTTTATTGCATCTGCACCGCTATTTATATTTACTTTTCTAACAAGTTTTGATGATGTATGCCACTTTTGCTAAAATGCTGCAAAGGATCGGCAGTATGTATAAACAAACGACGTGGGGAGAAATGAGCTCTAAAAATTTTGCTCCGATTGCTATACTGTCGGAGCAATTATTCGTGTACATAATTTATTTAGAATACGAGACACGGGACATATACCATTTCTGAGCGTAAGTGTACATCTGAGGATGACGTTAAAATATTTGTTTTTTGTTTCTAAGTGCTATTTTAAGTGACCTACCGACTTCGTTGATATGCTCGTCGTCACAGTTGGTCTCCAGGTGCTCTTATCAACAGTTCTGATGTAAGGAGTCGTTTTTTTTTTTTTAATACGGTTCCTAGACTAGGGCAGGTTGTCCATCAATGTTACCTCAGTTGTTCTGTTGATATCGAGGTCAGGTAAGTATTTGGTACTATTCTGTCTATTGAAGTGTTTTAAAGTTTATGCTACCATTATTGGGTCACGCCTTTTGCGAAACGTGTATCAAGTGGAGTATTGTGTCACTGTTTTTCCAGGTTTCCCCAGCAGGGTGGCGCTGCAACCGCCATGTCCGAGCTGGAGAAGATCAAGAAGGGTCTGCTGAAGAGCGCCAACGGCGATGGACCAGCGCTGTTCGAGGATCCGGACTTCCCGGCCAGTCAAAACTCGGTCTTCTATCATCAGACTCCGCCTTTCAAGTTCACCTGGCTCAGGCCCAAGGTGAGCTCGAGGACGCGATGTAGTACTCACTATGTCGTCCGTCCAACCAACCGTTCGAATGCACGAAAACATAGTTTCCTTTCGGTAGCGTATCGAGAACTTCAGCCGTGTAGGTCCGTTGGAGCTACAACTCGAAAAACATGCTGTGTGGTGGCCCGAACATTTTCTCAGTGATGAGCTTGGTGGCACAAGGCCTATCCACTCCTGCATGCATAGTGGTGCGATTTTTTTTTTCGGGGTGGGCTCCTGCCTGCATTAGCGCGTATTATGCACAGCGCAATGTTGTTAGCACTATGGAGAGGCAATATTATTTTTTGATGAAATATTATTTGTCCAGAACAAAATGTCCAGA
Source organism: Rhipicephalus sanguineus (assembly GCF_013339695.2). Lineage (NCBI taxonomy): Eukaryota > Metazoa > Arthropoda > Arachnida > Ixodida > Ixodidae > Rhipicephalus > Rhipicephalus sanguineus. The sequence continues at coordinate 206,698,419 of NC_051178.1, read as the reverse complement.
AAAATAATGTTGTCCAGAACATCTTAAAAAGATGTTCTGGACAAAATTGCCGCTCTCACCCTTTCGATTAAATAGTTAGTCCAACTGTGGCAGTAAGTTTAATTATTTACTTTATCAATGAAAAACATACTCGTGACTGGCATGAATAATGTATCCAAGCGTAAAATTGTCATTTGCATACAGCCGCCCCGCCACGGTGGTCTAGTGGTTATGGCGCTCGACTGCTGACCCGAAGGTCGCGGTATCGAATCCCGGCCGCGGCGGCTGCATTTTCGATGGAGGCGAAAATGCTTGAGGCCCGTGTACTTAGATTTAGGTGCACGTTAAAGAACCCCAGGTGGTCGAAATTTCCGGAGCCCTCCACTACGGCGTCTCTCATAATCATATCGTGGTTTTGGGACGTTAAACCCTAATATTATTATAGTCATTTGCATACAGCCGTTCGCTATACTTAAAAGCATTGCGACGATGTGTCGAGATAGCAGGTATGAAATCACTCCCAATTTTTAGCTCCTGAAACTTTATCAAGATTACGGTCTAGGGGGACATATTATGTATAAATAAATATAATTAAGCTTATATTCAAATAGTGCTCGGCATTCTTTGCTCCCATTTCTGCAGGAAATTTGCTCTAGTCCGCAGTTTGTCTCCGATGGCCCATCGCAGTTCGACATCACTCCTGGCAAATTAGGTAAGGGGCACTTTCTCTATTTTGGTACTAGCTGAATGCTCTCATACCTAAGTTAGATCGACAAATGTTGACTGAATGCTCTCCGTACTGCGTCGTTTGCGCGGCCTTTTTTATATCCCGACAACGGCAGTGCTAAGTGCAAGCTTGTTTACAGACTGTGAATTTGAGCCGATAACTGCTCTGTGGACCGGGAAGTTGCCATCCAGTAAACGAGCTGCTCGTTCTAGTTTAAGTATACTAGTGACATCATTATCATGATTACACCAACAGCAACACCAAATTCATTTGAAATATAGCCCGCGACCGCAGCAGCTCAACGCCGCAGCCACCAAGTCTTTTCAGATAAATATGTTGAAGGAAATGATGTTTCTTCAAAAGAACCACTAAAGACACTAGGTAGCCGGGGAGGTGGGGGGAGGAGGTGTTCAATAGCCCCCTCCCCCGAAATTTTTAATTTTTGCATGTGTATATATGCACGCACACAACAAACGCACGCATGAACATACATAAAGTATGGTTTGACCCCCTCCCCGTACGAAAAAAAGTTCTGGCTACGTCACTCACTACAGATGTATACTGCGTATACTTTCCACTAACATTGACGAACCAAATCACGGATGACTACACTGTAAATCTGTGCGATTTGTCGGACCTTCACCTTGCGGAGGCTGCTGTGGAGACAACGGGTATAGCACAAACTAGTTTCACTTGTCCGTGTCCCTTTTGCCCTATCTGAGGTCAGCGAACCAAATTTCGTTGGCGTTAACCCGCTTTCGCTTCTCTAACAGCGTTCAGCTTCTTCGCCCCGATACGTGCAACTGCACACGCCATTCGTTTCGCGGCCGTTCAATCACGTGCCGATCGGCGTCCGCGATCAATGCGCGCCGTTTCCTCATTTCAGCTTTCGCCTCGGCGTATACAAAGTCGTCGAAGCGTTCGCATCTTATCCGCGACGCCGCATCTCGGCGGCGAACTTTCTCGTTACGCGAGATCGCCACGATCGGGTCATCAGCCTACACGCCGCCCGTAAAGCCGCTCGCTCGCGGCACTGTACACATGCACTCGAGGTCACTTACTCCAGCGTGTGGCTTTCTTTCTTCCCCTGTTTACATTGCCTATACGCAACGCGCGGTTTGCCGGGCGCACTGACATTTCTAGGTCTGCAAGAAATGCTGCCCTCACTTTTCGAATCGAGGAAGCGCCATTGGGTATAAGAGACGCCGCCGCAATTCAGTGGACGGCAATACAGGCGCATGCAGCCAAAATTCAACGCGACAAAGAAGCAGCGAAGGGTCCCCGAGCACCGCTAGTAATCGAAAAAAATCGAAAACTGAAGGATCGTGGGTTTGATCTGGACGTTCACAATGCGCTGAGGAGCAAACAGGGAGAGGGAAAAGACGTGGGATTGCTGGACAACAAGCTGGCAGTGGTGTGGGCGACGCGTATGAGATACTTGCATTGGTTGGGACGCGCCCGTATGTTTTCGGGTTACGGAGCAGGGAGATAGCCTTCGAAGCCCCGGCTTTCTGTAGGCTATACGTGTCCAGTCGCTAACAAAGGACGGTTTTCGCAATTCTCAGCTGTATTCGAGTATATGGAGTACACGCAAAAGAAAAGAAGCGCACGCGCCCGAAAACGATGCCGATACAACGGTACAACGAGCTGCTTGACTGGCGATGGCGATTCGCATGTTCCTTATTGACGCTGCATGGGGCTCTCATCCAGTGTTTTCACTGGTCAAAACTTCCGCATGGTAGCGTGAGAAGTTCGCGTGCGGCGAGCCTTCCGCGTGTTTTTCATTATATTTTTCCCTTCCCTGAAGCAGGTTTCCTGATTCTGCCTTTTGTATTGTAATGAAGCCTCCGGGAAGTGCACGCTCGAGTATATTCTCTGCTCGCCATTCGCACTCTACTGACTCCATTTTATGCTTCAGTGACTTTATAATTTGCACGGTAGCGATCGCAAACTGAAACAAAGAAAAGAAGCTTGCCGGTGTTCCTCCAACTCAACGAATGAAGAGCGCAGAACGGGTTTCAGTAATTACTGAGGCCCCAACAACTTTTGCTTGAGTACGTTTTCTTTCTTTCTTTCTTTCTTTCTTTCTTTCTTTCTTTCTTTCTTTCTTTCTTTCTTTCTTTCTTTCTTTCTTTCTTTCTTTCTTTCTTTCTTTCTTTCTTTCTTTCTTTCTTTCTTTCTTTCTTTCTTTCTTTCTTTCTTTCTTTCTTTCTTTCTTTCTTTCTTTTGACTGTAAACTTTGCACAAATTATCCTTGATCGTCCTGTTCGTGAATTATCTGTCTCTTTTCGGAATTTTTCAATGAAACTAGTATTTGTGGCGCGTCAAATTTAAGAAGTTCGCGCTTAGTTATTTACTTACTACATTTCTTGGTGTTCCATCCTTACCAGTTTCGTTTTATTTGCTGATACTAGCTGTTAGCTCCGAAACGCAATACAGATTTTTAAAAAAAAATGACACATCAAAGACTACACTTTCCACATGAGGGTACTGTGTTTGCCTGATTCCTATGTTTGCGTAATTGCGTAATGATTCCTATGTAAGCACTCGCAAATACACGAAAGACCAAAGCCTCAGAAGGGGTTATGCGCACGACCCTCCAATGCTTAAAACACTAGGGACTTTCTTTTTCTTCCCTTTTTCTTAATAAATACGTTACAAGCCAATTATAGTTAGAATAACGTTGACATCTTCAACCTTCGCATACGTTTCTAATTAGTACAATGCGTGCGCTTTCGCGCATTCTATATTCTGAAATGCAGTGTTGCATGTTATTTATATCTATAGTATCACGTTCCCCGCACAGATTCTTGTGATATGACCTATAGAGTAATTTGGTAGAAGATTTTTGAAGGGCACCACTGAATGCACCTTAGATAACCAGGACTTCTCAAACATGAGTCAAAGATTCTTTTACAGAAATCGCCACAGGAATCCTATTGCGTTCTCTGTTGACTTGTGTTCCCATCGATATATTTTCTTTTGAGATGCAATAGAATGTCACGTATAATCAGTATTGTTTTTACAATTTTTTTTTTTCTGAGGAACCCGTCTGAGTTTGCTTTGAAGCTTTGTGGTGCTCTTTTTACAGAAAAAGAAAAGTTACGTCTGTGACAGGTGAATATATACACAATACGTGAGCTGAAGCTCGATGCCTTGCTTCGAAATGGATGCACAAGTTAAAAAATAAGAAAAAATAAAAGCGATTCCACCCAAAGAAGCGTTTCCTCTCGCTGCTCCGTCAGTGTCGGTCGCTATGCCACAGTTGTGCTGCATAGATGCGTGAAAGAATAAAATAGACAGAGGGGTCAGGTCACGCTCACTTTCACCATCAAATGCAGGAAGCCGTATAACAAGCCGCGTGGAAGCGACAGCAACACTCGCCTTCGCTGACAGGCCAGCTTCCTTCGACTTCCATTCAGGCCAACCGCAAAATGCGGCTCGTGACAGACGAGCCTGCATGTATATATATAGAAGCAAGCGCCCCAAGATGCCGCTGAAATGCGTGAAGGAGGTTCGATTTGATCCATCACATAAGGGTTCCCGTATTCATCGCAGTGCGGAGACAAGAATATGCATGCGCGTCGCGGTTTGCCGAGCGCGACAAGCCTTCTTCCGTTCATGCATGGACCTTCTGTAAACACGCCTTCTGGTTCGTACACGAAGTGCGCGGGACTGATGCAGTTTATAGTCATCGTCTCGCGTCCTGTCAAAGGTCCCCGTCCCAGACGAAGCTAACTGCGGCGGAGGATGACACCGCTGCGAAAAGCGACCCAACCAGGCACACAGATAACACGGCGACCCCGAAATCCCGTTTCTGAACGAACGGCGCAGTAGTTCTTCCTCCGCGTGCAAACACGCCTGAAAGCCGCCGGCTCGCTCGCGCCAAAAGTCGCCGGGAACGCGGAAGGACCGCTGCAAAAAAATAAAAGGAAACGCAAAATAATCCCCTTGGTCCCTTCGTAAAACCAGCTGCGTCGCATAAATGGCGGCTGTTAATATTGCCCCGTAGGTAATGCCTCCAAATTCGCCTCGGTGTTGCTACATTCGCGCAAAAAGAATGAACAGCGTCGGCACAGGACGCGTCGCCCGCGCCGAACTTGGCACGTGAGCAGCGGCGATCGAAGCTATGACGATCGGTATCGCTTGAGGAAGTCATTTATAGACTACGCCCCTGAAGCCGCGTGTAATGCTTCTGTCGGCTGGTATAAGTACGTCGAACACGGCGTAGAGTTGTTCCAATCGCGCTTAATAATTCGCGTTCCCAGACGGGAGTGACCGAGACGCGAAAGCTTTCATCGTTGAGCGAAAAGTAAGTGTGCGGAGTGGTCGCGCTGTTTCGCACATGTGCCAAAAAGCGCTGGCGGTAACAGTTTCTTGTCGGTTGAAATCTTCTTCGCGAGAACTTCATATTTTCTCGGAAATGTGAACAGGGGTTTGAGCGCGTCACTGCTTCTCTGCTGCACTGTCCCAAGCGGAAAGACAGAAAGAGGAAGAAGAAAAAAAAAGGACCATTCCGGAATCAGGATCGATTGGCTGAAGAAAAAAAATTCGGCAGATCCCACGCCTTGCGAAGCAATCAGCGAGTATAGTTGTCAATGCTGCATTATTTGACTTTGAGCCAAGCGTTACGAGGTGGATTGACGTGTTTCTGAAAGCGTAGTAGTTGTGTGCAGCACATCGTGACCTTTCCAGGCACATAGACTACACAGGCGTTTAAAGAGTCACTTATCGCTCAACGTAACGTCACCACGCTCACTTTAGAGCCCAGACGTGAGTATTATCAAAATTAAGGGCACTTTACGGTGCGATTATGTGGATATCATACGTAACTTACGTTAGCGTATTCCTCCGGGATCGAGCAACGCTTGAGTATAGCTTGCTGAATCACAGGAATACAAATATAATGTTTATTAGACTTCTATGAACAAATAATTATTATCATTGGAGTTTCACGTCCCAGAACCACGATATGATTATGAGGGCCGCCGTAGGGGAGGGCTCCGGAAATTCGACCACCTGGGGTTCTTTAACGTATCTGAGTACACGGACCTCAAGCATCTTCGCCTCCATCTAAAATGCGGCCGCCGCGGCCGGGATTCGATCCCGCGACCTTTGGGTCAGCACTCGAGTACCATAACCACTAAACCACCATGGCAGGTCTATGAAAACAGTGGCAATACTGGAACCACAATCGACGTTAACCCGGCATGACTCCTGCATCGTAGGAGTACATATGTAATGTTCGTTGCTTTGTTAAAAAATTAGATAGCCAGCACTGCAACCACGATTGACGCTGCACCTACGGTCTTCTTTCAAAGCAGTTTCAAGACGTTGCATGGCTCTGTGGTAGAATACCTGACTGCCACGCAGAATGCTTGGGTTCGATTCCTGCTGGGATACTGATTTTCATTCTTTGCATTCGTCGGGTCAACTCTGCCACTGTCGGTTTTTCTTTACGCTCACGCATTTAAATTACCAGTGTCAGTTCTCGCCGTTCCTGGGAAGATATAAACTGTCAATCACATACATGTGGTGCATACCTTCCGGCTATAGATAGGTATCTAGATAGATAGATACGTAGATAGAAACGCTCAAAGTGCCTTGGGTTCGCTAAGAAATGCTTCGCATTTCAAAGAGTTTATGTATGGGATGGCTATATGGCCCAATTCGAGGAATGAGAAAAAAAAAAGTGTCTATAGAGTGGAAGGCGCGTTTTAGTCCACCTGTACCCGCACTTATTACATAGAAGCGACATTTTATTCCCGCGAGAACATTGTATATAATTAGAAGAGAGGTGCTTCTGCTTTTCCTAAAGTTCGTGCGTGATAGCGGGTCGTTGTCTGAATAATGAAATCTGTGGGTATAGTCGTTTATAGTGTGGATAAAGCGCAGTGAGTTGCTACTCAATGTACTCAATGTGATGAACCTCAGACGGCACAGTGTTTGGACGGCGCTTGGGTGGAGTAGTTGTTGGTAACCCTTTGCGAGGGTATGCTCGCATGGAGCAAACAATTCCTGAATTCTCTAGCAAACGGCAGGAGAGACCGGTCTGTACGACGATTCTTTGAGGTGTCTGTTGGTCGGATCCATCCCTCGCAGCTCGGTATCGTAATGAAGTGTTCTTCAGTCTGGTAATTTTGCCGTCATTCATTTCATCGCAACTCTTAGCCGCCAGAGAATCGGCAAGAGCGTGACAAAGACAATCGGTGGCAAGTTTAATTCAACAAAAATATTTTAACGTTAACATTGCAGTTTTACAAGCAGACAGTCGCAAAGTAAAAAAAAAAAAGAAATGTGGACGCATCAAGTGTGCGCGTGATTGGGTTGCTGCTCATGCTGCGGCTAAGCTTATCGAGTGCATTCTCACTAGTTAAAATACGAGGCGAGAGCAGGCATGGTTCGTGGGCATGGTTAATTGCTACATTGCTTAATTGCATTGCTCAACTAACGTCAGCTTAATTTACATCGTTAATTCAGTGTTAGAAGAAGAGACCAATTATGACGTGCGGCGAACGTGTTCGTGGTATTTTTGTCTTCGAGGCGAGGGAGACATTACCTACGCTGCGTCTTCGTGTAAGTGTGGTGCCCCACTTTCACACTCAGCGCGCTGAGATTACCGCAAAACTCCACCGAAGAAAATTTGAAATATTGGCTTTTAAAGTAGATTATTAGACGACAGATTAGATAAAAGGTTTCATTGAGCAGCGAGGAGTTTTACACCTACTTTAAAGAAAAAAAAGAAGACACTCACTCTCAAGTAAGAGAACGCGACACGAAAGGAACAAAACCATGTTTGAGCTGAAAAAGAGACAAATACCAAATTCATGGCGTGCAGCAGAACACTAAGTCGGTGCGAGAGGCTTCTGGCGTGCATCGTGGAACCAGTCCAAAACACGTACAGATGTGACATCGGCACGGAGGAAGCCTCCGCGGTAAGCCAATGCATTCTCTCGTACTGCGGGACAAGCCGGACAAACCAAGCGCTTTGGATCGACCCATTTATCGAAGCGCCGAACGGCGGCGGCAGGTCTTGCGGGCTTCCGCGGTTCCCCAGTTTGAGCCAGAACGCTCATTAGACGTTTTCGCGTGCGCTGCTCGCTGCTCCTCACGCACGCGCTTGCTGACGAAGAATGCAGGTACCTCGGGCGTGTCCGCATACGCGTGCTGAGAAATCGATTTCTTACAAGCACCCCAAGGAAACGTGCGTGCGTCCGCACACGCTCTATATGCAATGATCAGAAGCTGAAACGCCGTGAGAGCTTACGTACAGAAGCCGGCAGTGAGCCAACGATGCCGTAGGGGTGGGGCGCTCCGACGCTTTTACCATGCGGCGGTGCTGCGACATCGTGGACGAGGGATTAAAGAAAAGAAAAAAAGAAGAACGCGACTAGAAAATGAAAGCGACTGCCTTGTCAAGTTGCTGCCGCACTAATTCTCTCGGCACGAAGGAGCCTGTGTAGGCGAAGTGAAGAATGCGTGTCGGAACGAGGAGTATACAGCATCACGCAGAAGCTGGGTAGCTTGAAAGTGTTTTGCTTTCTTCGCACGAGCCTTCTGGTATCCATTCGAAAAGAAAGGCTTGAAAATAATTCGCAGAGGCTTGCGCAACTTCCACCTGTCACATCTCATATACATCGACCAGTTGCCGGTGCCGCTTAACTTTTATTGCAATAGAGATTGCAGGCGGGCCAGTTGTTCATACTGAACACTTTTTCTTTTTATTTTTTTTTTGGGGGGGGGGCATTTGGTACATACTCAGCGCTTATTGTTTTTTTGAACTCCTCATACTGCTACAGTCACCTCTAGTCCATTGTGTTTCCTTCTTGAGGTGTCTGAATTGCTGCCGTTTACGTCAGTCTCACATTCGCATCACAACCGAGCTATTCAGTAGTAAGTTGAGTGGTTCAGTTGTGAAGATATCTTATTCTCGGCCATATATTAAAATTCGAGATCTGGAAAGATGTGCTTCCTAGAGCTGGCAGATTTTGTAATTCTTTTTTATTTGAATTAGACAATCGTTATTCGTATCGGGCGAGAGGAAGCCAAGTGAAAATATTTCTTTTCTTTTCTGTTTTTTTAATGCCCAAGTTGAAGACGTATATACCTCTTAAATTAGAACATAAGCGTGTTGCCTGAACCCGCGCCACCACATATTTTGGTTGTGAGCATTGCTTATTGTGTGAAGTAATGAAAAATGTATTTTTGTCCCTGTAAAGGGAAACAAACGCAGTTCCACCATCAGGGGAAATAATAACAGCTTGTTCACTTGTACTTATGGGCTATGGAGAGTACATTTGTAAAAAAATAACGTGATTAAAATTTAAATATTATATTACATGTTTATTTCATAATTGGTTTTCTAAACTACCACAACTGAAAATTCCTTTCAGCGTATCAGAAGTCCTTACGAGAACGGATAACTGGGCTAGTTTGTGGGAACTCATGTTAAGGCAGGTAGCGCAAAGGTGGCGCTTGTCCCGTGTACTTGTTCTTCGCTTGTGTCCGTGTTTCTTTGCGCTACCTGCCTTAACATAATTAGTCCTGCTGCATAGCCTTGCGCTGTGTAGCCGGTGATTTAAGCTGGAGGTGTCACTTTCAGCATAGCATATATAAAACATAGTTTAATGCACACTTGAGAAATTTTCTTTATCGAATTTCCCCATATGTGCGCACACGCGCTTATCAAACAAATATAATACACCTACAGCATATAAGTACAAACAAAAACACACACAAAGAAATAAAGCTGGACCGAGCCAGGAGAAGAGAACAACACGTACTATCATTTGACATTTGTTCCGTTCGTCAGCTAGTAATTTGTTTTGCGCTTGTAGTTACATTGTTCTGCTTTTTTAACTCAAGAAGTCAGAAAACAACTGCAAATCACATTTATCCTCACCACATGTGACGCTGTTAACTCACTAGAAAAACTGTCCCGTCAATTCCGAATAACATAATAGCGCAAATAAAATGTGACACAAGAAAGGCACTCGAAGACGCACACACGGCGCTCTTATGCTTTCTTGTGTCCTCGCTTACTTGCGCAACCATACAATTCAAAATGAAACTCCAGCACACGGAAAGGGACAGGAAAAAAAGGCTAGACAGGACGAAGTGTTGACTTTCAACAAATATAGATTTATTTGAAAGAAACCTTGTTAATACACGTGTATGCCCTACTAGCTCACGTATGCACGTGGAGTAACCGCAAAGCGTGTGCAGAACTTTCATTATGGATCTGTACCAACACGCCCAACTGCATACCCTGATAGAAATTCCATACGAACAGGCCCGCTTTGCAACTTTAGTTGTTCCGTCAAGTACCGTAAGCTAACGTCGATTAAGTGGTATAAATTCATACATTATCTTATCTAGAGCCCCGCCCATCTTGAGCTCTGCTATAAATGCTGCTCCGAGCAACATGAGAGCCCATAGTAGACCACTCGGCACAGTTCCCCGCCAAGGACCATCCTTTTCCGGTTCTCAGATATTTACGATAACAACGGCACGCCGCCTTGCTCCTAAAACAAGGTGCGGCTGGTCACGATACCCGTCACAATAAGCGCACTTGAAGTTGAACAGAGCAGCTCTCATGATCTGACCTCCTTGGTCAGGGTTGTTAGGCATGTATTTTTGGCACTATCATTTCCGCGCATCGCGCCGAAGCGTGCAGAGAGTTCTGGTCAGTGCGAAAATCAGCGATGCCGGTTCAGCCTCTGTCGGCAGCGCTAGCTGCTGAGCTGATCGCATGAAGAAAATAAGAAAGGTCTCGGAATACCGAATTACGTCCCAAAGTCTTGCAGCATCCCCATTCCTACAACGCGACGTTTACTTCCTTTGCCCAAATAACCAGATAAACGTATCTTTCACTCTGTAGATCTCGCTTTATGAGCAACAATGAAGGACCTACGAAGTCCCACCCACAAATCCTCCTCGCCCTCAGCCCCATTGCGCCCTCGTGCACCATTCCCACAGTGGTTGTAACACGTGCGTAAACTTCCTTTTCGAGCCGGGCACAGTACTGCAAAATACTTGGACTAGTAGCAGGCCCGTAGCCAGGAATTTTTTTCGGGGGGGGGGGGGGGGGCAACTGCTGAAAATCTTCACTATTTGAGAAAAACATCGATTTCCTTTATTTATTTTCGGTAAAACACCCCCCCCCCCCGTCAAAATTGCGGGGGAAGTGCCCTAGCCCCCCCCCCCCCCCCCTTTATGACTACGGGCCTGACGAGTAGACTCGGAGGGTTTCTATAATGGAGATTCCCTACCAATCTGTCAATATGCCTACTTCGCTCGGCACAGGCACGTGTGATATGAGTATATCTGAGTGATTTTGTAAAGAAACAAAAAGAAGACATTGTGCTTGCGGTCGCTCGTCGGCACATTTTTATGATGGCGCATCAGATATAGAAACCGTGCGAGACTTGGCCCGCTCTCCGAACGTCACGTACTGGCCGCCAAGCAACGTGCCAAACGGGACGGCCGGATAGCGCGGTGCGAGCGACCCGGCCAAAAAGGAAGGAGCTGCCTTCTCAAACTGGGCCGGTCTCTCTCAGGCCAACCGCCTCGGTGGCGGGGCTTGGCGATTGTGTGTGTACCGAAGCGGGCCCTACAGCAAGCGCGAACGGGCACGCACCATTGCACGCCGACGCAGCACGACGCTTGGAGCTGCGACACTTGCGGACGCCGTGACGCTGGTAAACGTGACGCGCAAGGTGGTCTCGCAAGAGCGATTGCCAAAGCCAAGGTGATATCCTATAGATGTGGACATTAACTGAAGCGAGAGAGATCTGCTTCGAGATATGTCAAGACACGCGTACATACACGCGCAAAAACAAACACGTGGAGCAAACACACATTTGTGCCCTCGAATCGCAATGTCATGTTTGTGTCAATCGCAGAAAAAAAAATTCTTAAAAACGACTTTGAAAACCGGGCAGGAGAGATAATTCATGAGTTTATGGAAGCTTGAAGTGCCGAGACTGAGTCCTCGAACAATCAGTGTCGCTTCTTTGGCATTCCTTGCTCAACGACATCTCAACACTAAGAGTGATTTGATTGCACTACAACGGAGCGACGGTGATTCTCTTACCAGGCACGTAGGCAAGGGGGGGGGGGGGGCAGTCTCCCCCCCCCCCCCGAAATTCGTCCAGCCTTCTATATTTCCGGGCAACTTTTTTTTTCTTTTTACCATGGAAAGACTTTCTTTCGAACAATTAGGCTTTGCCCCACCCCCCAACCCCCACCCTCCGAAAACAAATCCTGGCTAACTGCCTCTCTCTTACTAAGTATCGTAATCCTCGCTGCATTTCGCGGGGCTGAGTTTAACTAACACTGCAAAGTTATTCCTGAGTCAGTGTCAAGCTTGGTCCGCTCCTTTCTTGCTAATTCACTACACACTGTCTTTCGTCATGGCATACACGAGGGCTCGAGGATGCGAAGAGGATGCGAAAGTGCTGTGGAATATTTCCTCGTTCTCTGCCGAGTGGCAGTTTGTGCAATGGCCATTACTACCAATATAGTACAGATTTAGTTTTCCAAATACTCGTTTCGAAGAGACTGGTTCTTCTCAAGTATGATGTCTATCTGCGTTATCTATACAGTGAATGAATTACATATTGTGACTGACTTGTGCTGCAATCCCGCACGCTGCAGTGAATTCTATGGCTCTCTTCTTCTTTTTTCCCTCCTCTCTCTCTCTCTCTCTCTCTCTCTCTCTCTCTCCTCTCTCTCTCTCACCTTTATATTCTCCTTCCCCGATCCCCCAGTGTAGGGTAGCCAACCGGAAGTTTTTCTGGTTAACCTCCCTGCCTTCTCCCTTTTCTGTTTCCTTCCTTCCTTCACAGATAACGTTGGTGTGTAGTACTTGGATGGTGCTGTAGTCACGACTTTGTAGACAGACTCTTCTTCTCCTCTTTCACTCTTTCACACCCCTTCCCACGTACAGGGCAGCAAACCGGAGACTTCCTCTGGTTAACCTCCTTGTCTTTCCTTTATCTTTCTCTCTCTTTCTGCACGCAGCTATAGATGTTCGAAAGAAAAACATTTTTCAGGAATGTGCAGCCCATTCATTGAAAAGATAGAAGGTGCTATAAGAAACCAGGTAACAGTTGTCACACGCCAAAGAATAATGACAAAGGGTTAAAGTGAACCTATTTTGACCTTGGCGGTTACCAGCCTCGACAGCTGAGTCTCTATGGCGTTGCTCAGCTGAGCTAAAGACTATATTGCTTGATCCCGGGCACGGAGGCAAATTCTTAAAGATTCAATAATAATTTTTAATGTTTTTTGAAAGCTGTGGTTGCTCATTAGAAACAACGAACATAGCAAGGAGACATTGTTTCGGTTTTATAGGGCTTAATGTCCCAAAGCGTCTCAGGCTATGAGAGACGCCGTAGTGGAAGGCTCCGGATAATTTCGACCACCTGGGGCTCTCGAACGTGCACTGACGTCGCACAGTACAGGGTCTCTAGCAGTTCGCTTCCATCGAAACGCGACCGCCTCGGCTGGCATCCAACACGCGTCTTTTGGGTCAGCAGCGGAGCGCCGTACCACTGTGCCACCACGGCGGGTTGAATAAGAATAGGAGGGCGATAACGCAAAATACACACGTATAAAAAACAACTGCGAATGAGAGTACCGTTTCCAGAACTCGCAGTTAAGTCAGTCCGCGATCCCCTGCAGCAAGCAATGCTGCGGTATCGTTTCGAAACAAACATTTTGGTACGCGTCTCATGTGCGCACAATGAAAACCCCCCATTTATTATATTGTGTACTCCAGATAACGGATAAATATGAGCCAGCGACCGCTGAGATTATTCAGCTGTATCGGTACATGCATTGTTCCCGCCCCGTTGGTTGTGCGAACTTCCTCGTAAATGGGGGAACTTCCATGCGCGATGTGTTTGGCGCGCCGAAACAAAAGTTCGCAAACGTTCTCACGAAAGGGCGGGTACAATCGCTTTACGTATCTTAAGAGAAAGCGACAATATCGTTAACAAAAGAAACAAAAACGTCGTAGCACGCATGCATGCATGCACGCACGCACGGACGCATAAACACAAGGAGAGAAATAAAGAGCATGAAAACAGGAAAGCGCATGTAGTGGACGAGAACAGTTTCAAAGGCTTTCTGGACAAATTGTTTTTTTTTTTTTTTGATGAAATTTGCACCGATCAAACGGACGGGACGTAGCGGAAGATACACATAACAGGCGCTGTAAATTTCGTCAGAAATATATTACAAACTAGCCCAACTATCACTATTGCTAGAGATTGTATGCCGACATGACCTCCAGGGTGACAAGGTTTAGTGTAGGACGAATATTGGCAGCCCCGCATATATGTCGGGGAATAGCGGTTATGATCGTATGGTAGAATTTCAATGTGCTATGCAGCAGTTTCTATGTGACGTAGATATGCTGTTCTCAAAATGTCCGTAGCACCGAATGTTCGTTCTACCAAATGTTCGCTAAAGCCGCTCCCCCCCCCTCCCCTCATTTCCCTCTTTTTTCTGTTTTTTTTTATTCCTTCGTGATAAAAAAGTAAAAGAAAAAAATACGAGCCACGGCTGAGGGATCGCGCTGGCGAAAGTTCTTTCTCTTGTTTTACTTTATATTCCAAGAAAAGGCCGGCAGTGTCGCCGCTTTTCTACATAGTGTACGCGTAAGAAAGGGCCAGAAGCTTTGCCAAAGAAGTAGGCAGAAATGATGGAAAAGACCAAAAAAAAAGCGAGTCCATTCAGGGGTATCGGGGTCACATGCAGCAGCACACAGGAACACGCGGCAGCCCGTAATCATCGTGGTTGCGAAACTTTTGGGGGCGGTAGAGTTGTGGGGCGGAGAAAGCAGAATTAATCTGGTCTTTTTATTTTCTCTTCTTATTTTCTTGCTGCTCCAAAAACTGGCTCAAACAAGACCGGCACGGGACATGATGCCGCTCAGCTGCTGCTTCTGGCTGTACTTTTACTGCCTCCCACTGAAAGCACGATGCATTCGAGCTGTACACCCCGTGGCATACGCTCGCTCTCGTTCTGTTCGTGCTCATCATTAGAGACGGAGAGACGCACGAGCCCGTTGCACGTCTTTCTTTCTGAGCATCTATTGCAAGTTTTATCTTGTTCTTATTCTTTTTCTTTCTTTTTTTCTGCTAGAAAAATGGTGGAATGGGAAGCTGATAAGTGAGGCTACGCGTTTGTCAGTGGCTAAGACAGATTACGAACGCGGCTCTTATTCTCTTATTTTTTATTCTTCAATGTCGGGCAATGCCTGCTGACAGGCGCTCGTCACGATTTTCAGCAATCCTCAACGCGCTTCGGTTTAAATCAAATAGTTAACGATATAAAAACTGAGTATCGAATTGAATAACGCTCTATTCGATTCGACCTTTGCACTGAATAGCCTCTATTCGATCCTGGTCGCGGCGGTCACATTGCGATGGAGGCGAAATGATAGAGGCCCGTGCACTGTTCGATGTGAACACGCTTAAAGAACCCCAGGTGATCGAAATTATCCACAGCCATCCACTACGGCGCCTCTCATAACCTTATTGGGACGTTAAACCCCACAAACCAACCAAGTAAACATGTGTTCGTGAATGCGAATATTTCTAAACGCCAGATGGCCGCAAACAAACACATAATTGGTGCTAAAGTAGGGTAATCTTAATCGCCACGGACATGGCATAAGCATAAAATATGAGAGCTTACGTGCCGTGCAGCAGGCAACGTCGCTCGGCGGTAGACCTTGCCTAATGCGGAACGATCATGCTAACTCTACGAAGAGTTCTGTGCTTGCGAAGAATCTGCATATTTGTTCCTGACTATACATTAGCGGCTTATTTATACCCGATTCTTATTTCGTTGTATTTAGACGGCTTTATCACTTACACTCAAAGAAACAAAAATAATAGTCAGATCAACGGTACAACTAATAAAAAAGAGGACAACCCTGTTCACTATATAAGCTAAGTGCTCCGGTGATGTGAGACGAGTGTTCTTTGAGTCACGAGAAAAAGAGTGCAGCATTAGTTCGCATCAAACCGGTCGCGTTGCTACAGGGACGACAAAGTGCGACGCTGCAGTAAAAAAGGCAAACCGGGAAGACACGCATTCCGAGCAAAACTTCCGCAGCTTTAAAGACGGCCTGACGTCTCACGCTGAGCTCAAGAGGCCGTATCAGCACCCCCACGTGCGCTGGAATACGGAAGGGACTTGTTACGGCGAGATTCAAGGCTCCAACCAGCCATGCGTGTAAACGTTCACCAGGTGCGGCTCAACAGCGCACGAGGAATCGGTCCATCCAGGTCAGGATCCTAAACGTGCGCGTTCTCTGGTGCGCGGCCTCGAAGCGGGCAGCCAGTGTTCCCAAATTAGGCTTCAATTACTGCCGGACCGAACGACGCGGCAGGCAGATCTCCGAGGCAGTTGAGTCAATTAAGCGCCGCGGCCGCACCTTGCTGCGTCGGCTGCCTGCATTCTCAGTTCGGTGCACTGTTGCCGTTGGACAAACGGTGTGTGGAAATCAAGGACAACGCATATGCATACGAAGTGCTTTAAAAAAGTGTGTTTCAACTAGAATGAAAGGTGTCGGCACATAGGCGATTTTTATGAATTTAGCGTCCTTACGCAGAGGTCGGGTTCCTTAATGTCAAAAGAAACGGCACAAGGAAAAGAGAAGTAGGGTGGTTAATTGCGGTCCGGTTTGCTAACCTGTACTTCGCGATTGGGGAAGGGACTAGAAAGATAAGATGGAAGGAGAGAGATATATAGATAGAAACGAAGCACGTGCACAAAATCAATGCTGTTCACTGCACAGGGCGACAGTTAGTATGCTGCAGCTGTTCAAGCTGAAATGGCAATAATAATTTCGAGAAAAGTAATATAGATACAACAGAATTCCTGTATTGTGGCTGTACATATAACTCGGTTTTACTGACTTCTAGGGACTCAGCGTACCAATTCCTTGTAAATCTATGTAGCTGTACCGAAGAAAATTCTATGCACGCTACCCGTAGGGTATAATAAGCCCAATTATATATAATAATACTCCCGGGAAATGTGTTCGTTATGTGCAGGCCGTAGCGTAAGCCACTCCTCTTTCATTAGCGGAAGCTACATTTTAATTCAATTTAATTCAATACGTATACGCTAAGCTCCATACCGAAGATCATGATCTGACCTCTCAGGACGGTCGCCGACACATGCGTCAACGCTGGCGGTGGTGAAGAACGTGCTGCAAGCAAGTTTAGTTTGCCTGGTGTGCTTGGCCGGCAATTTCACGGAAGCACCTATGGCTCGCTAGTA
Source organism: Rhipicephalus sanguineus (assembly GCF_013339695.2). Taxonomy (NCBI): domain Eukaryota; kingdom Metazoa; phylum Arthropoda; class Arachnida; order Ixodida; family Ixodidae; genus Rhipicephalus; species Rhipicephalus sanguineus. The sequence continues at coordinate 206,681,408 of NC_051178.1, read as the reverse complement.
TGTCATTACATACCTCGCAGGCGTGTCATGATATATGCCAGCCTACAATAGGGGAGTTCATTGTAGCAACAGCGGGAATGCGTTCTACACAAGGCAGATAGATACGTAGCACAAGCACAGAGAGGGGGTATTGGAACTGAAATATCCGTGCGTCACGCATGTGAGTACGCACTGCTTGCGCGAGGTGAAACTCGCAGCTGCGTCTGCAGCTTACCTTGCTTCAAAGTTTGATAAGTACTGCGCTATAGTGTGACATTGTAGTGTCAGCTCAGTAAGGTCTGTAGACCGACTCTGACGCCGTGTGCGATACGTGTGATAGCCAAGTGCTTCTGTTCTTTTTCATGGCTGGCTTAATCGCTGAAAGACAGCCGCTGCACTGTAGTTCACTACACAAAACGGCATCGCTGGATTGAACGAGAACGGCTGGGTTGCCCGCACGGCTACCGCACCGGCCAGACAGCCGCTCCGATCGTACCGAGTGGCATACCGAGAACTCGATCTAGGTTGGCCCCTCCCTGGGAGCCGAGCAGGACGAAAAGCCACCGACAGCGGTCGCCGATAAACGCTTCTCCTCGCGCGATCCGCCCAGAGAAGACCACCGCGGGAACATGGAGCGATAATCTGGACTCTTGCTCCGCGACTCTGCGTGACGAGCTTGTTAGATCACGGAGCACTATCAACACTATACCGTCTGTGTACTTCATCCGCTAGCAAAAAGAATAAAAGAAGCACGAGCAGCAGTGTTTCCTCGTAATACTTACGCTGTCGTGCACCTGAGGAACGAAGAAATTAACAAACAGTGGATAAACTATAAAAGTGCATTGCGTGCTCGTCGCTATTTTGGTATTTGCACAACGTGACCCTGGTTACAGAGGATTCGGGTTGTGAAGCGTACCTGAGAAAATAAAGAAGAAAGAAACGTGAACACACAAAGAAGGGAACGTGACGAGGATGAGCGTCTTTCACGCACACAGAAAGTGTGCGGTTGAAAAAAAAAAAAAACATCGTTTCGCTAACGCTGCCACGCAGCGCAGCGTATAGGCTGCTAGTCTAGCACGAAGTCGTTTAGATCGCGTTTGTGATGCAAGACTTTCAAAGATGCTATCCAAAGAAAGCATCCGTATTGCTTTCGTCATTGGCTTTGTCGTGATCGGCCATTGTCCCGCCTGAGTCGTCTTTTTATAGTCTGTACTGTAGACGAATCTTTCTGCTCTTGCATTAGTCTACCTCTTCTTTTATGTGTCCCTCCTTCTGTCTGAAGTGCTCAAGGGTGTCTCTGTGCGAGACTGCGAACTGCTGACGGGGAGGCGCAAATGCATTCTTCAGACAAATGTGAGGAGGCGCAAGATTACGCAAGTGCACATCTACCAAAGTGCACATCGTCGAGATAATGATAATTTTGTTGTTTGCTGGCAGACAACCGTGGGTTTCCGTGGTTTCGTCCTCAATTTTAGCGCATGAGGAGCAGAATGGTATTCGTAAATAGTCTGTCATGAAGGTATCACTGCCCGTGATGTGCTCACGCGCCTTATATGCCTTAAATTGTACATATTAATTTTTTCCCCCTTATATGCCTTTAAAGGCCCTCGGAAAGGGTATTACACAGATGGAGGCATCATTCGAGCACGTTTTGAGGTAATTCTTAAAGTAGATGGCAAACACAATGAAGTGATAATCGGAAAGGTCTAAAGATCAGAAATACGTATTACAAAAAAGGCAATACATAAGTAAAATAACACGTTACAATACTTACGCATGTATATAATTAAGGATCTGAAAATAGTATCGAGATTGTTATGCACTAGTTAATACATATCATATAACGTCCAGAACCGCAAAGAAGAATGTAAGTCAACGAAAATCGCTAGTAAATAAAAAGAAATAAGTACATGTTCGCTAAAAACATGGACGAATAAAATCACCAAGAAAATAACAAGGATAAGTGCAAGAAGGTCAGTGCGCTTAGTGTACAGCAGCTCCTGGAGATCTGTGTAAATATAATTATCACGCAATCGTGATTTGTTAATTCTTTTGTATTTTGCGCATTTTTCCTTTGTCATTATAACGTGCAAACAACGTCATAACGTTTCCTTTGTACAGATGAGAGGAAATGGCTAGCCAGGAACTGAGCAAGATGTCACAAAATGGCTTGTAGTATAGCGCAGGAAGAGACGAGGACAAAAGACAAAGTCACAAACGGGCACAAGCGCTAAGACGTGATAACTTGTAAACATCGAATAGCTGATAGGTTGAAGAAATAAATTCTGCAAGGGCTGACCTTGGTCTTCATTGCGTTGCTGCATTTAACCTTGGAATGTACTTAAAACCTATACCACAAGACTGAAGTAATTGATAGTTTAACAAAATTTGATATTCGGCGAGATGACATAGTTTTAACATTAACATTAAAGCGCAGAAATAGACATTCGCATAGATTCACATAGTGTTTAATGGGCCGTCGCGCCTTTCTAGTTAGCACCCGTCCTGTGTTTCTCGATTTATATGTGAAGTAACTGGCCTGCTTCAAACTTGACGCTGGTGCGAATTGTGCAGGCGACCGCTGGTTTGTGTCGTGTCTGGGAGTGCTCGCAACGTGCCGAGGCCTGTTCTACCGCGTGGTCCCGGCCGACCAGGGCTTTGGCGAGGCGGACGAATACGTGGGACTGTTCCGCTTCCGGCTGTGGTGGTGCGGAGACTGGAAGGAAGTGATCATCGACGACCGGCTGCCCACCGTCAACGGGAAGCTCGTGTTCGTCCAGTCCGGTCACGGCTCGCTCTTCTGGGCTGCGCTGCTCGAGAAGGCGTACGCAAAGTGAGTAACCGGCATTGATTTAGAGGGTCGTCTTCCGTACGCTTTCTTCGTACAAGTTCACCCACGAGAAACGGTCTATGTATATTCACACAGAACTATACCGATGTGTCCTGAAGGTCCTGGCAGGATGGAGAAATGCTGAAATTGTTTAACGGGACGTCGCACCTTTCTAGTTTATAACAACACGCACTCCATTCGACAGTTTCTCATCTGACAGTGCAACATGAGTCTGATAAGCGTATAAAATGGAAGCAGGCGTCTTGAGGCATTCTCTCGGACGATGACAAGACTGCTGCAATTCATGAGATGAAGCAGCGAACCGGGAAAGAAAACAGAAGTGGCAGCATGAACATGATTGGTGGAGAGCGAGCGAGCGAGGAACTTTATTCAAAAAGACCAAAGGGATCGAGAGCATTAAAAACATTATTAGGGTGAAAGACTAACATGTCTCATGAGTTGAAAAACCCTAAGTAATAAGAGTGTGGCTCGAGGCGCGCTAGCTGCGCTCTCACATCATCTTTGCAAAAGCGGGAAGCCGAGGCGATAAAAAAGCGTCAGCGGATCTTCGGGAAAACTGTTGAATTTAAAGATGGATCCACCTATGAACTTGCGTATGCATCTTTATGGGTTCAGAGAGCTCGTTCTAACGCGCCATTATAGCATGTAGAATAAGTGCAAATGTCAACAAAAGACTTTGAATCTATACCAACGAATACACTTTGAATGATGCCTTGTAGCTTTCACCTTAGCTCGTCTTTTTGTTAGGTGAGTAACACCAGAGATTTTTAATTCTGTCCACAAGCATGTGGAAGTTTTCCACGGGATTCTTGAGGAACCTGTGCTTGCACAGCCAATCCTACAGCCAATTGACGCAGAGGCGAGCTTTAAATGTAAAACAATGTGCACATCCGGTTTTTATGTTTTCACAGCCCTGTATGTAGACTTCGTGTAGCGATGGCTCACGTTTGATTGAATCAACTAGGTCGGCTAGCAAATCAGTGGCTTCGATGGCTATAAGAAATGGAGTTTCGACTCCTTAATCTAATGTAGATACTCAGCTCTCGTCAATTTTGTATACAGTACGTCGCGAACAAGGAATAGAGAGAGAGGAAGAAGGAATCGCGAAGCGAGCACGTTTGAGATAAGTTTACGTGTTGCGTAATCCCATTCCAAGTAGAAGCGAACCGTCCTCGTTTCGACCCAAATGGTCACTCTAAAAATAATAACGCTTTTCCCGGTGCAAAGGCGATATCAGCTCACGAAAATACGTGCACAGCACAACGAGCACGGAAGGAAACCTCTTGCTTCCCGAAAAGCACGCCTCAGCGGCCGACTCGCCATCCTCCGTGTCGGCGCACAATTTCCGACCCTCACGAGGCACAAAGGGCGAAAGAAAGCAAGTTAGCAGGAAGGAAGGGTGCGCGGCCGAGCGTGCACAAAGAAGTGACGTCCAAAGAGGCCCCTGTTCAAAGGACTCCCGGGCACGCGACGTGAGGGGCTACCACGCCCACGCCCGCATTCTGCTCGCAGAAAAGAGAAAGGCCCTTGTGTGCGTACACGTGTACGCATACGAGTATGAAACATAAAACATGAACACTCGCTCAGAGAAAGTCGGCGCATGCATGCACCACTTCGAGCAAGGGCGCGCCTGAGGTGCACGCGCCTCTGTTGTAAGAAGGCGCCGGTCTCGTCTGTCTTCCGGCACGTCATCTCGCGCCGCCCGCAGATGCTCGCTCCTTGTGTATTCACGAGAAGTGCGGACACGACGGAATGAAGAAGAACAGGGGATAACTGTATCGTACGACAGGACGCAAAAGAACGTGACATTAGAAGCTTACACACTGGCGCAATGTAATCATCAATTTCAACGTGAACGACCGACTTCCCAGTAGACCGTAGGGGTCTACAGGCTTTGCTGCAAGGCGCCTGAGAAGTTTGGCTTCCGACTTTCACCTCAGTGCTGCCGCCCTCTGAGTTGTGACTCATGAAGGCGTTATTCCTCACATGACGTTTAATGGAACTGACAACTGGCCAGAACGCCTGATTAGATCCTGGTGGAAATTATTAGACCGCGAATTACAGTGACAGATTGAAGCATTCCTTTCGCGATTTGAGTAGGATCATCTTTTTAAATTGCCTTTAGAAGCAATAAAAAACCGGTATGTCGCGCAGCCTAGCGGAAGAGCCTTGATGCTGCACTGTGGGGTCCTCCCGTCTGCTGTACGTAGTCTGACGATTTTATGCGCGCTATAATTAGTGCTCAAAATTATAGTATATATATTATTATCTATTCTCGCTCTATTCTTTGCTGCTTACGAGGTAAAAGGAATTGACGATGAGATGTAGCGTTTCCTTCGCTGTAACTAATGGAACATGCCGAGCAAATGATCGCGCCACAGAGGCAGAACTAAAAAAAAAAACTGCAACAATCAGAGAGCCATGAAAGTACACAATCAAAATCAAATGCAAGAAGTGCATTGCAACATATTACCTTGTCCAAGTGAGAACAACTTGCCATGGTCAGCCGACTGTTTGAGCGCATGCCACTGAAACGGTGGAGCAGGTTCGAAAGCGAAGCCCGAGGGGGATGATACCTTCAGGCGTACTGCGCGGCTGCCGGCCGTAAAATGGGGGGGGGGGGGGGGGACTTCGCGTGCGTGTCATCGCCTCCTCATGAAGAGGAAACGAAATGCGAAGGGGGTGTCCGCCAGAGGCGAATAGCGGTCGGCCGTGCACTGTCGTCACCGTGGCGGCCTCCTGCTGTCTCGCCCGCCGTCGGATTCAGTCCAACGCCGAATAGACGGTGTACTGCGCGACCCGTCTGCTGGCGAGTGTCTGTGACACGAGTTTCGACAAGCGCCGCCGCACGACGCGAGCGTCCGCCACATCGTGTCATCGAATTGGGCTATAGTTGGGTGCCAATATTCGAAGTTTCGGATACGAATTGACTAGTCATTGTTTTGTTCAGTTTGTTCTTTACTCGAAAAGTAATCAAGTTAGCAGTTTTCCAACATTCGTTTACTTTGAACAACAGCTGTTGCAGCAGTCTTCATGGAGAGAGTGATGCATGCGGAGAACCTCCCGAACGTTTCAACAGCAGAAGGTGGTTTTGCAGGCAAACCGGTTTTTGGGTGTAAACGTGTATGGGGTATATCACTTCCGGACAAGAGTGTTTAGTCAATGACTACACATTTTTATACATTTCATAGTAATACAAAGTCTGCCGTATGAATTGTTTTCACTGTTATCGTTTCGTGCATAGGTATCCGTTGCAGGTTAAAAGTGGCACCGGAGCATATGAACAGCGGTATGTTAAATGAAATTACAATCTAGCGGTCAGCGGTGCTTTGTCTGCTGTGACGCGCAACACTCTCGCACACTCGCCAGGACCATCAGGACGGCGGCAGCAAAGAGGACCACCCTGGCGGTCAAGCTCTTAACCTCGGTGGCCTCGCGAGGCCGTTTAGCGTCCATAGACGGCCTTTCTTCCGCGCCTCCCTTCCTCGGGTTTAAATTTAAGAAGTGCGTGACCTTAATTCCGCTTTCTCTCGGTTTCCTGTCTTTTGTTTCGCCGACCGCCTACACTCGCAACTGCGGCGTTGACGAAAGCCCTCTTGTGCTTTTCCCGGCTTTTCTTCTGCCGCTGGCCGCAGGATCGTTCCTTGCGGAGCGACAGCTTCGAAAGGAAACAGCGTCGGTTCGCCTGAGTCGCTCCCTCGACAGTGCTATCCCGAGACCCGATGAAAGTTGTGCTTGTAGTCTGGTGGCGCCACCTACTTATGCTGCACCATGGCCGAATAGTAGGCAGAAGCGGCGCGCACGTGTCGCGTCTACCCTCTAGTTCGACCATGGTTACGCCTTAGAGAAACTCATCGTCCTATAGTGTATTGCCAGCATCATAGGCTTGCGCACAAAAGGAGGGGGGGGGGTTGAATTTTCTGATCATGTGAAGGGGCGTGCCAATTGCCAATTCCTGCACCATACCTTTACCCAGTCAAACATTTCACGTCATTGTTTTAATGCGCATGGTTATGGCTACGTACGCTTTTTGACAATAATGGCGATTGAGGACCCCTGATGTTGCATTTAACGAACTGTTTCCTTCCCACCTTTACCCCCGGAACGCCGGGGACCAATGGCAGGCCTTTGTGAGAAGCACGTCATCGCTTCATTTACAATTCTGCATCCACGGTGGAGTTTGTTTTCTATCGCAGGAGGCTGCGGTGAAACTTGGCCGTCCTAATGGAGAACCCTGCGCACGCCTATGGCCAGTATCCTGAAAATGCCCGATCATTGAACTGTCTTTCAACCATGCTCTTTTACAACTGCTTTCGCGTGCACTCGCGTGCGTTATTCACCAGTGACAGGAACTAACTGAATCCCCGTCAGTGTCGGCTGTATTCGTGAATTTGCGTTGCAAGCTCAGGTATCTTGTTTTGGAGCTGCCTTTTCGTTCACGCGTCGTGGGCTTGCTAGGCTTGAACGTACGAGTGTGGTGGGGTCATGCGGTGTACTCAGGGCACCTGGGAGGTGCCGAATTATCTCGAAATGAAGCTTCTACGGCTCGAATCTGTCACTGCCTATAAAACAACAAAAGCGCGCCTTTCCTTGTTCGCCGAATGCATTAAAAACAGTTGATAATATTATGGGCTATAGTTGGTTACTTGCTTAATGAAACATGGTTAAATCGGCACTTATAACGACGGGACAAGGAATGAGTTTACACAAGACGAACGTCGGCGTTCTTCTTGTGTGTACTCATTCCCTGTCCCGTCGTTATAAGTGCCGATTTAACCATGTTTCATCAAGCACTAAAAATAGTTACGGGAGCTTCGCACCAGTGGCGCCAAGCCTGAAGGAAGTGTGGAGCTGGGCGGCATTCTTTGTTGCTCTTAATTTCTCTCTTTCTTTTGCCCTCTCTTTCTTTATTTTTCTCTATTCTCGCAGTTGTTTTCTGTCTTGTGTCTCTGTTTATTTCTATTTCTTTCTCTCTCTATCTACTTATTTCTCTTTCTCGCTCTTTCTATCTTTCTTTCTTTCTTTTTTTTCTTATCTCCCTCTCTCTATTTCTTTCTCTCTCTCTCTCTTAATTCTCTCTGGTGCTCTCTTTTCTTTCTTCCTTCTCTTTCTTTCTCTCTATTCTTCTATTTGTCTTTCTGTCTATGCTATGCATTACTCTTCTCACCTCCTCCTTTCCCTTCTCCTCGCCCTCACTTCCTTTTCCCACCCCCTTGTTATACAACACTGTACAAAGCTATGCTAGCGTGCCTGGATAGCCGAGTGGTTACGACGCTCGCCTTTGGATCGTGGATACGGGGGTTCAAATCCGGCAAGAAACTTTCTACGCCAAGAATTTTTCTCTTTCTCTCTATTTCTCTCTTCCTCTTTTTTCCTATTTCTTTCTCTCTCTCTATACTTGTTCTCTCGCTCATCAGGGTTCTTTCATCCCCCGCCGGACAAATCGGCGCACGTGTTCAGGGATCGAAGCAGAAGAGGAAGAAGAGGACGAAGAGTGCGCGTGCGGGTTATGATGATCATAGTTTTCTGTCGACCACTAACGACATAACGAAAAGCTAATTGGCGCAAGGCTGGGTCACAGCAGAGCTGGTGGTCACCTAGCTGGTACTGGCTTTGCTGGCCTTTTACCCTCTCACCTCTCTCTTTCCCACCCCTTGCTATACTGTACTATGCATGGCTATGCTTGCTCTCGCCAAGAAATTTTTTTCGACAAGAATTTTTCTCTTTCTTTCTCTCTCTCTCTGTACTCGTTCTCTCGCCCATCAGAGTTATTGCATCCCACGCAGGAGAAATGGGCGCACGTGTTCTGGGAGCGAAGCAGCAGACGACAATGAAGAAGAGAGTGCGTGCCGGTTCATGATGATGATAATTTTTTATCTACGACACAAGGCCAACTTCGAGCATAACAGCTCTGCTGTAAAAGTCTGCGGCCGAATTTACAAAGATCTTCATTCATAAGTGCTCCATACCATAGGCCAGCAGCCTTCGCTTATGCTATCACCTGAGCTCTCCTTTACCGAACGTTCTAGCGGAAGCTGTTTTTGTGAACACGAACCCTGTTCCTCACCTTATAGCGTGAGAAAGAATTGCGCTACGTATGCAAGCGCTTCCATTGATGAGGTTTTCTCAAAAACTCTTGTTTGCAAATCAAGTGCATGACTGATTACCTGACAGGCTTACACCCGAAACTGTCATTGCGGGACAGGAGAGAGGCCGTAGTGCAATGCTCCGCAATCTGTTTGGCTATGTATACCTGCAAGGCGTTCTTTAACGTGCGCTCAACGCTTAGTATGCACGGACATTTTATTTTCATTCTACCCCATCCGTTCGCGGTCGGAGATCCGACACGCAACCTCGTGAGCAGCAGTGATAGATGTTTAGTTCTTGACGTGGTTATACTTATAAACATCTTTTCGCTGTGGGTTTTTCTTCCTTTTTGTTTTCTTTCGGAAGAGGCGGGGGGGGGGGGGGGGGCTCTGGCTTGATCATGACTATTACAGTTACGAGAAAAGCCGAATAAGGGGAGGACGACGTTGAGGCATGTAAAAAGGCACGGCGGTATCTATACCTGCATATTCCTCGTTCTTTTACGTTTTTGTCCCGTCTATGTGGTTTAAGCGTTAGCACGAATAAAGATGTCCTTAAACGATGTGCCACAACCACATGCCGTGTGGTACTGTGTCGCCATGAGCTAGGAAATGTATATACAAGTATAAGTCTTGAGTCCTTCCTCGTGGCACAATGCGCCCTTCTGTCCATTGGGGCGCAGTGGGGGAGGTCTTTGCATGGCCTGCTGTGTAATGCTGTCCACGGGAACGCAGCAGCAGCAACGAGAGAAGGGTCCCGTTTCGAGAATCAGGGTCAGTTCGCTCGCCGCGGAGCTCGCTGGAGCCGCGTTTTATAGAGCGCCCTGGCCGTATACAGAGCTATAGATCTATATGCGCGCGCTCAAAAAGAGGGGGGAAGCTGTTGCGCTCGGCTGACCTCGTTCGCTCGGCGAGGAAAAGCCGCGACCAGCGCCGCACACCTGCGGCAAACTCTTCTTCAGAAGCGTCTGAGCTCGTGGGAAGGGCCATCCCGTTCTTGTTTCGCCTCCCCGCCTTCTCCGCCCGCCTCACCTTGACCTTCGAGCGCGCGATCTTCGGCCGCGTCTAATTAGATCCGATCTCTTCGGTCGGCTCTCGTTTCGCCCCTGTTTGCTTCTCTCGTGGCACAGTGATCGCCGAAACGGCCGCGCGGGCGTTGCTACATTTCGGCCTATTTCACTCGACGCTTTCGGTCGAAAGTTCGTGCTGCCCAAGAGTGCCGCATAGACGTAGGTCAAAAGGGAAAACGCTTCGGATAAGACAAATTCTGGCCAGCGTGCTTGCCAGTGGAACAAGTGACACGCCTTCCCAGCGCAGGCCCCCTGCGCACTCTCTTTAGTTTTCTGCTTGTTTTTGAAATAGGAGACAAAGTCATTTCTCTTGTTCCTCAGGGCTTTCATTTCTTTTTCGGGCGAATGCTTGCCATATAAGGACAGGTTGGTTGGTTGTGTTTGTATTAGCGTGCACGCACTGCTTTGCGACGATAATGGTTTTTATGCCAATCAAAAGTATAAGCATATAAGTAGAATAAAAAGAGATAAGTAATACAATTCTCGCCGTAAAACGCATTTTAATAATCCACAGAACGTTCTTGCGTTGGAATTGTTCCAGCAAAGTTTAGTCAATCCTTATGTTGGACACCGCAGCGAGTGCCAAAGGGATATATACCTCTCATGAATGACAAGCCACGTAATTCGTCTCAAGAAAGCGCTGCTACGTGCTGAACGATTGCGGGTGTCTGAAAGCGCCAGTTGGGTTGCTCGTAGGGTTGTGCTATGCAGCTGCGCACTTGACTCTCGTGAAAGTGTCGACTTCTACTTTCGGAGCAGGCTTCGGTATTGTCTCAAACGAGGCAGCCACCTCTGATGATTCTAGACAGATGCCATCTTCAGACGGCTTTGAGTTACTATGTCGAAGCGAATAAGCGTGAAAATAATCGATGCCGGGAAAAACATTATTTCGTGCTGCCCTATAGAGAACAAGAGTAATGCTCAAAGTAACCTCACAAAGACGCTTACGATTGAAAAAGGATGTGTATAATGGAAAAGTAAGAAATTGGTTGTCTTCTTTCTCCTTCATTCTAAATGCTGCACTTTCTCTCAATACGAAAACGGGTTGCTTAAATTTGTGGTGCAAACAGGTGTTTAGCAATGACTAGTCGACGTGTTGCAAAAAGAAAATCATTGTCGCAACAGGTATAAGTTTGTTTTAAAATTTTGCTCTTACATTACTGATTTATCCCCGCTCTGTGTCCACGGTCACTTGGAATCTCAGCTCACGTGCAATCGGAGCCCGCGCAGAACACGAGCGCTGGGTTCCCGACCAGTCCCAGAATTACGGCGTTCCGAAGGCGCACCGGAGCCCCATATGGGATGCCGTCGACCCGGGTTCTGGTTCGTCAGTCTCCCTACCACTACCGCTGCTCATGGTTCCACTGCATATCGTGTCTATGCAGCATCAGCGTCCTCGTCACCATTTTGGTGTTGGCTGCGCAGTCCATTTATGTATACCCGTCGTGCGAGGATCCTTCGTGCTGGGATTTCACGACGAGTCTGTACAGATCGCTCAACTACACTGCGAGTCCGTGCGACAACTTCTACCACTTCGTCTGCGATGGCTGGAAGTCAAGCCACGGTCCCAACGAATTCGTCTTCTCCGAGCTCCAAGCCATGGTGGCGCACGCAGCCGTCAACAGTTTGTTGCGTGTCGGTCATGCGCCTTCGTTGCGCCAGACGGCTGTGCAGAAGGCCGCAGTGATGTTCAAGACTTGCGTTCAAGTGTTCATGAATCGCGTGGACAATACGGAGAGCCTCAAGAGCTTCCTGCGGTCGCTCGATCTGCTCACGCCACGGCCCGAGACGGTTGACGTGCTAGACGTCGTGGTTGGCCTGGCACTCGATTGGAATGTACCCGTCTTCCTTCAGATGTCCGTCGAGCATGACACTACCATGGACGGAATACAGACACTGTACTTCTCTAGGAGTCGCCACCTTATGGGCTGGTTCCTTCGCAGAAGCCGCATGGACGGCTGGGCCTTGTACAACTACGTCGTTGCCTGCTCACAGATAATCGATTATCAGTTCAATGCGGAGGTGCTTATATTCTTCGAAAACTACATCATGTCGTCGCTCGGAGCACTGACCGAAACTGCTCACGTAACGCACACGGTAAAGATCGCTGACATGGAAAATCACACGCCGGGTATCTTGTCCTCCGAATGGCTTGATGTCATCAACAGGCATCTACCTGAAGCTGCTCTTCAGAAGGGTTCGGACACAATCCGCATAACTGACATCTCTTACCTCCGCGTTGTGAGCGAGACCATCCTGGACGACAGGCGCAGGCGTAACGGACACCTTCTACTTTACGTTGCTTGGTTTGTGATTCAGTTCCTCGGACCATTCGCTTCCTTGTCGCTGGTCACGCCGAGCTTCGCGAACGTCAAGGAGGCCAGAAATTACATCTTCTTCCGGTGCTTCGAGGAGCTCAACCTGTTGATGCCGTACGCATTCGGGGCCCCATTCGCCGTGGAGAGCGTTCCAGTCAAGGCTCGTGACGACGTGCTAACCATGGTCCTGGTCGTCAAGAATGCGCTCAAGGATTCTTTCCTCAAAAGCAAGTGGATGGACAACGCGACGCGTAACATCGCCATACTCAAGCTGCACACCATGCGAACCATCGTTGCTTACCCTGACATGGTTGTCAACGCCCTCGATGAGTACTATGCTTACACGCCCGATTCGAGTGCAGTGTTTCTCGAGTCACGCATGCGCGCATGGTACGTGACCATGCGTATCCGGAAGGACAGATTGTGGAAGCCGCGTACGTTTGACTACGACTTCCGGTTGACCGACGTGAACGCCTTCTACCAGCCCTTAACGAACACCATGATTATACCGGCAGGCATCATCAATAGCCCATTTTACAGCGCCAAGTACCCTCTCAGCGTCAACTTCGGCGGCCTGGGTCACGTGATCGCGCACGAGATTGTGCACGGCTTCGACGACGACAGCATCAGGGAACCCAAGGACGGCCTGTCGCGAGACTGGTGGACCATGGACGCTCGCACACAATACGAGCAGCGCGTGCGGTGCCTCAAACGCATGTACTTCCCACTCGGACTGAACTCGTACGACCGCAGCGCCGTCATGTCCGAGGACATCGCAGACTCCGTGGGTCTTGCGCAGGCCCAGAAGGCGTACCGCTCATTGCGCCAGAAGAACAACGCCATCGTCAGCCGCGATGCGCCGCTCATGAGCCGTTTCACCGAAGACCAGGCTTTCTACGTGATGAGTTGCTTCAAGTGGTGCTCGAATCGCAGGGAGGCCGGCCGCGGATATTCGTCGGACGAGTTGAGGTGCAACGTTCCTCTCATGAACATCCCCGATTTTGCCAGGGCGTTCAGCTGCCGCCGAAATGACCCCATGAACCCGGCGCACAAGTGCAAGTTCTGGTGATATTGGATTGTCTGGAAGTGCTCTTTTCTCCTTTTCTTCTCTTTCGCGGCTCCCAGTATAGCGATTTAGTATTTTCTCATTCTAAGGTACACGAATTCAATACACTATAGTATTATTGTCGTGAACGGATACCAACGATATTGGGTACATGTTTTTTGAGCCGCTACACTGGAGCGAAGCCCATGTAGTTTCCCTATGCATTGCGGATTGACTCACGAATAGTGCCAGTGTGAAAACGAGACCGCTGCATTTTGCTAAGCAGCGACAGGACGTATTGCTGTTTTGCAGTCGCATCTACGGACTTGTACCGTTAAGTGTTTTATGCGCTGAGTACCATGCCGAAGTATTCTAGGGATTAAGATGAAATTAAACGATGACAACTCAATCGCCAAGCAAGAACACAGACAGACGTGTAGAAGTGTGCATTTGTACGAGCTGAGCGATACTTGTTGCTCAAGTAGTTAAGAACGCAGTCTGCGCAATGGAAGGTTCCAATGAATTGTGCAACCTTATGAAACGTTGTCGCCATCTGTTCATTTTCTCGCGATGGTGTTGTTCGAGTGCACTTATCGTACGCAGAATACATTATTTCATTAAGTTTCGTGAGTGCTTTAAATACGTGAGCGAATGGTCGAAATTTAATGTTATATGAAATGCAAGGTCACCTATAAAGGGTATAGTGCCAGGTAGTGCACGTCACTTTTTGGTCAAGATGCCAAATGCAAGAAGACCGAAGGTGCCGTACATACTAAATACTAACGGCTGACTTTGTGACAGTCGCATCATTGCACTCGTCCCCTTCCATAATGCGTAGAAGTTTATTAGTGAAAATTCCAGTGGGCGTAATACGACAGCATATATATCGCAACTCATAACAAAAGAAATAAATAGAAAATGCACCAACAATTGCCTACTTGACATACAAATAGGTAAATAGAATTATGAAGCGCTGTCAACGTTGTGGCCGAGTAAATGTGTTCTGTCAAACAAAACGAGTTCATCTCACTGAGTTACCCATGACACTTTTTTATTGCGTTGAGAATAGGACCGTCAGCTCGGAAACATTTCTTACCGAGTCGATGTGAAGCCGTCGGCATCTACACAGCTGAAAATGGAGGCTGGGCGCTGGCGAAGAGCTGTTTGTAAGTAAGCAAATACACAGGTTCAGAAGATTTCTCGTGCATACACCATTGACGTCGATGCATGCACCGCCACTGGTGGCGCTGTTGCTCATTACTTAAGTGTAGAGTTGTTTGAACCCGCTGGTGATTCATCCCCCGAGGTAATGATAACGCCTATCTCTCGAATATGTCGTTACATTAACGCCTTTTTCTTTCACATGTACCTTTCCGCATAAGAAAATAGTAAGTGCATGATCTCGAGGCGCTACGGTACGGGTGGTACGCACTGCAAGACACTCGGGCCATAGCCATCGACGACAGCCTTCAGATGACAATATGGGCACGTGACATATTCTGACCTGCTTGACAGAGCGGCGGCAGGTTTATCGCTGTAACACGTGCCATCACTATTACGACGCCCCTCACGACTTGTTCTTGCGTGCGTGCAGACTGTATGGATCATACGAAGCACTGAAGTACGGCTGCAGTCTGGACGGCTTGGCCGACTTAACGGGCGGCGTGACAGAGACGCTCAACATTCGCGAGGACCCGAGCGGTTGTGCGCGAACGCTGGCAGGCTCACTGCTCGCTCGCACCACACTCGTCACAGCGGTCGTTCAGCAACAGCACACACAGGTGAGTACCGCGAATACATGCCGTGGATCGTTGATGTTAAGTGCCGTAGGATCGCTGGCAAAGTATACGTTTTAACCATGACGCATACCGCCGTTTTACAGTCGCATCTAAGAACTCCGATGTGTGTGTGTGTGTATATATATATATATATATATATATATAATATATATATATATATATATATATATATATATAGATAGAGAGAGAGAGAGAGAGAGAGAGGATGAAACATTTCATTCTCTGACGATTTACTAAGAAACAGATTTACTAAGACTCTGTAGATTAGATTTCTAGTGTCTGGGATAGAAAATAACAAAGGAAACGTAAATGAATTGCGTTATTCAATTCGAAACAAACCATAACAGTGTGTCACGAAGGAATGATAAAATATATACACATCATGCATATTCCATTTCATGCTCTATGATATACATTTTGATAGATTTCTTTGACAATGTACTAAAATCAAGTAAACCTGGGCGGTCTAATAATTGAGGAACCTGGTAGTTTAAATGCTGTCTACCATAAACTGTTCTGGACTTGGGAATTACCCTAGTTTCATTGCGTAGGGAATAGTGACATTTGGATTCCGATGATTTTGCTGTGTACAGTCTGTTAGTTTTTATGTGTTGCAATAGCCTATAACAGTATATCTGGTTAGCTTTCAGTATAGTGTGTTAAGAAACACATTACGCGTTCGTAAATCTTGCAGTATATCCCTGTAGTTTTCGAAGCATCTAAGGACTCCTTTTTGTAACATTGTGAATTGTTGATAGTTTCTTTCTTTTTTTTTTCGGTATGTCGTACCCAAACAAGCAAGCAATATGTAAGTCGAGAATAGAACATGTTTTTAGACCTCAAATGGTATTCAAAAGAAACAAATATCTGATAACATTGAACAGTGGATTTTCAATTGTGAATAGAGAAACGTATTGCAGAATCGCGAAAAAGTATACCAACCAAAAGAACTGAAAGCTCTTGAGTTCTTTTGGTTGGTGTACTTTTTCGTTATTATTCAATATTTTCTTCCCCTGCCAGACGGGTTGGCGTCAAACTTTGAATTTCAGATAGCGGAACCGATGAGAGGGGAAAGAAAAACGATATATCATTTGCACAGAACATCTGCACGTGGTGTACATGTACACATATAGCCAGATTGTTTGTCTGGCTTACCATGCGTATATGAATATTTGTTAAAACCGATGGGTACGTTTCCCCTCAGTTATCAGCTGCCAGGCTTATGCCGCGATGAAACCGCACATGACCCTGCTGCATGCTATAGCTGCATGCAATATACGGGACAAACATAAGCGTAACCTATTACAGCTATACCCTGAGGTATAGCTCTGCTAACACTGGAGCAGCCCGCACAAACAACTGCGATTTCCTATTCCGAGACGGCTTACGCAATGGAATATCATACCCGGTGCACCCTCATGGCCAGTTATTGCTGATTTAGTTGCAAGCAAGTTTCACAATACTGTGACAAAATCTAGGCTGTTCTCTTTATGCCGTATAACTACTAGAGCGGTGTCGACTTCTGAAGTACCGAGACATCTTCGCCAAGTATATATAGATAACACGATATCTGCTGAAATGTCATCATGCAGTATCTATGATGTAACAACCATGGTGACGCCATGCCTGGAAGTACCTTTTTCTCACTTGCGTCTTCTTGAAGGAACACGATGTTAAGCGCAAGTTGCCTCCCGTGATGGTGTTGTGTTGCGGAGCACGTGGTCACGAATTCCAATCCTAGCCGCGGTGACCGCATTCCGATGTAGACGGAACCTAAAACGGTCGTGTGCCGTATTTTGGGTACACGTTTAATAACCCCACATGGTCAAAATCTGTAGTATTCAACCACTAAAACCAACTTTGTAGTTTTAATTTTATAAGCGCACGTAAACATATATATCGGAAACAACGACGCAGCCTCTTGTTTCAATTTTTCTCTATGGTTTCTTTTCCGCCACGGTGACAGCCGCCGCGGTGGTCTAGTGATTATGGTGCTTGACTGCTGACCCAAAGGTCGCGGGATCGAATCCCGGCCATGGCGGCCGCATTTAGTTGGAGGCGAAATGCGTGAGGCCCATGTACTTAGATTGAGGTGCACGTTAAAGAACACCAGCTTTTCCACCAGATTTGGTCAAATTTTCCAGAGCCCTTCACTACGGCGTCCCTCGTAATAAGAGGGTGGTTTTGGGACGCAAAACTCCCACAATTATTATTATTTTTATTATACTCTCAATTTGTGTCAGGAAAACTTTCCTGGTTAGATGGTGAATGCGCAAAACCCACTGGTTCACAAGCCTTAGGGCGCAGCGCCTCACCTTGCGTAACCCTAGGTCAAAATCGATCATGGCAGGATGAAAGGTCTACAAAAGAAAATCGCAATCGGGTCTTACGCGCATCCTTGTTTCACCCGTCAGCGACCGCATTCAGAGCACGCTTCGTTCGAGGCACGAGGAAGCGGCGCATCGCTGGTTGGGCGCAGAGACCATGCATGGTGGAAGGAAGAGGTCCCGGCACGCGAGAGGCGCCTGCCAGCATGGCGGTTTCAGCGCGGCTTCCTTCGCGTTGGCCGGCCCCAGTGCTGCCGTCATCGGGTCGCATGTTTTAATCATGATTCCGCGAACGGAAACAATTGAGGCAGAAGCCTCTGCGGCGTGTAAGCAATATGGGGTTGAGGAAAGTTCGCTGCTATGGCGGTGCGTGGAACGGCGTTGGTTTTTTTTTTTTTTCGTTCTTTTTGATCGTTGCACATGCCCACTGCCTGACGGCTCTTATTACGTGTTCCTCCTCCTGGGTTCTTACAATCATTGCACGTGGCAGCCGCTGGTTACGACTTATTTTTTTTGTGTTTGTTTCAATTTCACTCATTCCAGAACCACTGTTTCCAAGCTAGACGTCTTTGTTTCGTTAGTCAGGTTTAATTTAATGGCGCATAGCAACGATCACTATGACGAGGCAGCCACAAGGTAGTTATGTTGTGTCTGTATTTCAGATACTAAGTCTTGCTATTCGAGACCACGTTCTTGCAGATTATGTGACAGCTAGTTATCCAATTCAAGCTTACATAATGACGGAAGAAGTGAAGAAAAACGCATTTCCATCCTGTGGCACTTTTGAAGCATCGGACACGTGGGGTTTTCTAACCACTCGACTCCTTAAGGATCATTTAATATTCTCCTCAGAAACTTCTTTTAACTTTGATCGCGATTGATTACTCTTTATTACTCTTTATTCAGAGATTCTCCGCTTTGCCCAAGGGCTTGTAAGCAGTGGGTTATTATCACAACACACCTAGTCACGAGACAGTCGATTCCTTTCTGTTATAGTTCGAGCAAAGAAAGAATTGACATAAATGTTCGTTCTAGTCCGGTGTTCTTGAGTTTTAATTTCATGATCGGATTTTTTAAATATATGGAGCGCCAGTTTAAGGTAGGTGTATTTATTAGTCTATATTACCTTCGCACACCAGCGCAATAGCGACCGCGCTCTTAATCAGGTCCCGTTTTAAAGTGCTAGATATAGCCAGGGAAGCGGACATTTTCCGTCTGGTTTCTTGGACATAGCCAGCATTTAACCAGGACCTGATTAACAGTGCATATTTGTGGGAAATGTGCGTAGTGGTGCTCCAATCGAAATACTGTCGCTCTATTAAAACTCAAGTTCCGAACACTATTACATGGTATTCAAGAATCGAGATGCTGAGCCGAGCTGATCATTGCGTTTGTCTATAGCAGAAGCAAAGCTTACAAACACGCAATACTAGTAAACAAGCGTCCCTCATTGCTTAAGAACGCTACTTCGGATAATGCGAACGCACTGAGCTTCACTGCACAGCAAGGAGCCGTCAGCGCTGACCGTATGACATGTGCAGTTGTGTAGTCAGCCATGGCATGGCCACCTCAGCATTTCGATTCATGTAAAAAATGGTTAAATTCTGAGTCCTTTCACTACACATCCTTTCACTATATATATATATATATATATATATATATATATATATATATATATATATATATATATATATATATATATATATATATATATATATATATATATATATATATATATATACCCACGCAACACACGAGGCAACGTGCTACATGAAAGCTAGAATGTTCGCGAACGTCGATTACATATAATTTTTCTTTCCGACGCAGCTGCGTTTGTGGTGTCCTGATCTCTTTCTTGTGTCCGTGTTTGCACGCCCTGTCTCTTTTTAGAATGAATACGTACCAACTAGCTCAGCTCTCTGTTATTCTATGCCACTTGATTTCCCATTCCTATTATTTTTCTTTTTTTCAGTCAAGAACATCACCAGAGAAATGGCGAATGGAATCTGGCTCGGCACAAACTACAGGATACTGTCCTTTCAGAAGGTAAATGGGACACAGCGATGTTGTTTTGCTACCAATACCGCTCTCTAAAAAAAGGTAAAAAAAGAAATGACAACATCTAGACTGCCACTCTAGCAACCCTGACACACACACACACGCACGAACACACACGCACGCGCACGCACACACACACACGTGTGTGTGTGGGGAGGGAGAGAGACAGAGAAGCGTACTGAGATGTGTATTTTTATCTCATCTGCGCAAGTAGTTTCAGGGAGATGTTGACATGGACATGGTTGCAGGACAGTTCTGGTAAGTACGTGTAGGAGGTGTCAGCCCTTCACTCCACGGGTACACGTGCTGCGCCGTGTTCGATGAGATATTGCACGTTGGAAAATTGTCATGCCAAAATTTGAGGAAAAAAGTTATTTAAGTTTAGTGGGCTAGAAATCTTTACAAAGATTACCAAATGTCGCTGAGCTGGTAAATTTCAAGACGCCGTGCATGCGGCTTTGCGACCGTGCCTTGTTTTCCATTTCAACGTTTTTAAGCGAACGAGCAAAGAAGCGAAGTCGAAGTTTTGGAGTACATCATAGTGCAAGAACTTTAGACAGCAACAGAAACTTTAATGGAGAATGCTTGATCGATGTCATTATTCTACTACATTGTAAAAAACGAATACGGGAGTAAAATAGACACGAAACGACAGGATGACGTGCTTTAATATATATATATATATATATATATATATATATATATATATATATATATATATATATATATATATATATATATATATTGACTTTATAAACTGTGTAACTTAATGTTTTAATTTTGTTCTCTGTAGCTTTCTAACTACTGCACTTAGTAAGTTCATCCCTCCGTCGGTCTTGAACCTGTCGCGAAGACGGCGTTTCGTTGCAGTAACAGCATTTCTGTTGTACATAGTTTACTCGCGTTTCACCAGTGACTCGAATTTCACTTCATATCTCTATTTTTTAGCAATTATTTTTCAGCTTACTCGGTGAAGCGGAGGTATATTAAAACGCCTGAGAAGGCCCTTTCCCATTTCGTTAAAAGCAATCAGACGCGACGGCCGGATTTTCGGTGGAGGCGAGAATGCTTGAGACCCATGTACCTAGATTTAGGTGCACGTTAAAGAACCCCAGGTGGTCAGAATTTCCAAAGACCTCCACTACAGCGTCCCTCATAATCATATCGTGGATTTGGGACGATAAAATCCAACAAAAAAAATGCGATTAAAATACACGCACATGCAGTATATCCGCCATTATTGCGCCATGTTGTTTTGCATGTGGTACTGTTTCGTGTTTTAAGCATTTGTTCAGATGCAGGCATCGTTGAGTCATCATGCGTGACGCCATGTTGCTCCCTAGGTGACCACAGCTGGAGGTGAACAGGTGCAGCTCGTGAAGCTGAGGAATCCTTTCGGAGTAGGCGCCGACTACATTGGCAGCTGGTCGTTAGAGTAAGTACATGAACGTCTGGCTGCCGCAGAGATGCACACTGTAACAGTTTTTGTGCTTGACAGATGCAATATATTTAGGCAATTTGCAGATTAATTATCGTATTTTTTGTTCATTATGAACTAACTACCGTGTATCATCCGTCAGTATATGGCCGTCACTGCCATGTCTCCGAGGGAAAACCTCTTTATTTCAATATAGATGTTTTATAGACAAGTTAGTCTTTGTAGAAACACATAGTATTGCATGTGTATGGCGATTTCACATATAATAAAACTTAAAAAATCTTTGCTTTCGCGTTTGCGTATTGGAGACTTACAAAGAATAAAGAAAACTGACAAGCTCGTTAGGGAAACCCTGACTATGTGGTGGCGAGATTAAAATAGTAGCCATAACAACACATCTATATTCTGGAAATAATCGGGAATATATGAGTGGTGAAATAAAGCGCGAAAGAAAAATTAAAGCAAGCATTGGGAGAAATCATTTGTGCACAGTTTAAAAAATGAAGTACATAAGGGCAGTTGCATCTTCGGTCATTTATGCGAGTAAAGATTGACAGTGCGTAATTGTACATAACTTGAAAATCTAGAGAGCGGTTACTAAGCTCACTGATGTCAAATAAATTAATATATCAGGTCTAGCTACAGGCAAAGTAATAGTTTTGCTAGGATTGGAAGGTATACCGAAAACCGAAGTAATTACAAAAATTGACGAATATACTGGGCTCGAAAACTTTTTTGTGCAGTATACATATTGTGTCATTATTTCAAGTAACGTTTACCTACCTAAAGCGAAAATTTTCATGTAACGACAAGTATTGAAAACAATGAAGTACACTTTACAGACAGACAGCACTGGGTAACTTAACAGCGTTTGGCTATTTCTTTAAAAAATGGCAATAAATATGACGTAAACGTTTGTACTGCAGCTGAGAATTCGATGGTTCCGCATTTTATATTCTCACTTCGCGAAAAAACCGACTGCTAGACATAAACCACACTGCTTCATAGAGCAAAATATTAAATGGCAGGACGGAGAAGAACATGGATTTAAAAATTGGAAAATGGTTGGGTGAAGGCACGTGCACGTACCTTCAAGCTAAAGGTCGCATTACGTAAAAAGAAGAAAGTACTGAACTCCAATACACGATAATATCATCAAAGTATATTCAAAAGAAATTTTCTATGAATAATTAATACTACTACTTGGTTTCTGCTGGCACCAGCTCTCTGGAGTGGGACAAGGTTCCGCCGGAGGAGCAAGAAAGGCTCAACTACAAGAGCCCTGCGGAAGGAGAATTCTGGTGAGTACGAACAACTTATTAATAATAATTACTGGGTTTTTACGTGCCAACATGACTATGTGATTATGAGGCACGCCGTCGTGGGGGACTTCGG
Organism: Rhipicephalus sanguineus; assembly: GCF_013339695.2. NCBI lineage: Eukaryota > Metazoa > Arthropoda > Arachnida > Ixodida > Ixodidae > Rhipicephalus > Rhipicephalus sanguineus. Next base: position 206,659,042 of record NC_051178.1, on the reverse strand, counting down.
ATTAATTTTGACCACCTGTAGTTCTTTCACGTGCACTAAGTCTAAGTACCCAGCCGTTCCTGCATTTCGCCCCCATTTAAATGCTGTTGCCGTGGCTGGAATCGCACCCGCGTCCTCAAGATTAGAAGCGCAACGTCTTACCTACGAACAACTTAGAAAAACTTCGTTAGCATGTTGGTGAATGTGTAGCCGTCAGATGTTGTGTGCATCAGAATGAGAGAGTTATGTCAGTGATTTCAGGATTGCGAGAGTTGTACATGGCTTTAACTCTATCGTATCATATGGCTTTGAGATGACGCAGCTGCGCCAAATGTTTCCTTCTTTTTCTAGTTTTCACTTCGACCAATATTTCCTGCACTGCGTATTTTTATTTTATCTCTGATTTCGTTCGTTTATTTCCTACAAGCTCTCTTTCTTTCTTCCTCTCTCTCTTCCGCCAATGCATCGTCGATATTAACCGTTCATGCGTGTCCCTATGTTTGTCGCGCGCGTGCCGTAGTGTTTATAGTCGTCTAATAAAGAACCTATTCTTGATTCATACGTGCGTACAGTCGCAACCGCTCAAGCGCTTCAGTCGGGACAACTCAGGCGCACTAAAAATTGCATAATACTGCTTGGTACGCCGACTCGGCACACTTTAGCACGTTTAAAACGACACTCACTTTTCCGGTTTGCTCTTCCAGTTATTCTCTTCACTCGCCAAAATTTTGCCTAAAATTCTACATCGTTAAACTGAACATTGATAAAGGGAAGTCGCTAGCATTGCGTTCCTTTCATGTTCGCGTTTCAGTCGGCGATAATGTAGTTGTGATTCGGGTAAACCACTGAGTCAACTTGTTATCGCTGTTACTTTCTAGTTCGGAAATTTATTGCTCAGCCTGACTCGACACGACACTGCAACTACGAAGTGACGGTTATCGGTTTTGCTTCTCCGCGGCAGGATGTCGTACCAGGACTTCATGAAGACGTTCACCTCTCTCGAAGTGGTGCACCTGGACAGCGAGACTAGTCGCGACGAGCTCAGCCTACGCGACAAGACGCCCTGGCAAATGAAGGTGTGGAAAGGACACTGGCAAAAGGGCGTCACTGCCGGAGGGTGCCGGAATAACACCGGTAAAACTCCATGTTTCCTCACCGACCAACTGCAAGAAATTTTTAGACCGAATTATGAGCTTGGTCTCAGATAGCGTACGTATAGAGAAGCCTACTTGCAAAGTACGAACGAATCGAACGGACTCCATCGTGTCTGCTCTACTCAACCAGAAGCAGCCTAAAACAAACGATGGTAAATAACAAACGAAAATGCACTGTAACCGCCAAAGGTGGCTCTAACTTTTATATTCGCTCTTCGGTTTGCAGCTCTGCTTTGTCTACTGGGACGGGTGTCGAAAGAAGCCACTGAAAAATGCGTGGCGCGCCGAACGCTTAATTTGCTTTGATGTATTTCGCTTCGTGATTGTAGCACCTAAGTACATACGGAGGCTAATCGCTGTTGGTCAAATACAGCTTAGGATTACAAACTAATTAAACTTATTTTTCACTAGCAATTCAGTCTTGTTTAACTGTACCAGCAATTTGTGGATCATGGAGAATACTTATATTTTACGCTGCTACACTGAGGCTTCTTTATCTGTTGACGTTCTGACTATCTACAATAATTAATCAACGCCTTTTTATTCCAGACACCTTTCACATCAATCCTCAGTTCCAGTTGATTCTGTCCGAGTCGGAAGAAGTAGTCATCTCTTTAAGTCAAGATGCAGTCATTGAGCCTAAAGTCATGGGCTTCACTATTTACCAGGTTAGTATACACCATATTTTTGGCTCAGGCGCATTCCCAAACTCATCTTTATTTCTCTTCGCGCCTTGTCTCTTCTCAGTGCGACATAGACGTTCATCAACGTTGAATATGCGAAGCAATGTTGAAAGCGAGACTCCGTCAATTTTTTAGAGTCGGTGCCAATCGTCTTTTTCAGTCTGGCACATGTTAAACACAAACGTATCCTCAATTAATGATAAGTGAACTGATTCAGACGTCACCGTCATTTATGTGGCATTGTTCTGTATATAGGACGCCGTAAACTTCTGTTTCTGCTCTATAGTCTATGATAAAAAAATGAGAAGAAACATACTGGTCAGTGTCTGACAAAAGATCTTGCACTGCAAAAAGTGCGGAAATATTTCGTGCCTCCTTCGAGCACCGTCGTTCTCTTTGTTCACCGTGCAGACACCGAAGCCGCCTAACGAAGCCCTCGACAAAGCCTTCTTCAAGAAGAACAAGTCACTACTCAGTTCCCAGTACAGTAACTGCAAGCAGGTAACGACATTCATTCATTCATTCATTCATTCATTCATTCATTCATTCATTCATTCATTCATTCATTCATTCATTCATTCATTCATTGCCTTGCCTTTTCCACTGCGAATATATGACAACGTCGAAAGTTAAAATTGTGCTGCGGGGTTTGTGCGAGCGACGAATCGGAATTTTTGTTCTTTAAAACACATTTTAAGAACAGTGTCATAATGTCTCAGGCGTTGGCGCTCGCTTTCGGGGTGTTTCTTTGTTCTGGCCCTTTGAAAAATTTCTCTTATATAGCTTTCAGCTGCCTTGAGTGTTTGCGCTCATAAATTAGTTGTTGATTTTCTCATGTGTGCAGAAGATGTACGTATGGCGTCTGTACGTACATATGCGCTCGTGTGTGGTGTATGTGTGACGTATGAAACACATAGGCATGCTCATGTACTACATGTACACGCTGCAGTACGCTAATGGCCTGCATCATTGTCAGCGGTACGAGCAGCGTCGCATGTTATTGACACTTTTACAAGCACCCTGCATCTCCCGTATGCTCGCAGGTGTCTGTCAGGTGTGTCATGGAGCAAGGGGGCTACGTTCTGCTCCCGACCACTTCGAACTGGGCCAAGAAGCTTCTTTCACGCTGCGGGTATTCTCGGGAAAACCGACGAAGCTAAAGTGAGTGAATGCAGCAGAACTTATAGCAGGGTTGCCCATCGGTTTTTGTGGCCAATTTTAGCTTTCCAGAATCTAAACAGGAAAAAGAAAAAAGACGTGTCACTTCGGTTGTTCACTTTAATAAACGCGCTTATTGATTCGCCTATAATTCTTGACTTATTCGCGGTTTCGTAGGCTCATCGACAACCAGCCGAGCACGGTAAAGCCAGCGATAATGAAGGTAAGGAGAACCGTTTTAGCCTTCGTATGTTCGCAATGCACGAAAAGCATTCGAAAAGCGTTTCGTAAAATTTTTGTGACTGGCAGCTTATCTGGATTAAGCGCTCGTATTTCTATGCTACTGGACTTGATACGACCGCTTGGGTATACTCTACACATTGTATAGACAAAAGGCTATCTATGCGATTTGTCCGGGACGTCATTAAGATATGCTGAAGTTCTTAATGAAGGTATCGCTTAGCGACAGTTATCGGGTAAGCTTCGCGTGGTTCCTTTCGTAAAAAAGCCTTTCGACGTATTACCAATTTCAAAGCACGCACGGCTCCGCGGTTATCTTGAAGATTTGGTGGAATTCTGGCGTCTCATGATGAAAAATAATGGAACTATTATTATTATGATTTCGTCTGTCCTCAAGGTCACTGTGACCTGTACTGCAGGGAGCTAGCGACTCACTCATTATTTCCCATTTGCTACTACTTCAGATAATCTGCCTTTTTCAGTGTTATCACGCATGCGCCATTTCCCTAGCTGTAATGTCGGAAAACGTTTTGGTATGGTCCCCGCACGCCGCTCGATCTCGGAGTATTTCGTTCCGGTGATCCGGGATCACCACACAAAGCTTCTTCACCCTACGAAAACTTTTTCAGCGGCAGAGGGCAGCAAAGGGACATGAAAAAGGCGGATTGTCATACGCGTGAAAAACCAAAATCGCAGTGCACAAGTAAAATGTATCATAACGTCGTGGTTTAAAGACTGGCGCACACATAGTATATATTCTGAATGAAATTAGCAGTGTCTCGGAACGGAAGGAAAACCAAAAAGGCGACAAGCGAAAAAAAAAAAACGATATTTTTTTACTGAATGAAATTAGCGTGTCTCGGAACACCAAAAACGACAAGCGAAAAAAAAAACGATATTTTTTTACTGGAACGAAACGTAACCGAAACGTATCTATTATTTCGTTCCGTAGGGAAACCGAAGTATTTTTATCGTTTTTCAGTTTACGGGAAAAACTTGGCGATCGGGAACAACCGAGGTCATGCAACGTGAGCAATGATGCATATATCAGGATACCGTATTAGCGCTTATCTCAGACAGGAATTCCAAAGTAAACGTGTGTTAAATTTTTGCAAAATACGAAAAGAGTGGCAACCAGAGCTATTTATATAGACGACAAGTCGACTTTCGTGCGCCTGTCACACAGGTATACAGTGAAGTTTACTGTAGCACAGGCCAGCGTGGAGAGCGCATTCACAGCGCTGAAGGTTGTTGTATCAGAAGAGCGGTCTCGCACTCAGACAGTACACTCGATGACCGGCTTTCTCCACTCCCTTGACACAAAGCATTCAGTCTGCTCAGAAAATTGGTTTCAGCTCTTGCGGATACTAGCATGTGGAGCACCTTCGGACTAATTAGATTTTATGCACAGACAAATATGTCTATGGTCTTAACAGACAATTGGGCTTCAATAAAGGAGTTTTGAGTCTGCTACGCATTCCTTTTCTTATGTCTTTTTTGATTTCGCTCTCGTTCCTTAAATCTGTGTTTGGTTCACCCGCGTTTGCTCAGTCACACGAAGCACGTATGCACCGACTAGTGCGCGTGGACTGGATGCGTGGTTTTCTTCCGCGCAACCATGAAGTAATATGCCTGAGCACAATGGATTGTTGGATAAGACAAGGGTGCTTGTTCACATCTAGGAAGCCAAGCACGAAATGAGAACGAGAACAAAGGAGAATACTTTACAGCTCTTATCTCGAACAAGAAAATTTAACCTGCCTTCCGTTTTCATCCTCGGTTCCTTAGCTGTGACCATATAAAGGAAGCCTATAGGGAACGCAAGCTCAAGTTTGGGCGCGACGCTCGCGCGGCTGAGCTATGCGTTACTGGGGGCAGACGCTGCCCGCGAAGGCGGTTTGTCGCCGGATTTGCCAGCGGCGGCGGCAAGGACACGTGCGCGCATGCGCTCCTCATTCGGCCCGGTGCACTGCTAGTCAGCAATAGTTACATTGTGACGCACCACAGATGCAATCCGAGAGCTCTGCGCGTGCGCGGAAGCGGGGGCGCCAGTGTTGTGGCCGTGGATGCCCCCAGTTGCGAAAAGAGAAGTGGCGCCGCTCGACGTTGCTTTGGAAGCCTATACATATATGCATGCATAAACTGCGAGCGCACTGCCGCGTTCGCTCCGTTTTAGCTCACGCTGGTAATCGGGCGGAGTTTTTCTGATGCTGCTGTTCCAACGTCAATTGTGCAGGCGCCGCCTTCATTCGACAGCAAGATCAGTTCGTACGAGGCTGTTTTCCTACAAGTTGCGGACGAGCACTCCTCGGTCAACTGCTTCGAATTGCAGGAGTTGCTGGAAGCCTGCCTCCCGAATGGTGAGTACACTCTTTAATCAGTTTGCATTTGCGAAAACCTTTAATGTTGCGCATCAAACAAACTTCTGCGTGTGGTATTGACTCGATATCTAATCGACAATGAATCAATCAATCAATCAATCAATCAATCAATCAATCAATCAATCAATCAATCAATCAATCAATCAATCAATCAATCAATCAATCAATCAATCAATTATTCATAACAAAATAGAATACAGTGCATCATATTTATACAGTTGGGACCCAGAACTGAACAGGAATTGTGGAAGGGGCCCCTACGACAGACAGGGCTCTGTGTTTTCGGAGTTATTTTTCTTTTTGTGAATTTAGGAATTGTGCAGGAAGTACTCGCAGAGTGAGTTAGAAGAATACTGAATGGATGATCATGAAGTTATATGCCTTTAGGAAGTGTATTCCGAAGATTAGATGCAGTATTTATACAGGAAAATATTAACAACACGTAATGGAATGCCGCGCGCAAAGGAAGAAATAAATGTCATAATTGAGCAGGTAGCGCAAAAAACGAAGACACAAGGAGGAAGAGAGACACGAGACGAGCGCTCGTCTCGTGTCTCTCTTCCTCTTTGTGTCTTCGTTTTTTGCTCTACCTGCTCAAGTATGCAATCTGACAAACTCGCCCAGATTTCAGTTCTCGTAAAATAAATGTCAAGAAAGCTCACATAAATTCGGCTCACAACTGACGGCGCAATGTGCAGGTAATATTTACCATTAATCATGCGAACTTCCAGGAATTTCTCTCAGTGATCCGGCATTGTCCATTGGATTAATCATAAGTGCAGCGAGCCTTGTAGACATGGCTCGATGCCATAAAAACCTTTCAGAAAGTCTGCGGATATAAAACATGCGCGAGACATTAAATTACAGGTGAGGATCATTATAGAGTAATTTCGAATATTTTCATTTCTCGCTAACCCAGGTGTAACCACGCTGTGAGGTCCATCCTATTGTACGTAGCAATTTATTTTATGTTAGAGGGAGTCTTGAAATTAAGCTGTTCTCACGCGTTACCGTGCGATGTCAGCTGTAACGTTTCCAAGGATAACGTGGAGGACAGATATCTAGTGGAACAACATAATGCGATATTACTCGTTTTGGTTCAATGTGAAATCCAAGTACTGCGTCTCCAACGGTAAACATGTAAGAGTGAGGAGTATACAGAGCGCACTTTCTCTAACTTTTGTGTTTGTGTTCTATTAGTACCCTTAGGTAAAGCACTTGCTCAATCTTCGCGATATGTCTTTTTTTTTTGTCTTTTCAGACTATGTCAAGAGCTGCGCAACACTGGAAGTTTGCCGGCAAGTCGTCATGGCGCTGGATGTATCCTTTTATTGTTAAGACAGGCCAATTCCGAACTGTTAAAGTTACTTGTATTTAGTGTGGTTTAAAATGTGCAGTGTAAAACGCAAATGTGGATAGAGTAATCGAACCCCCTTTTTTCCTTTTTTAACAAAAATAGGGGCACGCTTCTAATAAAGCAGAAATGGTTCAAAATTTTGTAACGGCTGCAGTGGGTACCGAGTAAGTAATACGGTCTCACTTGGCTGAAGTCACACAGGAATGTTCATGAGCAGCATTCAACCAGATACTCACTTGTCCTTGACGTCGTGCTGGTCAGACAACCGGTCTGGGAAGGCTTCGGTACCAGGAGTATAAGAACTTCATGTGTAGTCTCAAGTACTGGCAGAGCACCTTCAAGAAGCACACGCGTGGCACGGCTGGAATTCTGAGGGCTGAGAAGCTTCGCGACGCCATTGTGGATGTAGGTCAGTAGCTATTTGGCCGCGCCACGTGCATTGTTCTTCTGTCAAGTATCTGCAAAAATGCATCGTAGCGCGCTGATAAGCTTTAGTCTTTCCATGGGACCATATATGTCACCTTTTTCCTAAACTTTACTTTGGCGTCCAAGCAGCGCTTTCTTTCTTTCTTTCTTTCTTTCTTTCTTTCTTTCTTTCTTTCTTTCTTTCTTTCTTTCTTTCTTTCTTTCTTTCTTTCTTTCTTTCTTTCTTTCTTTCTTTCTTTCTTTCTTTCTTTCTTTCTTTCTTTCTTTCTTTCTTTCATCTGTGTCATCGGACCACTTAACGATGCTTTTAACGAAACAGTCCTGTGCTTTCACCTCTCAATAGATTAATTGTCCACTTCCCTAAACTTATAGGTACACATAACCGGACAATTAATTTCTTGAGACTTGCAAGCGCGGGACAGCGTCGTCAAAAGCATCGTTGAGTGGTGATGCTATCTCATTCGAAAAACAGAGGTGACATATAGGATCGCTTAATAATTTACGAATTAGTAATGGCCTGGCACAAATGCTTGGAGGCTCCAACTGCTCTTTATGTGCCCGAAATTTGCATCGTGAAACCTAACCTATAGTTAGGTAGGTTTTTATGTTGTTAGGTTTCACTTTATGGTAAAATACACAATACCTTCCAGAGACAGAAAAGTGCGCGAACCGACAGCTGTGCCATTTCATTTCTGCAGGTTTTCAGCTCAATACGGAGATCCTCTCGATGCTGATGCTGAGGTACATGAGGAAAGACGGCACGCTGAGGTTCGGAGACTTCGTCGCTTGCATCCTTCACCTGTCCGTCGCCTTCGGTACGTGCTTCGTTGTTCCAAGTATCAAACACATAGACAGATACAAACTTATCAGGTTCTTCTGAAGTGTGAACGAGAGACCACCTAAGCTACAGCGTATATAAAATGATATCCTGGCCGGGTGAAATGACTACATCATCTGTAATATTCTTAGGTCTGTCATTTTAAGCCACGTTAGTCCTTAATCTCCTTCGAATGTCAGGCGTGAATGTAGACCATTGCCTATTAGGATGAAAGCGTCGGCTAGTAGTTCTGTTGATATTCATGTGGGAACAGCGCTAATGACCAGGACAAAATAAAGCCAATAGAACTAACTGGTCTTCACTTAGTCTATGTCATCGGTGACTCGTTCTAGCCTGAATAAGTCATAGGAGGGCAATCGGAAAACAGACGAGTTACAAAGCTGGGGTTCGCCGTCGTCATGCGAAAGCATTTGCGCTCAAAACCCGCGCAAACGAATCCACTTATGAACCAAAAGGGGCTGTTTACCTCAAAGAAAGTCTATGTAAGGGCGCGCTTTTATACACTACATGGCTTTTACCTTCTATCCACTTTTGTCAAGGCACAAGCAAATGTACGCTATCACCGGTGTCATCGTTCTTAGTTCCCTGCACCTTTGCATTCACCATCTTGTGAAATAAGTGTCCTTCAGAAAAGAGATTTCAACTAGGCTAAAAAAAAAAAGCCAGCCAAGTCCTCCTCGTGACTCGCAGAGATGCTCGTGAAGCTACAGTGAGATAAATGCTTACGACTAGATATGATTTCTGAACCAAACAAATTGCCCACCGAAAAAGTAATGCGCCCATAACACCAATCCTGTTGACTTCATTCGTGCTTCTCAACCTTGTGTTTCAAAAAAAGTTTGTGGCTTTTGATTGCAAGTGTCGGGTAAGATTAAAATTTCTGCCGTACGACATAGTAGCTGCTGTAACTAGCTTTTCAATAAGTGTTTTCTTGTTCCTTCTCTCTTTTATTCCATTTTTTAATAAAATATTATCAGTTAATACGTGTCCTGCTTTATATAACATTTAATGATAACCTGATATCATTTCAAAATGGTTAGAGCTTATTTCATTATTTATTTTTATTATTTTTCTTTTGTAGCAACGTTTGAGAAGAAAGATCCTCTTCAGAATGGCTTCATCAAGATGACGCTTGCCGAGGTAAGATAGATTGCCGAGTCTAAGCTACAACGATCTAAGTCTGAGCTACAACGACAAGCGTTTAACATTAACCGGAAAAGATAGTAATATATCGTGTTGGTTCATATTTCAAAGGAACTATGGCCGTAAGATGAACGGCGAAAAGTACTAAGACAAAGCTTTCCTATGCTTCCCTGATTATTTACGCTTGTCAGCTTCCGTGCGTGTGAGAACCGAAACTTTTTTCTTTAATTTTTTCTTTAGTCGGCTTGGCGCCCCCGATTTTTGTTCTACCTTTTACATGGTTTCACCTCAACTATGCAGTCATCCGTCGAATCTTAAGCTTCACACTTCACTTTCGATTATGGCCTAGCACTAGCGTAGCCAGGGGAAAGGTGGGAGTGGGAGGGTTTAACCCCCCCTCCCCCCCAGCAAATTTTCAATTTTGCATGTGTGTATATACACGCACACATACAATGGACACACGAACATACATAAAGTATGGTTGAACACCCCCCCCCCTTCCCGAAAAAGAATTTGTGGCTACGCTCATAGGCCAGGCCGCCAATCTGCATGTTCTCAATACAGTTTTGTGCAGTCCGGTCCAGAAAAGAAAGATACAGCCACTTACGTTTTTCAAAACGCAAGAAACTAGTACAACAAACGAGGAATTGTATGAGTAACGCTCGACGTAAAACGTCTTGATCACGTTTAATACTTTCATGCTCGCTTCGTAACTTCAATAAAAAGAAATAAGTGGCCCTTGGGGCTATTTATAAAGCGCTGTCTCTATGTTTTTCTTTGTACAGTGGCTCAAGACGTCTTTGCAGTGCTGAGCAACGTCCGAACAAAATACTTTGGATAGCACCGCTTAAGGCTCAAGAGATCCCAGAGAAGAATGGCCGCCCGATCTGTATACGACTGGCCTTTGCTTTCGACTGTAGGCCGAGTATCCAGGGGCAAAGAACTCTACAGTCCTCCGGGCCTGAATTGTACCTCTGGACTAGAACTTTGGATTACGGAGACCACAGTGCACGACATACCACTATTAGGTCATGTGCCATTGCACGAGGGATGCACTCAAAGTTCTCAAAGTAATACTTCACAGATATGCCGTTGACTTCAAGTGATCAACAGTGGTCCATGAAGGAAGAAGCCTAGATCCAGGCGCGAATCTGCAGGTTTCTCTAAATGAGGAGGGATGGGCGGGTGTCTGCCTTTGAGATGGTGGATTTGATGACGATTTCACAAATACGCTTATGACAAATAATAATAACAACGAATTCATGTCCAAGTGGACGTTCTAACGATACAGTAACAGCTTGGAACAAGGAGTTTGTCGTGTAACGTATACTGGCGCTGTGCAGACGAACTTCAAGGAAGGTACGTGCGTGTGTGTGGGGTGGGGGGTGGGGGGTGATTAAGAGGGGTGTAGTGATATTCAGGACATGTCCTTTGGATCCGTGCATATAGAATCAATGTTTCCGTGAAAAGAACTGCTCAAGGTAAGTTCTCATGTCGAAACATCGGTTCTCTGGACATTTCCTCTTGAATCATTGATATTTTTCTTGAATGATGGAAAGAAGTGTTAATTTCAAGGGCTCGTTTTCTTTGTTATACACAATATTAATGAGAACTAACAGACAATAATGCCAAGGAAAGTATAGGGGATGTTTTTTTTTTTTTTTTTTTTTTTTTTTTTTTTAGTAGTAAATGTAAGGTAATTGTGAAGAAAGAAAAGTGGACGAAAAAGTTATGTTCAGCTTGAAGGTATCAGGTGTAATAAGCTTTTGCCATCGGAGCCCATGTAATTTTCAATATAGCGTCCGATTCGAAACCCTCAGACAGAGTCAGTGGCTTCTCATCAACGTTTGTACCCGGTGAGTGATAAGGTTAGTTATAAGTACAATTAGTAAGTAGAACGGGCTTTCTAAATCGCTGAACTTGAGTGGAGTGTGTCTTTCATGAAAAAAAAAAGATGGTTGATTATGTGTTTCGGGGTGCCTTGCTTGGCACCTGTTAAGCTATGTATATAACTGTTAAGCTTTGAATTGCTACTGTTTTGTTCGTAACCATGTGCAATTCACGAAGTCACAGTCCGCGCAGTATCTACTTATTTTTTTTTTTTCAACTGTGGAATCTCTTCTTGCGGAAACGTTTTGCTGTCCGTGTATTCATATACGCGAGGAATAACTACGTTGATTCGGGTACGATTTTCTTCTTGAATTAGTCTAAGCGGAGGCCAAGAAAATGAAGGCAAGATATATCGCTGTAATACTCTCGCGCTTGCTCAGATTTCTCACAAATTCACTGTACCATCTCGAAGAAATGGCTTGAAATATACATTAATAATATTGTCGGATGCAGGTTGTGTCACTGTGCAAAAAATATCTGAAATACCTTTGAATAACAACGCTACGAGAGCCGAATGAGAGATGTTTAAAGTGCAAGCAAGTGAAGGTCTGCATGTCCCGCACGGCCCGTGAACACAATGATTGAAAATGTGAGAATGGGTTGCGCACATGAAGTTACCAGCTTTCAAAGAGAGGTGAAGAATATTCCCTTCCTTTCAAGGACGTTGTGCATTGAAATGTGCATTGCAGTATGCTCGAACGCTTCCTTCATTGCAGCACCAAAATATTGAAAATAAGCAGTCGGTTGTGCAATTCACTGAGCGACGGCGCAGTCATAAAATCATGATAGCGAGCAATTGGCTCGTATGGAACACTTGCGTTCGAGATCAAAACTTGGACATAGGGAATTTAATTGACATAATATCACTTTAAAAATACCTTCTGTAGCTATTACCGTCTTGTTCTGAGTGTGTGTGATGTTCCATGTTCAGTGTCATACCAACGCGAGTCTGTTTTGTTAAGTACTTTGGTGGTAACACCGATGTCATATTCTGTATGCCCAAACAAGGTGTGCGTGACCTATTGTGATGACGTAAGCAAACAGTGTCCGTTTGAGCGTTGAAAGGTTCTGATTATTGTGGCTTGAAGGTCATCTGAGAGAATTGCGCGCAGGACGTCGAATATTTACGTGTCCTTCGTACTGCGCAAATGACTGCCTGCAGATAGTGCAATCATGTACAAAACTAATGGCACCGACGGAAATACTGTATAATGTCGGCAATTAATTTACCTCTGTATGAAAATTGTTGGCGCAACGGAGACTACTCTTTCATCCATGTAAAATAAACCATAGTCATTATATACTAAGCCTTTCCAGTGTGACTTCCTTAAAAAAAACTGATTATTTGAACGTCATTCACGCTTGACTCGACGTATTACATGCAAAGAAGGGACAACGAAACTTTCTTGAAAGCGTCTTTAGTGGAACGTTTTCGGCTTTTAGACCAGCCTTCGTCAGACTAACGCGAGAGCATTTGATACATAGCTTTAAAATCACTTTTCAAGAACAGGTCAGCACCATCTTCACTGATTACAACTGAAGCGTACATATTCTAACTACGCATTCTCACAGTACCATGCCACGATTATAGGAGAGTCTTGATCTGTGTCTTTCTGCATTCGCTTTTTTTTTTCTGTCCTTGAAACACGTGATAATTAGTGATGCGCGTTGCAGTTCTAATCAGTGCAGATGGCGCTGACCTGTTTCTGAAAAGTGCTTTTAAAGCTACATATCAAATGTTGAATTGGTTAAAAACCAGCGGAAAACACGAGCCACAGAGAAAGAACACGATGGTTATTTCTCTGCGGCTCGTGTTTTTCGCTAGTTTTTATCCAATTCGACATGTACCAACTAGCCCAGTCGATCGTAACGGTATCAAATGTTCTCGCATTGCTCTGACGAAGGCTGGTCCACCATCAAAAAACATTCAGTAAAGACGCTTTCAAGAAAGTTTCGGCGTCCCTTCCTTGCACACACACACACACACACACACACACACACACACACACACACACACATATATATATATATATATATATATATATATATATATATATATATATATATATATATATATATATATATATATATAGATGACTGAAGAGAAGGATGCACGTACGAAATGTGGTATGGCTGCTCCCATAGTGCACAAAAATTACAGTGATTTATAGCGTAGTCCATAGAGCCTCCATGATCCATTTCCTCCGGTGTTGCCGAGTTGCCACTCCGGAATTGGAATGACTCCGGAATCATTCCACATTTTCGCGACACCGGAATGGAATGGGAATGGAATGGGGACAACACTTGTAGTAATGGAATGGAATTAAGCGTCTTTTGCACGGAATGGAATGGGAATGGAACTACATCTTTTTCCGAAAATAGAGCACGTTTTCGTCAATGCGCTGTTTTTCAAACTTCAAAAATTAGCAAGTCAGAGCCTCGATTTCAACAATAAAGCAGTATTTTAAAGATGACTTGGCTGATTACAAGCACGGTATATTTATATTCAACGCGCCTACTACAATTTTGTCCTTATATAGACTGTGTTGCTCTGAAGTTTGTCTCTATTCTTCGCGTAACCGCGGTTTATGCCGTTGGTATCCGTCGTGTGAAACTACGGTGGCGGCATAACTCCCCTTACGCCTTGCGATTTTAGATGCGAAGCAGCTCTTTGACTAGCCTGTGTAACGCTGTCCCTCCGTGCGTCCGTACGAACGCGCCGCAACGCGCTCCCCTCGCCGCAGGTGTTGGAGCGGTGCAGTAGGTCACGCCGCAGCTGCGCGTTGACGTCCCGCTCCCCTCGCAGTGCGCGCTGACGTCACTCTCTCCCTCGCCTGCCGCGCGCTCGCCGCAGCGCCCGCTGCTGCCGCCTCGTCCGTTCGCCCGCAACACCTGCCGCTACCGCCGCTCGCTCCGCTACCGCGACCGCCGCTCGCTACACCGCACACTCGTCGGTTCACGCGCAATAAACCTGACGCGCGCCTAACGTATGCGTTGAAACATGTCTCTACGTGTCACCTCTCTATCTCTTCACCCTCTCCACCGCGTTAGCGCCGTTCAACCCGTGACGCCACCCGTGCGCAACGCTGCTGCTTCGCATCCCATCAGGGTTCCCTTTGGGAAGATGGTGTTAATTTTTTCTTTCTCTCGGCGGCGCACCAGCCGTCTGCTGTCTCCCCACCCTTCACTTTGTTTCTGCTTCTGTCGCCGTCAGCGACTCGGACGCATATCCGAAAAAGCGCTTCTCTAAGTTGTGATGCGTATTGACGCTGGCGCAATGCATGTGTTCGCTGCAAGCTTTCGTAACCAGCTTGCGCGCCGTCTCACCTCATACTCCCCCCTCCCCCACCCTTTTGCAATACTGTCTCCCCTGTCTAGACATATGGGCGCCTTTGCCCGAAACTCTGTCAGCACACAGTCGTACACGATGTACTGTGTGCCCTCCCCTTCCGTATAGAGAGAGAGAGGCGCGCTTGACAAGCGTGAGTGCTGACGAGCAGTGCGGCTCAGTGTTCCGTATTCGATGCAAAGGCACAAGGTGCCCGAGCGCTGCACTGTTCCAACTAATACCAGCAGATCTAGAGGGTTTTGTTCCCCATTAACCAAATCTTAGTTTTCTCCATATTCACGACCGCTCCAGACGCGTGGCAAAACTGCTTAGTCTTCTTGAACACTACTTTTGTCAGCATAAAAAAAAAACGCTATGTCGTCATTTTAGCATTAACACATTTAAGCTTAAACAATATCAAAACATCATCATTCGGTCAAACATGCTGACCAAGCGTTACCAGTGAAATTCACTTTGTCCTCACCCTAGTACTGCAGTATTAATGAGAACTAACGGGCAATAATACCGAGGAACATATAGGGGATGTTATTTGTAGTAATTAGGATACAAATGTGAAGAAAGTAAAGTGGACGAAAAGATAACTTGCCGCCGGCAGGGACCGAACCTGCGACCTTCGAATAACGCGTCCGATGCTCTACCACTGAGCTACGGCGGCGGTCATCCTCCCGTCCACTTTATAGGGTATACAGTATATATACCTTATACCCTAGGGTATAGAGCACCGGACGCGTTATTCGAAGGTCGCAGGTTCGGTCCCTGCCGGCGGCAAGTTATCTTTTCGTCCACTTTTCTTTCTTCCCATTTGTATCCTAATTAGTACAAATAACAGCCTCTATATGTTCCTTGGTATTATTGTCTGTTAGTTCTCATTAATATTGTGTCTAACAAAGAAAAACGAGCCCTTAAAAGTCCCCTTTCCTAGCACTGCAGGACGTTACAAAAAGTTTTATACTTGTAAACACGACTCTGCTAATTACTGTGCTGTGAGCCCTGCCATATTCGCTGTACAGCGTCGGCACACAAAAAAAGCCAGGCCTGCGCTGAAACCGCAGCACAGTCACAGCGAAAGCTGGAAGAGCGGCGTTTCTAGAGCCCGTTAAGCTCTCTTGGGGCTACAGTACAAGTACACTAGAAAGGTACCCACTACGCCATAAATCACAATTGTTGTGAAGTTGGGAAGCACCTACTAAGCCATTATTCGTCATTCTGCGAAGAAGCGAGGCACCAGGTACACGTCTGTAAGGCATTATGTGCACTTTGTTGACGCGGCGACTGATGACGATGAAGAATTATGGCTCAACGCTTTGTAATGGGTTGGAATCTTTAAACGGACCACCAGTTATGTAATTTGCATTGGGTGACGCCCGGTCGCTATTTCCCTCTCCCGTCATGCTGTATAACATACGTTGACGTGGGAGAGAGACGGGGGGGGGGGGGCGAAGAACTTTACTGTGACCCCGAGGAAATGGATCATGCGCTTATTGGCTTCCTTGGCAACCAATACAAGTGCACTTGCGAGGAACCCACTACGCTATAAATCATTGTAATTTTACTCAGACCCCGAGGAAGTGGATCATCCGCTTATGCGCTTCCTTGGCAACCAATACAAGTGCACTTTCGAGGAACCCACTACGCTATATATCACTGTAATTTTTGAGAAGTAGGGCAGCAGGCACTGTGCCATTTTTCGTCATTCTACGGAGAGCGTTGGTACCTGCTAAACGCATGTAAGGCATTATGCGCACTTTGTTGATGCTGTGCCTGATGACGATGAAGAATTATGGCAGAGCCCTTTGTAATGGGTTAGAAGCATTCAACAACCTACTCGTTGCGCAATTCGCATTGTGTGACGCCTGGTTACAGAATTCTCGTTGTGCGACGCTTGGTGCTTATTTGACTCTTGTACCACGCAACATTGCATATGTTAATGTGGTTCCTTCCCGACATGAAGCCTGTATAGGACCTTTTTGCAAAGCAGTTTCAAGCACCGGCATGGCTCAGAGGTTGAATACTGGGCTCCCACGCAGAGGGCCCAGGTTCGAACCTCGTTCCATCCTGGAATTTTTTTTCTTATCTCGTTTTTTTTTCTTATTTCGAGCGATACTGGTTACGGACACCGGCGGCGGCGGCGGCGGACAACTACGGCGCCAAAAACGGCCGGTGAAATGATCTCATAACAGCTTTCGCTGTAAAACTGACAGGACAGTGGGGCACAATTTTACTGCGCTCGCTTCTAAGCCTTTCCGGATGTTTTGTTGA
Organism: Rhipicephalus sanguineus; assembly: GCF_013339695.2. NCBI lineage: Eukaryota > Metazoa > Arthropoda > Arachnida > Ixodida > Ixodidae > Rhipicephalus > Rhipicephalus sanguineus. Next base: position 206,642,185 of record NC_051178.1, on the reverse strand, counting down.
GCGTGTGTACCGCGTCTGAGTCCGTTAAGTTGAAGCTTGGTATGATGGCCGTAGAGTTATCGTCGACGGGCGTCCCTTCAACCTCTGTGAAGATGGCTCTCACGAGCGGGTTGGTGAGTCCGCAGTGCCCCGAGTAGTCGTCGTTGCCGACATCCCAAATGATGACGCCACCGAGGAACATCTTGTCGACGAGCGAGGCCATCTTGCGCACACTCATCTCGTCTTCGTATCCCATCCAGACGTTGTTGCGCCAGGCGTGCGGCTTCTCGCTCTCCTGGTCGTAGGACAAAACCCAATCGGTTTTTCGCACCAGCTGGCAGGCCTCCTTGTACGAGACGACACGAACCGCATGTGTGTCGATCCACCTGGGAACTTCTTTGTTCTCTGGGAGCCTAGACATTGTACACACGAAGCCTGACAGTGAGATGGCGAGTAGCACCCTGCTTCGAGGTAGGCCGCTCGAAATGACGTTCTCGATGAAGTCCTCGACGCTTCTACCTTTGCGATCTCGCTGGTGGTGGAGGGGTATCAGAATGCGATCAGTCGCGTTGGCCGGGTGGTGCAGACCCTGTGTCACGACGCCAACGTAATCGAGGAAGCGGGACAGCCGGCCGGGTCTGGCGCCGGACTTGAAGATGCCAGTGTGCGACGATGCGGTGACAACAAAGAGGAGTCCGTGCTTGTGCATAACCTGTTTGAGATGTGACAAGAAGACGGTCATGTGCCGTTGATATTCTTTCTCGATGGGGAAGACGCGGTTCAGCACGATCCCGTGGAAGCGGTTGTGCAGGACCCAGCGAACCATCTCAACGAGAAAGGTCATGTACGCGGTCGCGTTGGGAGTTTCGTGGAAAGTCAGCCGACTGCCGCCGCCATTCTCGTCACCCACTGCTATCAGGTACTTGAGGTGGGGGAAGCTGACGTTCACTTGGTTTCGCAGTTCGATAAGCCGCGACTGCACCAGTCCAAAGGCCATACTGGCGTCCGGAGTTTCATTGGTGCCGCTGAAGAATCCCCGTAGAGGGAGCACGAGGTGCGAGCAGTAGTTACCAGGCAGATCCACAGTCCTGTAGCTGACGTCGTTGTCGTAGAATCTGGCCACGTTCACGTGGCACAGTATGGGCACAGGTCCCCGGCGCTGTGATCGGACCTTCACTGGAAAGACTGCGACGGCGCGGCCATCCGCCTTGCGAACGTCGTACGCGATGACACATACGAACACGGCAACCAACAGAAGCGTGAACCCGACGCATGCGGCGCCTGAGTACGTGATGCAGGTCTTGATGAATGGGTCCCGGCGCTGCGAAGCCAGCGACCGCGGCAGCGACTGATGGAGCAGCCACTCCTCGTCTTCCAGCAGCCGCGACATGTTTCAGCCCCGAGACCCGGTTATGCCGCGCTCGAGTCTGGCGCTTCGATCTCGTCGTCTTCATTTCGCTGCCCTGCGTGCAGCAGCGACATTCCTGCAAACTCTCGAGGCGTAGGCCTATTCTTGTTCCCCTACAAGTCGAGATTACTCCAGCAGTTAAGACCGCCTGTTCGAAATTGAGAGAGAGAGGGAAAGACAGAACAAGGACTCACTGCGTGATCTCTATACGGTATACGATGCCGTCGAAGCCTGCTTCTCAGAAATAATCGAACGCCTCGTGGACAAATCGCCTGCTGGCTTTTACTTTGAACGTGCGGATTTTAACTTCGCGTGGCGTATCTCCCTTGTGGGTATGAGCAATATCTTTTGAGACCACAGCAATAATATTTGTTATACGGACACATCTCTCTGGCGACTAAACAAATGAGTCCATGATACGCACTATGCATAGGCATGCGCACAGAGGGGGGGGGGGGGGGGGGCAGGGGTCCCGTTCCTCGTCTTTACACTGGGTTCTGATCGTAAGGGCCTCAGTGGGAGGGGCCGCAGCGGTGAAACTTCGTCCCTCCTAATGGAGAACCCTTCTCCTGCGCATGCAGTATGCTTCGTGTTAAGAAGTCTGGTATACAGCGCATATATAGCATGTGAGTCCTAAATGCGGCAACATTATTGAAAGTTCGTGATACCATAACACAGCAAAAAAGAGTAAAGAAATTCAGAAGAAATTAGCGTAGCTTGCACTGGAGGCGCAATGCTAAAAAGACAGCGGAGCCGATGGGCACTTTGCTAAGTTTTTGCAAATTTTCTTTCTTAGTCTATTTCTTTCTTCTTCTCCCTGTTTTTCTTTGTTTTTTTTTTATTTTTTCTCTTTCTCGCTCTTTCTATCTTTCTTCCTCTTTCACCCCTTTTTTTTCTTCTCTCTGTTTTTCTGTTTTTTTTCTGTTTATTTCTATTTCTCTTTCTCGCTCTTTTTGTATTCCTTCCTCTCACTCCTTTCTCTCTCTCTCTATTTTTTTCTATTTTCTCGTTTGCTTCCTCCTTCTTTCTATTCTTTTCTCTCTCTATCTCTCACTCTATTTCTTTCTCTCTCTTTCTTTGATTCTCTTTCTCTTTCTGCATTTCTTCATCTCTATTTTTCTTCCTCATCCTTTCTGCGCTACGCTTTACTCTCTCCCTTACTTCTTTCCCTCCTCCTCACCATCACATCTCTCCTCCTCACGCTCACTTTCCTTCCCCACCCCCTTGCCACACTATACTATACAAGGCTATGCTATGCTCTGCCAGCGTGCCTGGATAGCCGAGTGGTTAGGACGCTCGCCTTCAGATCCCACCTCGTGAAGAATCTTTTTTCGCCAAGACTTTCTCTCTTTCTTTATCTCTGTTTTTCATTCTCTCTTTCTTTCTCTCTCTCTCTCTGTCTGTAGTCGTTCTCTCACCCATCAGGGCTACTACAGGCTACGCTGGATAAATCGGCGCACGTGTTCTGGGAGCGAAGCAGAAGAGGACGAAGATGAAGAAAAAAATGTAGAGAGCGTGTGCCGGTTCATGATGATGATCATTTATGTTCCTGATAAATTACGGTGAGCTTAAACTGAGTAGCCACAGTTAATAGGTAAACAACAACTACTACTACTACTCAGACAGAGAAACGCAGCATCCAGAAAATGTATCCTGCGCGCCTATCCTGCACAACGAAAGAACATCGTGAGGAAGTTCACGGAAAATTGGTTTAGTATACAATTTTTTTAAGGTCAGTTCCCTGGGTGCCACCATAATCCCTATGGGCTGTAGAAGCGCGTGCCCCTCCTCCCTCCCCCCCCCCACCCAAAAAAAAAAGATACATTGCCGAAGCAGCGCCGTCAGCGTGCTTTACTTCCGTGCCATAGTCCAGCAAGGAGGTGTTCTCCCTCTCAGTAGACAAGTTCTATCAGCAGATCTTATGTTTCGGCAGATACAGGAGGGGTTGGCTTTCTTCATAGGCGTGCGCAGGGTTCCGCATTAGGGGGGGGGGGGAGTTTCATATTAGCGCCCCCCCCCCCCCGCGTTGGACCAGCCCAAAGGACAACATGCTTCATAGCGGATGAAAAAAAAAAGTCAAAGTAGGAGTTCATTGTGCGTAGTCGGCAAATTTGCAGCGCGCTGTTCAAACAAAAAATTGGGGAGGGCGAAGCATGTAGGGAAGGGTGTCCGCTGCCCCCCTGGCCCCCTCGTGCGCACGCCTGTGGCGACTACTTCCTTCTAGGTTAAGGAAATATGCCTCAATAATTACGCGTTAGAGCTTTTCATGCGCTCGTTGCAAAAATGTCGTGGTATGGAAGAGAGGAATGCTTTCACACTGTTCACGATACAAAGGAATATCCCTATATGTTTGTTTCTAACGTCCAGTTTGTGTTCACTCGCACGCTGCTCTTTTGCGTAACGCCACGTTTTCAAATTGGCCGCATGATAGCCTTAGACGGCAAAATATTAAGCATATTTGATTAACATTTCTACTAGTAAAGTCAGAACGCCATGACTGTCACAGCTGAAGAAGGATGTTGATTTCTTTGCAGATTTCGGCTGATGTGCGCAGTCATATATGCGCCTTATTTTTCTCAAAGAAAAAGTGCATTCAGCGTGACGTCAGCGCTCGTACAGTTATGTGTCTCTTGTAGTCGTTTGTCGCGTGCTGCGCCGTTTCTTTGCGAATGGACGTGTACTTTGACCAAAAAGGTAAGCAGTTGAAAATCTTGTGTTTCTCGGTTTTTCAAAGTTTCATCCGATTTGTATGAAATTGATTTTGTGTCTATTTTCGGGCCCTGATTGGTAAGCCTAAAGCCTTCGTAAATCTTGCAGTTTTCGATTTTACAAGTCTTCAATCGAATTTGGATGATATCGATTTTCCTTCCGTTTTAGGACACAAAGGTTAGTCTTGGAAATCTTGTTTCCTTTTTCGATTTTTCAGTGTTTCGTCGGATTTTGATCAATTCGATTTTGGGACCTTTTTCGGCCTAAAAAGAAGCCTATAGCCCTTGGAAGTCTTGTATTTTTAGATTTTTCAAAGATTTGTGATAATGAGATGAAATCGATCTGGGACCGTTTTCGGCCTAAATGGTAAGCCTTTGGAAGTCTTGTGTTTTTTCGATTTTTCCATAGTTTCGTCGAAATCAGATGAAATCGATCTGGGACCATTTTCGGCCTACATAGTAAAGCTTTGGGAAGTCTTGTATTTTTCGATTTTTCGAAGTTCCTTGCAATTTGGATGAAATCGATGTTGGGTCCATTTCCGGCCTTAATATTAAGTTTACAGCCTTTGCAAATCTTGTACTTTCCGATTTTTCAAAAGTTCGCCAGATTTTGATGAAATGGGGCTTGGGCTTATTTAGTTTTTCTACTTTCCAATGTTTTGTTCAATTTTCCTAAAATTGATTTGAGGGGCATCTTCCGCCGGAGTTGAGGCTTTTGGCTTGCCTTTTTGATAAAAAATGCTTCTATGATTTGCTTTATCGTAATGCAAGGATATTTCGAAAAGTAGAAAAATAAAGGACTTATAAAAGATATAGCATTAAAAATATTTTTAAGTGGCACCTGTAGTGAGGCGTGGACATAGAACCCCAGCATTACTTTTAAGATTATGCGCAGCAATAATGTACAGACCAACTTGCAAGCACCGCTGGCTGTGCCGTTCCAGAAGCCGAGTCGCTATGGCGTTAAGCTTGAAGCCGAAAGGGCGGTGGTTCGAATCCTGGGGAGGGTATCGGTACAAAAAAAAAAAAGGTAAGGCTAAAACCCATGGAATTCTTAATGAATGCGATTGTGACAAGAGCGATATACAAGAGGGTTCCTGGAATAAGGGACCCACCTATAGAGTGACCCTAACCTTTTTTTAAGTTTCCTCGCACATTCATAGAACTGATATCTTGCGCGTTGTTTACTGGTACCCTCACCGCAGGGGTGGCGGAACGCTTGGGCGTCCGCTTCCAATACGGTAGGTACCGGATTCGATCCCCAGTGCCGGCCGGTCACCCACCTGTTTCCAATGGGTACAAGCGGGCTTCGGGATGGTGCTATATAGTGCCGCAGTTGTGCGAGCTTAAGACGCTTGGAGGACTCCCAACTTGCTGCATGGGACCAGTGGCCACGTCCCGTGCAGTGAAACGGGGGTCCTCCTTTTTTCTCTAAAATCCACTTTAAAAAAGAATTCTCGAGTATGCTTTTAGGCCTCGCCGGCCTCTCTATCGCGTTTAAGGGTCGGTCTGTACATTATTGCAACCATCGGTCACAAACCCAATGGTGGGCGTGTCAGTGCGAGTCTCGATGCACCCATGATGACATCATTGCAGGCCCGTAGCCAGGGGGGGTGGGGGGTGGGCAGAAATTCTGATGGAGGGGGGTGTTTTACAGAAAAAAAATGATAAAAACAGGCGTTTTTCAAGGCTTTCACCAAGTGCCCCCCCCCCCCCCCCCCCAAAAAAAAAAAATCCTGGCTACGGGCCTGCATCATCGCATACTCTGCATTACCGGCAGTGCGATTCGAACCACCAGACTTTTGGGCACGAACTGTTTTTTAGCCATTGTAACCTCATCCATGTATGGCTTTCGTTTTCCTCGGCGAGGCCGCCAGCGGGGTTCGAACCAGCGCCCTCGCTACAACCGCGGCACAGTGTTTATAGGTTGCTCTGCACATTATTGTAGCGCATACGTGAAAATTAAACGTTGTGCTTGCGTGCTAATTCCTACGTAAATTCACAGCTTCACAAACAAAAGCTGGTGTCATTTGTGACCAGTAAAACAAGGGAATAGCCTCTGGAAACCTTGAATTTCTGTATCTTTGAAAGTTGCGTCGCATTCCGATGGAATAGATTTTGTGCGAATTTTTGACCGAAAGCGTAAGCCAGGTGCCTTTGGCAGTTTTGAGTTTCTGGATTTTTGAAAGTGTGGCGACCACTGCGCACAGAGCTACGCAGCCTCCGTCTCGTCACTGATTAGCCCGGCGTGACACAGCTCTTTGCTGCAACACGCTTCCGATAAAAGACAGCGCCACGCAGTTTCGTCGGAGGCTTACGTCACCACTACTGGCTATATAACCCAAGCCACCAAGCTTGGTTGCATGTTTGTTTCTCTAACCTTCCGAAGCGCAGCATCGGCATGCTTGCCCTGCTGCTGCTATTACGTTCATAAACATCGTTTTGTTTTATGTTGGGATCCGTCCTTCACCGACTCCGCATCCCACATCTGGTGACCCGGAAATCGAACAAACCGCACCGCCATGACCCGGACCTTGGAATGACCTTCCAGAAGATTCCACGGGACCTTCACGCCGAGTCAACCGACCTCTGACACGCCTATCACGATGGCGCTGCGACCGGATGAAACCACGGCGCACTGCATCTTGCTGCCGCCGGACTTTCCCGAATTCTGGCCGCAATGTCCAGCCATCTGGCTTATCAAGATGGAGGCTGGCTTCTCCCTGCGTAACATCGTCTCGCAGCAGGACAAGTACGCCATCACGGTAGCTATGCTTCCTCCTGCTCTGCGACGCGTTGTGCCTCCTCCTGGGCCGCAGGCATACGACCAACTTCGAGGGTTCGTGCTAGTCCCACCGCAACCGGCAGCGCCACGTCACATACTCCCCGCCGCAGCAGCCGTGCCCGCACCCGCCGCAGCAACCGTGCCCGCACCGCCGCAGCAGCCGTGCCCGCAGCCACCGCAGCAGCCGTGCCCGCAGCAGCCGTGCCCGCACCCGCGACGGCAGACGAGCCCCCGGCACCGCCCGCTTCGGCAGACGAGCCCCCGGCACCGCCCGCTTCGGCGGACGAGCCCCCGGCACCGCCCGCTTCGGCGGACGAGCCCCCGGCACCGCCCGCGACGGCAGACGAGCCCCCGGCACCGCCCGCGACGGCAGACGAGCCCCCGGCACCGCCCGCGACGGCAGGACGAGCCCCTCGGACGCGGCACCCGCGGCAGCAGGCGAACCCGCACCATGGCCAGTCGGAACTGTTCCCCAGCCGATAACAACCGGCTACACATGTGGCGGGGACCACCCTCCCGCGCCAGTCAGCTGTGATGCGTCCAACGCACGATTGTTGGCGTTGCGTCGACCACTGCATTTGGACCACCCTCACCACCGGCAACACCAACGCATCCCTCTGCTTGGCTCGCTGCCGCGAGCCACGCACAATCATCGTGGTCCTCGCCCGCTGCATGGTTCGCAGTGCCGTCCACCGGAACTGGTGGAACTCCTTACGCCTCCCGGATTTCTACAGACCCTGAGGGCTCTGCACTCCGCGGGGGGGGTGATGTGGCGACCACTGCGCACAGAGCTACGCAGCCTCCGTCTCGTCACTGATTAGCCCGGCGTGACACAGCTCTTTGCTGCAACACGCTTCCGATAAAAGACAGCGCCACGCAGTTTCGTCGGAGGCTTACGTCACCACTACTGGCTATATAACCCAAGCCACCAAGCTTGGTTGCATATTTGTTTCTCTAACCTTCCGAAGCGCAGCATCGGCATGCTTGCCCTGCTGCTGCTATTACGTTAATAAACATCGTTTTGTTTTATGTTGGGATCCGTCCTTCACCGACTCCGCATCCCACACAAGTTTCGTCGCATTTTGAAGAAATCGATTTGAAGGTAGAAGAATCTCGGAGTTGTCTATTCGGTTCTCAGCAAAGAAATTCTGCAGCGCGAGCAAGGAAGGACTAGATGGGACACATGAACTCAGGACGAGCGCTGTCTTTCTGTTAAACATTTCATCACAAAATGCGCGATATACGTGTTGTAGGAGCCAGTACACCCTCACTGGCTGCCTTGACAGCACCACATTAGGCGCATTAGTGATGTGCGTGTCCCATCCTGTGCCCTTGAAATGCGGCCGCCTTCGCACAGCCCAGACAGAGGATCACCGTCTGGCTTCCAGCAAAACCACACGCTGCCTGGAGTTGTTGCTCGTCTGCTTCTCGCTTCCGGCCTACCCTGCCTTGCGCACCTTCGGTCGTCGAGCTGACGAGTGAGCGTTCAATAAATTGTCGTCCTTTGTTCTGTGAAGCCTACGTCTTCCTTGGTTTAACTACGGACGGGGTGCAGCAACCCCAATACCCACAATGTGCGCCGTGACAGCGATGGCGCGCTGAAACGACTACCATAGGCGTGCGCAGGGTCCCCATTAGGGGGTGCACAGTTTCATAGTAGCATACCACCCTCCCCCGCGTTGGACGAGACCAGAGGACAACATGCTTTACAGCGGATGAAAAAAAAAATATTGCAGTGGCTTAGCTCAGCTCTGCCAGGATATACGTAGCGTGAGCTAAGCTGATTATTCTTGACTTCCTTGGTTGTCAAGCTTCTCCGGTATTCTGCGCCGCTTAGCAGCATTTGCGCTCTCCTTCTCCATGGCTATACCACACTGGCAAACGCCAGCCAGCCGGTCTGACAAATGGCTAACCTCCCTGTCCTTCCGTTTTTCTTTTCCTCCTCCTCCTCCCCACTGTATGTATACCCCCACTGATACGTCTGCGTAAACGCGCAAAAATAAGAGGCGCTATCAAGCGGCTCCGGCGCAGCGTCAGACGGCCACTGCGTCAGACGCCGCCGCGCTCCGCTCCGCCGCACGCGGCGGCGGCTCTGGTGCGCCATCTGTGCGCCGTGTGACGTCACTGCTGCTCGCGCATGCGCAGCACGGCTTTCAAACTGCCACGCGAAACTCCTCCGCCATAAACAGTTCTTGGAATACAACATTCGGGGCCTTCAGCCACCATTATGGTCAGGAGGGGGGGGGGGGGGGGGGCTCGCGCGCACGCCTATGGCTTTCATCATGTGCCCGTCACGAATCCGGGAGAAATGATTACCTAGAACAGGCCTGGTCCATGTTTCACAATCATAACACCTATGGAGATTGTACACCACACGCCGCGGATTGAATGCCCAATTTATGAATCACGGAGGCCACAAGCCAGGGTTGGCGTTCGTTGCTATATACATTGCGCGAAATTGGCTACGTTATGACCCGAACCCCGTATGGCGAAGAAAATTTCAGGTTGGCGCCATGGCTACTTAATTTTTTTTCTGGCTCCTTTGAAATTTTATTTTGGCGCACTATAGTAGCCACTTTTGTTATTATCTGCAGATATTATAAGCATTGTTTCTAAGCTTTTCTGATGTCAGCCGATGTACGCGCATGCCCTCCCCACCAGCAGTCTGGTGGTTATTGAGGCAACCCAACGCAAGCGCTGTGTGCCTGCGAAGACGGAGTGACGAAGTTTTGCGCATGTTGGCAAATGCGCGTGGCAGCGCGTGTTCTCGTGTGAATTTGGCAAAAGAAAGATCCGTAACAACATGAAGCTGAAGTGCTAGTCTTCAACCAGATTTCCCTACTTGAAGCTCGACTGGTATTATGGCAACCCTATATTCCAGTCTTCGGCTTCAAGGAAAAACTAATTCAATGTTTCGTGTTCCTGCTTATTTGTTAGCTGAAATGTTTCAAATTTACTCTATCTCCGACAATAATGGATCTATTCTACATAAACTATATACAAATGCACTGGACTGGCCAACTGGTGCAAAATATGGTTTAGGGGAACTAAACACTCGAGTAGCCAAGAAGGGGGGGGGGATTCAACCTGCCCCCCCTTGAAATTTTAAATGCGAAGCATTTCTTAACAACATTTGGCACTTTTAGCGTTTCTATCAACGCATCTACGATCTAGCAGCCGACGTCTGGGTGCTCTCATGATCGCCTCCTGTCGCGTACGTACGTCGTCGAACCTTTTCCTCCAGACCAGTGGCGTAGCCAGGGGGGGGGGTGGCACACCGGACCCGTGCCCCCCCCCCCCCCCCCCTCACTCGACAGCTACGTCACTCGACCCCACTTATCTGCCCTAAACCAATGTCGGATCAAGGAGACGACCCCCCCCCCCCCCCCCCCCGAAAAAATTTCTGCCTACGCCACTGCTCCAGACGTGTGGCACATACCCGTTTACCACGGGCCGTGGTATACGGGTATGCGCCACAGGTGATTGACAGTTTATATCTACCCAGGAACGACGAGAACAGACATCGGTAATTTAAGTGCGAAAGCATTAAGAAAAACCGGCATCGGCAGCGTTGAGCCGCTGAATGGAAAGGATGAAAATTAGGATCCCAACAGGAATCGAACCTAAGCATTCTGCGTGACAATCAGATATTCTACCGCAGAGCCACGCCAAGTCTAGAAACTGGTTTGGAAAAACAGCCTGCTGGCTATCTAATTTTACAAGAAAGCAATAAACACTACATATGCACTCCTATGATACAGCTAGGCGTCATATCAGATTAACATTTTTATTCCTATGATTCAGCAAGCTATACTGAAGCATTTCTCGACCCCGGAGGAATACATTAACGAAAGTTACGCATGATATTCACATGACTGCACCATAAAGTGCACATAATGGTGTAATAGTAGCGCAAAAAAAGACGAGGACAAGAAAGTGAACACCACAAGCGCCTTTCCGTTTTGCTTCATAAAGTGCACTTAGTTTCGATACTGACGTATGTACTCTAACGTGAGGGCTGACGTTACGTGCCTCGATGTACTCCTCCGGAGGCGCCCGCACATCGAGGCACCCTACGTTGATCCACTTCGTAGCGCTTGGTCAAAGCCATAAAATACAGCATAGAAGTATTCGCTGACTGCTTCGCATTTTTTTTACGGTTTGTATGTGCATAGGCGTGCCCCCCCCCCCCCTAGTCACCTAAGAGGAGGGGGAGGCGCTGCGATGAACCTTCGCTCGCCTCCGCCCCCACTGAAGGGGAACCCTGCGCACGCCCATGTGATATACATATATAGATATATATATATACACGCGCACATAAAAACGCACACACGGGCGTATATAAAGGGCAGTTGAACCCCCCCCCCCCCCTCGAAAAAATGTCTGGCTACGCCCCTGGAACTAACTAAATGTCAGGAAATGCAATGTTATGCGCTCTGCCCGAAACACTAACAGTCCACCTAGTCACTTCTTGGACAGCGAACCGTTAGAACCCGTCACTTGTTATAGATATTTACGGTGTTCAACGCTAACGTAATCTAAACTGGACAGAACACACCGGAAACATTATTAACAATGCCAATCGTATGCTTGGATCCTTACGTCGCAACTTTTCCGCTGCACCTTCCTTTGTTACCAAAGTTTGAATACGCTGCTTCAGAGTGGGATCCTGTGCATGTAAAACTAATCACTGCCCTGGAACATGTTCAGAATAATTCGGCTCGTTCTATTCTCGCTTATTACAATCTCACTGTTAGCTTAACAGCCATGAAAGCCAGCCTTTCCCTTCCATCTCTAATAGCGCGTCGAAATTTTGGCTCATCAAACTCATTTCATAAAATACACCACCGTAGCTTTCTCCACGACATATTTATATTATCACCGCAATATATGTCCCATCGCATTGATCATCACTATAAGGTAGATATTCCATTTTGCAAAAACCAAAACAATAAATATTGCCTACTGCGCACAGCAAACAATTAACCTCCTTTCCGCTGTGATAATCAACGTTTTTGTGAGCCAGTGACCACCATTGTGCAAACACCAGCCTGCTGGAAATTTGTTCATTGTTATTTTTTACTCTTGCATTTTGTTATTTTTTGTTTGTTTCGCAATTGCCCTGGCAGCCACGAATTCTTGGTGCATGCATAGGTGCATGCCTCAACCGTGCTGCAACGAAGTGAACGTCGACGCTGTGTCCGTAAGCCGTTTGAAACTATCCTAGAACGCCTACTGTAAGTACAGTTGTGCAGTGCCCAATACGTCATAATTATTCCTTTTGCGAATCAGCGAAGGGCCCACTACGCGTCCGTAAGGCAACGTGCGAACCTACGCAGCTGCCTGCTCACTTTGTTGATGCTTTTGCTGAAGATGATGATTAAATATGTCTGAGCGCTGCGTAATGGGTGGGCCTTTAAAACATCCCCTCGTTGCGCAATTCACGTTTTGATGCCTGGCGCGATTCTACGCTTCTCCCACACAATGTTACATGCGTTAAGAAGACTCCTCCCACTACATGATATTCATATAGTAGTGTTTTTTTCCGAAGCAGCTTCAAGAAGTGACGTAGCTCTGTTATAAAAAAAATTGCGTGCCTCTGTGGTAGAACACCTGCTTGCCATGCACAAGGCCATGGGTTCGATTCTCACTCGAACCGTAGGTTTTTATTTGCATCTTTTTCAATTTTTCAGTCACGGAAAACGCTGATTTTTCACTTACAACCAACGACTCCGACACCGGAATTTCTGCAAAATGAGCTCTTTAATGCTCATGCGTTAAAACAGTAGAAAATAATTCAAGATTTGTACATTGTCTGGGCACATGGACAAGAATTTTTGCCGGGTAACTTAACGGCACACGCCGCTGCCCGAAGTCACACTCCCTAGGCTATCCCAATAGATTGACGAGCCCTGGGCGAGCCACATGAAAGCAATGCGAGAAAATATACAGCCATTCTTAGCCACTACAAGCTGGGTAAAAAACTTACCCACTTCCCCACCCCAAGCTCACAAGAGAAGAGAGTGCTCTTCCGGAAACTTCAGACCAGTGCACATTCCCTCATGGCACCCTTTTGCATGCCATGTATCCTGCAAGCTACCGAAAGGAACGCAAATTATGCTCTGCAAGGAATACACTCCACCATATGGAAGCGTGGCGCAACCCATCAATACCACCTATCACTGGACCAAACATTGAGCAGTGGGAGGCCCAGCTGACAAGCTCAAGCCTTGATGACCAGCACCGTCTTGTGAACAGGGCCAAGCTGTCAGCTCGAGCCCACGGCATCCTGGACTAGGGACGCCGCCCACCTTTGGCGACTCTGCCGTCAGCTCACACTACTGAATAAAGTTTATTTCTCCTCCTCCTCATTTTCCCTCTCCCCCCTGAAATGTCCTTGGCCTTGAGGGTAAATAAATAAATAAATAAAGTTTACCTGTGGTTTGAAGACCAAGCAAGAAGGAAAAATTGTGCTCTTATTTCTGCATTCTTGCTTATTCAAAATTAAATGATTGTTTAATTATCAAAACTATTCATAATACCACTTTGATATGTTCCATTTGGCTATAAATTTGACAATAAAGTTAAATAGCATGGCTACTTCTGGCCACTTTTAGCGTGACCTCTGGCTCCTTTTCAACTAAACCCAATGGCAACCCTACCAGAAGCATTGAAGCGGACGTCTACGGCTACTTGAAATTCACAAAGTAATGTCCCAAAAAATTGGTTGTGGCACTTGCAGATTCGAAATGCCCCACAAGCATTCCGCTTCACAACACAAACAACCTCATGGAGTCTGAATTATAGCGCATAGCTGCAGCATGTATTAAAGCGACACATATAAGCACCAAGACACATACAAAGAGGCATATTGTGGCACTTCTTTTTTACATGTGTCGCGCTAATACATGCTGCAGTTATGAAAGACCAACTCGCTTGAACAGCAACCCTTTTGTATACGCAGTTCATTTTTGACAGCTCCATCGATTGTCTAGTTTGAAAGTCGGCGAGACATGAATAGTCGATTTCCATGCACGGGATGTTCTTGCGTACATACAATCATAAATCACCAATCTTTTGAAGATGTCCCACTGACATAATAATATCTCGCTACAGATGTTGCTAGGGTGCATCTGTGGTCCAAAGAAGCGGGTTGCTGCGCATGTACTCTCGAATGCTGCGAGTGCAGCCTTTTCTTGCGCAAGGAGGTTCTCCCAATTCTCCTGCCTGCTTGACTGGTAACCAACTATACTATAATTGAAGTCGTTAGATAAGCAGTTCCTTGCAGCAAAGATATCCAAAGGCACAACCATCAATTACACCATATCAGAACAGGTTTTAACACTTTCTTTCTTTTTTTCCAAAACACACTAAAGAAAAGATCTTTGCATTCTGCCCCACTCAGAATACTGCTGAGCACTGTGCCTCAAATTCAAACCTGTGAGCTCACGCTCAACAGCTAATTCAGCAAACAGAGCACGACATCGACACCAACTATAGTGTGTCACTGATGGTGCATATATACCAAAGTGAAAACAAACACAGAGCCAACAAGCTGTTCAGCTGTGTTATTGCAAAGGACCTGTTTAGTAACTGCAGCACCACTGTATGTTCAGCACGCTCATTTGAAGTGGCATCATGCACTGTGCAATTAAACTCTGCAATCTGCATGCCAGCATAGCAGGACCTTAACTGCCATATTTCTGCTTAGCTCCACTAAAATTCTGTGAGCCAACTTGAATGCAAGCAACATAGTGTGAAACATGAACGGCTTTAATGCCAGGAATGACAGAACAGTGTTTGGCAATGTCTTTATTTACAAACTGCCGTAAAGGTTTTGTTTCATATTTATACATTACACTGCGTGCATACATGTATATGTATTATATACATATACGCAGTTTCCTTGCAGGAGCCTTCATTATGAAAACGCTTTGTTCAAGAAAAAAAAAGAGCAAAGCACAATTCCCGACAAAGCACGCTCAGAACTGGCGTGCAAGCAAGGAGCATACGCTCTTCATTCACACAGATTTCGATTAGCATCAGCACTTGCCTGTATGTATATATATGTATATATACCAGCCCTTTTGTCTCATCGAAAGAGAGGATGAGTAGAAAACTTCAAACGTTGCACATTTTACAAGAGGGTGGGAAAGGGAGTCTCTTAGTAGTTCAAACACTGCTGGGGAAAGAAATCTGCAGAGGAAGAATGCCAGAGCTAGAGAAAGAATGAGAGAGAGAGATAGAGAGAGCTTGAGAGAAACCAACACGTTCTTACGTACACATATGTACATATCACCCACACCTGTGCCACACAGGCAGCACAGACCTTGCGCCACAACTCAGTTAAGAATGGATAACAATAAAAGCTAAAAGAATTGTGAGCAAAATGCTGCTGCTATTCATGGAAGATGGGAACTCTACAGAGCATACATAAATGCCGTACTCAGAAAGGAGTGTGACTAATTAAACTACATGCGATGTAACCTGCATCACAACCATCATTTTTTTCTTGTTTTACAAAATTGACAGGATGGGAAAGAGGCCACTAGCACTCCTGAGAGCAAAAGTGCAGAGCGGTATTTATTTCCCGTTCGTTCTTACAATAGCAGTTCTAGTTGGTAGCATATCTGCACTCACTTTCATTCTCGGTCACAGTGGGAAACTGTCGTTCAGGGGCACATGTATTCGCTGTAGCCACCCAATGTGACTATACCCGATATCATAACAGCACTGCCCCGATCAGCAAAAGGACGGTGGCATCGCTGAACACTGTAAATGTAGCATTTTTCTTTCCAATCAAAAGAACTGAGCTCTTCTACCACCTAATCCGCTTTTCTCACGGCCAGCCCTGCGCAGGCAGCATTGCAACATGTTTGATCGGTGTTGCTATTGTCTCGCGCATGAACGTGGTCACTGTAAAGTACACACATGCAAACGCAACGCTGCTCACCAAATAAGTGGAATGGGAAGCAAAGCATCAACATGCCAACCATGCCACTCATACTGTGAGCCACACAGCACTCCTTCTGTGAACATTCACCTAAGTGCTAGCGATGCACACAACACACACAGGCACTCTCACCAATTCCATGCACTGCACACACTGTGGCCAAGGGAATTTAACGAGCACAAGCGAACAGGCGAGAACTACCATGTCCCACAAAAGAAAATAAACAAAAGCAGTTAAAGAGCCTGACACACACATATGCACACTGTGGGTGAGTCATGACTGGACATGAAGCGCAGGGGACAAGAACATTTGAGGCTGGTTGTTCGATGAACGGTCAGGGTCCCAGTGCCACAAAGGGCCACCGCGTGTATACAGAGAAAGTCCCCAGGAGAAGAAGAAAGTCACTGAGGTCAGCAGGTACAGTTCTAGCAGCTAGCTCAGCATGAGTGCATACCAGAGACCAATTATGGTCAGTGCTCACTTTTGCTAGCGTGCCTGGGCAAGAGGGAAAACTACATGGAAAAGCAAGAGGCCTGCACTTGCTTCTCAGAGCAGCGTCATCATCGCCAGCGAAGCTAAAAAATATAACGAAAGAAGGACTCGATGACGCAACATCCCTGTCTACACATGATGTGTGCTAGGAAAATGCGAAAGAAATGCCACGTGTAAACGCCAGTTAGAGACAATGAAAGGACTATCAGTGCTAAAGGCCGTTACAGTCGCGTATGCATTGCTACAAAGGTTAGGTCGATGTTACATTTGTGTCACATCTCTGCATCCTTGGAAAGGCTGTGATGTCCTGAGCAAATTTTAGTTATGCTCCTGACACCATGAGCGACTTTGTTTCACTTCTCACAGCTCTCTTTTCCTTCATCCTCAAGCCCTTCTTTTTTGTTTTATTTTACAATTGCATGCTCCAAGTATATCTGTATACATTTACACAACAGAAAAACTTTAGTTTAGGCAGGCATAGTTTTTGCATTCTTTATCAAAAAAAAAATATTAAGCTCTGCAATGGTGATTTTGCACAGTAGAACCATGCTGTAGCACACCCATAATAAAGAAATGAATGGCTTGCCAAGCATTACTTCACCCAAGGCTGCTTTAAAATTGAAAAAAGAAAATGTTCACTAGCGCATCAAAAGACATCAATATGTCATGCAGTGTTGCTAAAAGTTTGCTAGGCTAAAAAGAAAATACTAACTTCAAATTATGTGCAGCTTAAAGCCACAAGTATTTTGGTGTGAGGGTGTGTTTCTTTGTGTTTCTTTTGCGCTACAGTGGGTCTGAAGTAGCTCGCTTTCGTTTGAACACCTTTTCCAGGTTTTCAGACAGTTTTTTTTAGAAAGGTCTAAAAGACTGACAAGGCTAATGCCTGTGTTTATATTAAGTAGGATTTTACTGTCTGCAAGACTTCTATAACAAGGTTCTACTAAATTCAGCTAGTCTGCAAGTCACCAAACATTGTGTGTCTGCTAAACAAAAGCAACAACAGAAGATAAACTGCTGAAATGCTTTACACACAGTGTTTACAAATGTGACAAGTCATTTCTGCAATGCAAGTGAAGACAATGGCTATTCCTGCCTGTCACCTGACATGAACTTGTACAACTGCACATGCAACTTAACTGTGTCTACGTTACTGAAAGCATGTCTGGTTTAACCAAAAATCAAAGCAGCAAGGACTGTTTTATGTCAATAAAAAAAATTGCTTTATTTTATGTCTAAGACAAAAAAAACACTTCCATCAACACAAGAGCTTTTGGCAAATATAGCAAAAAGGTTTCATGTAGTGGATAAACATCTAAAATATTTAAGCGATTCGCAATAAAGGGGAAACTTTAACTCGAAACCAACTCCAATTCTGCCCGTTGAAATCCACGTAAAATGCAGAGAACGCTTTTTCGAGACAACCCCTGTGCTGACCTTAAAGCAATTTGTTGTGTTTAAGCGATAAAAGTTAAATTGCAGTGACTAGCAGGCAACATTTAAAATTGTGGCTTTAAATTTTTAATGACATCTCCAGAAATTTGTTAGTTTGTAGAAAATATAAGCACAAAGCTTACAGATGTTAGAGCACCTGTTAGAGCATTTAAACAGGACAAATTTGATATATGAATTCACAGCTAATGCAAAATCGTTAGAATGTCTCGAGGGTTTTGCAAAAGTCCTATACAAAATCATATACACCATATACCTATATACACCGTCATGGCATATACATGAAGTAATATTATTTCATGGTATAATTTCATGGTATAATGGTACAATTCGTAAATAATGGTATTTCATGTGCACATGTAAGTTTATCCGCTTCAGGTGTATTATACTGTGCAGGTTACAGAATTTATTGTTTGTCATTTTTAGGTTACAGTGTTGTAAACTTTATAGTTTTGTGACTGAAAATCTGCAATTTACTACAACTATATTTTTTTAAATTTTGCCCTACATAAAATAAATTTTTGTATAGTCACCAGAATTTAACTTTTTGTTTTGAATGGAACAAAACTTAATTCACTAAATGTGATCCAGTGGTTGTTGTGAAAAAACAATTTCTGTGTTTGCCTACATTTATATAGAAACACCAGAAGCTAAAGCTTCTGCGGAAGCTGAGTTGGCAATTATCAGCCCCAAATTCCTTATACCCTATCAATTCAAAAACTTGAACTGTTGCTGCACCCACAATTCAAGTCATTATGGCTGTTCAGCGACCAAGAACATTCCAGTGCACAACAGTTAATCTTATTGCGCTCCTGAATAATGAAAATAAAAAAATCTATTTCGCACAGTCCTTGCTGCTTTAGTTAAAATACTACGTTTTCCATAGACAAAAGTTAACTAGTTAAGCTAATAAAATCATGATTGTGTCTAATAAAATTACAGAAATATGTCTGAAATAAGATGGCCATAGAGAATGCAGAATGAGCTGCATGGATTTTTACATTATCGTGAAGTGATTGTAATGTTGCATGTGTGGCTTACAAGATACGAATGTGCAATGACCTCAATATTAAGTGGAAGCGGTTATGTCATGAACATCACCCTTGTTAAAGCAATGTCTGAAGGCCAAGAAAAATCTTAATGCACAGACATCAAAAAACAACAAGATCAGTACCTACGCAGAAGAAAAACAAAACATGTTTGCCATGAAAGTAGCAGAATGTTCTGTTTATACAAAAGCCCTTTTATTTCTATAAAGAAGCCATGTGATGAAGCACACGTCTCCAAGCTAGATGCTTCATAAAACATGAAAGCAAGCGTGCTATTTGATTAATGTGCCCTTTGGTGCAGCAAGGTTAGACCTGTAGCCACAGTTGTATTGAGAGATGAAAGTAAGCCAGCAGTAAGACAAACACTGAACTGCAGCTCATCCTCTCCAGCTGGTGTCGCCCTCTCGCATTCCACGCATAGGAATCAAATCTCAAACTTTTCCTCAATGAGGTAAATTTACGCCCAGAAGAAGAATTCATTTGCAAGTGGGTTTATCATGCACAGATGTGGCACTGTAGGATGTACAACAGCTGCGTCTCCACACTGCAAAATGCAGTTAGTATCCAAGAGTTGTACCTTGGTCTCAAGTGCATGCCATTTTCCTTGAATAAAACCAGGACACCATAGAGGATGCTACCAAAGTTTTTTATGGAACACTATTTATGTAAACTGGCACCACATGTGCTTCACAGGAGCCTCCTCCTAGCAATTGAACGCCTCTGGCTGGCTCCTCGACATGGTGCCGCTAGGATTCTCTACAGTATCCCAAATGGGTTGCGTATGCTTGAAAGCCAGAAATGAAGGCTTAGTGGGCGGAGCTAAAACCTTGTCAAGTACAGGCGCAGTAACTGTGAATGTCCTGCGACCGGCTATAACAGGTTTTGACATTCGAATGTAGAGGCAAGGATCGCAGAGCTTTATCAAAAAGACATCACACTGTTCTTGCTTTGGCTCTCCTTGCACCCACCTAACATGAGCAGTCACTGTCACAGAGTCGCAGTTGTAAGGCAGCTTCAACAGACAAAAGAGTTGCCACATGGCAATCCTGTTCATGTCCCTCCAGCTACAGTTGGTAATGTACATATTTATATATATAGTATGGTGCAGCAACCTCATTAACGCGCTTCTGCCTATGTGCATCTCTGGCATGCGTGTGGCACATCTGAAGGTATACCTGTGTGCAAACACTATCGTTGGTAACAGCAAAGTTTGTAACCTACGCGCACTCAGAACTGCATCAGAACTGCACTCAGAACTGGAGCGAGTGCTTAAGGAGAAAAGAGTTTCAAATATGTTCTTCCATGGTCTATTCTTCAGCATCAGATATCATGGTGTCACAAACAATAAGACCAAAGCTATCTAGCCTTAATTCCACTAAATGACATCATCCAGCTTAAACGTAAGCGAATTGCTATCATATAATTCTCCAGTATAACATAACAGAAAAGGTTAGGTAATTGCTGTAAAAATGAAAGAAAAAAAAGAAGAGCGCAGAAGCCTACCAGTACAAAAAGCAAAATGCATATTATAAGCTACTGCAAGTACAGAGTCGATCTTCATTTATATCACAATGGCTCATTCAACTTTCCACTCGGCTAAGTTCAAGTTTAAAAACAAAACAAAACAAAAAGAGAAAACACTTACAAATGTTATATACATCATACCACTTAAAACTTCAGGGAGTTAGAACAAATTCTTCCTATCCAACAGAAATTCACTGTACAGACAAACATATCGAACAGGTGCATATACACCACTCACAAATTTTCATCAAATAAAACACAATAAAACACTGAAGAGAGTCATAAAAAAACAGCTGCTCCTGTTTACTATGTGTGCAAGACATCATGCATAGAATCCATACGAACTCTGTGCACATGCCAAACCCAAGCTAAATCTACAAAACAAACTCAGCTGACCAAATAAATTTTGCTGCAAGAGGAACAGTCATGGGCATTGCTAGTGCTTGCCTTTTCGTGCTCTGTGTTTGTCTGGAATCTTGCACTAAGGTATCTCTAACAGTAATGCCAAACAGAGTCTACCAGTTTCTAAAGTGTATGCTTGCAGATATAAAAAAAAAAACTATTTAGAAACACAGAGGCCAATGGCAACTGAAAAAACGCTAACCATTCCACAAAAGTCTTGGCTTGATGCAAAGTCAGTCATGAGGTCTTTAAAGTGATTTGGGATAAAAGGAAATAGTGAGAAGCTTAGAAAATGTGAAATGTGCTTCTAAAGTCAGTTTCTTTTATGCACTCCACATGCCTCTGGTATGCTTTTTATGACTCGTCAAAAACCACCTCTTTCACTACAGATGTGCATTACACGATAGGGCCTAAACGACCTAAAAGCAAAGTGAAAGGTTCTAGTTATGAAGCTAATTTTATAAACTTCATCTCTGCATAGCTACTAAAACAAGACTTCTTATAGTAACTCAATTTAGCTCGATTTGAAAATGCAAACCTGCATTGTTTTGTGCACATCAAAAGATGGTTGCCAAAATGTGCTCCCATCTCAAGGGGCAACTACGCATGTTGTAGATAGTTTTATAAGTTACAGGTATAGCGCAGTGATGAAAAATGTTTTAAGTGTCACGCTGCTTTTATTTATTATGACTTTAATTGAAAGACTGATAAAAGAATCTTGAGCTTGGGCTCAATGTTGCAATATATTTAGCAACTTCCAATTTTATGAAAGCAAACTAAATCAATATGCTTTTCAGTGTAAATGGCTGATAAACAGAAGAATAGGGCTCTTAATAAAACAGCAGCAACATTTGAAAAATTACGACAACGTAAGTGTCTGAAATTGGCACACGTGCGACATTCTACCACCTAGCGGCATTGACAAACTCTAATACATTACAGAACTTTAAATTAACCAGTTTCCTTTTTGAATAAATCAAGAACATTTGTCTTGAGACATGAATGCTAATTAAACCTTATTAAAGCCGGTTAAATATGAGAGTAAACGATGGATTTAAAACAGCAGATTATGTATTGTATGAAAGTTGCACAACATTTGCCAGACAGGTGCTGGTGACATGAAATGACTCAAATAGAAACAGTCATAAACTGAAGTAGAGACAATATGTGAATGAAAATTAAAAACAATGCTATAACGTCCTAGCAACTTTTTCTAAAACCTTCCATAAGAAATCTAAGAAAAGCTGTCACTAAAAAAGAATGTCCCTTGACAAAAGGAACGAAATTGATGTATGAAGATTGCAACAGAAAGAAAATTAAATCTCCCTGAATATCTAGGAATCCCCTGGTGCACGTAAGGTCTCAAGTCATTGAGTTCGAGTTTCCACAGGAAATTCTAAGCCTCCAAGAACTGTAGTCGGCACACGCCTAAACAACACAACTTCTACCTGGCACAGAGTAAGATGTGATGGCCTTTGACCCAAACCATTTGCTGACTCACAGCAAAGAATGCCAGAAATTAAGGAACTAGAAAGGTGCAAACAGTAGAGCTACGCTGAACGCCTACATTCTGCACAGTGAGTAATGTCCACTCTCAGGCGAGAAAGGAGTGCCATCTTGGCCAGTGAAAAATCGCAGGAGGAGTTGAAAAGCACTTGCAAGGAAGTATCCTGAAAGTGTACGTGACAATCCTTGCAGTGGACAGTCGCAGCAAGACGCTTGAAAAAAAAGCATTTTGCATTGAGCAGCAGAATGGTGGTTGTGGACGCGTAAGGCGAGCTTGCTGAGAGAGTTGCAGTGGAGAGATGTGTTCTCTCCTTTCATCTCTTGGTTACAAATGCAGGAGTGTCGCACATTGGGGGAGACAGGGGGTGGGGAGAAGGACCGTTCTCCGGTCCTGTGGCACAACCACGCGGTTTCCTTTTTCGCTGAAGAAAGACGTCAACCGCTTGCTGTTGAAAAAGGCAGGATCTTGAGGGGTGCCTCGCATGGGCTGCACAGGTGCATAACGCTGCTGCCCGAGGAAGAGCCACCGTGGCAATGGCAGCCAAGCCTGTGACCTGCCCGCGCTGTTTGGGAGGGCTGGCTTTGTCAGAATACGACAGTTGGCTGCACAAAGTGGCAACTGTGCTTTGGAGAGGATACACAGCGAGCGAGAAAGCACCGACATTGCGCTAGCCCTGCCGGTGGCTGCCAAGCCATGGCACGTCGTGGAGCATCATAATCACCACCCGTCTATGGTGACAACGTGATGCCGCTAAAAAGCCAAGACCAAGGAGGGCAAAGTCTCTGCTAGAGCACATTGACGGGGTACTTCTGTCCTCTGTGGAGACCTGTCTCACCACTCCCGCTGCCCCCACCCCTATAGTTGCGGTCGTCGTCGCACTCGTCACGGTCGTACTCGGAGGGACGGCGGCCGTGAAGGTGGTGCCGTCGCTGTGGTGCCACAGAGTGTGGGTGGTGGTGGTGTCGGAGGTGCGAAGGCGGTGGCGATATGTCACCAAACTTGTCCTCAAGATACGGGTCCGGAGCATCATCCCAGTCATCGAAATTGCTGCTCCCGGCCCCGCGATACGAGGTGGCCATGACGGGTGGCGGTGGGTGCACACGCGTGTCACCATAGTAGTCGGGATCATCATCGTCATCGTGCACCGGGTACATATCATCCCCCCGACAGCTTGCCGAAAACAGGTCTCCTTCCGGAGAAGAAACCTGCAGCGTAAACAAAGTAAAGGAGCAGAAATTACTCTGGGACCTCAATTCTTATTTATCTGATTTCTTTCCACTTGTGTGAAACCAAAAAGAAATGCAAGTATTTCAGGGGCAATATCTTGTAAAAGCACTTCTCTCACTTTTTTTTACGTTTACAAGTCAAAACACTGCACACAACAAACCAACGGGAAATTAAGATATTTATTTTAATGGAGAAATTACCTTTGGTATGCTTTCTCATGCACCACGCTCAAACTTGTTCAATATCTGCACACTTTGGGAAATAATTACACACAATAGAGGGTGCCTTCTGCAGCTTGCGTGCAACAATTTCCAGCCAGGAATGCAGTGCCAGAGCAGCCACCTAAAGTTTACTGTGCCAACGACACAAGCTGACAAGGTGTGAAGGTTCATACACCCATTGCACTTCAATGTAGATTTGCAAAACATACACTTTTGAAAAGGGGACGTAATAAGTAGAAATTCTTCATTCACGCCATTCAAACATTTTAAACAATACCAAAATATGGTGTGAAAGCTCAAGCAAATGATTTAGAAGAATACAAGGTGCATGCATGCACCCGTGGATGCATAAAAATGCTGCAGGTGTGACTGTGTGTTGCAGCAATCTTGAGTGTGCAAGTGCAGGTCAAAAAGGAGGTTCATTACTTGTACGTGTATGTTTGCCATCGTCATAGCTCCCAGAATCCCTGAAAAGCAGGCAGGGAAGAAACACAGACAGGAGCACCGACAGTGAGGGACAAGTGTGGCCCAGAACACCACAATACATCACAACTGACTCACTGCACAGCACAGCTAACGGGCGAACTAAGAGCCCCATGTCTGACCAAGCGCTCTGTACCACATAATTCTAGAAATTAACAGCTTATCTTCAGCAAAAGGCTCTGAAGAAGTAGCCATAAAATGTAATTTAAGAATGTAAGTTGAAGCTAGTGTTAAGGCATAGTAAAACAGAGCCTAACACATGATAGACACTGATGCCAATATGCTTTAGCTTGCACCTATATAATACATATGCACAAACATGTGTGTGTGCAGGTAGGTGCACACTAACGTTGCCTGATTCTGAAGTGGAGTATGTAATTACCAGGCTTAAATAGGCTAGTAAATTTTTTAGTATAACAATGATGTGCCACACTTTTCTCCAGCATAGTACAAATTAGAAGAGACATTGTATATATTTTGTAGTATGGTTGTAAATTCACAAGAACATGCACACAATGTCTTAGCCGTTGTGGCAAATATCATAAGCTAAAAAGACAAAGGCATGAGGCATTCAAATTCAGGCGAAATTATATGTTATACAGTGGACTGGCTTTAAAGTGAACTGTGTTAATGAAGTACAAGCTGAACAGTTCTGTGACATTTGTTTAGTTCCCAAATTTTTGCTGGTTATAAGAACTTCTGTGATGACATACTAGCTAGAACTGTCCACCACAAAGTTGCTGATTGTGCAATGCTTTATTTTACTTTTTACTTCTTTGCTTTTTTCAACATAGTCGGTCATATTACTGATAAACAAAAATGGATGTACCCATGTCTAAATCGCTTGTTCTCCTGAATGGATGAGCAACTAAACTCCCTCTGCTTAAGGATGTAAATGTTATCG
This sequence comes from Rhipicephalus sanguineus, assembly GCF_013339695.2. Taxonomy (NCBI): domain Eukaryota; kingdom Metazoa; phylum Arthropoda; class Arachnida; order Ixodida; family Ixodidae; genus Rhipicephalus; species Rhipicephalus sanguineus. The sequence continues at coordinate 206,617,094 of NC_051178.1, read as the reverse complement.
AACAATATTGTATTTTGTCTGAAATAAAGTTAATGTTATATCATATATCCATTATATACAATAGTGATTTAAGAACTGTATACATGTAATGCAAAGCTCACAGTAACACTTCTGACATCCTAGATCAGCATCTGAGGAAGTCCAACAAAAACAATTACTCAATATTTACTATGCTAATTATTTTTACTCAAGTACAATGTATTGCTTTTCTAAAAAAAGCATAGTCCACATGGCATAAAATAAGCAGTTCTAATTCTTCTTCATTTTATATGGCCTTTGGGCTTTATGAGGTTAATGGAAGAAAGCTTATGCATTGTAAGAAGCAATATTGTAACCCTTTTCTTTCGACTCTGAACTCTAAGTGATTCCCTTAACTGAACTACTGTGAACAGCAGCTATGAACCTTCGACATTTCTATGCATATTCAGAATCCTACATGACTTTCAGAAGAAACCTCCTCCCCATGGAACATTAGAAAATGTTCCAGTGACACATCGAGAACTCCTGAATACTTTTACACGTCACTTAAGTGCTCCTTTACAAAAAGAAAGAGCATGAAATTTGCATGAAGTATCAGTTTATAAGTATGCCAGCTGTAGCTATTTTCACGAAGTTTCACCAATATCTAAGTAAAAACATCGATTGTAGTTCTCAGTGTGTCAATAGGCCAATGTCTTCCACCTCCAGACAAAACTTGCAGATGTGCCATGTGCTTGGGACAACAAACAATTGGAAGCAAGAGGAAAATTAAGTTGAAAATTGCAAAATACTATAGCAGAAATTGACTGGTGACAAGTATCATTGTTAATGCAAATAGTGTAATGTTGACTCGATGATAATCCATCAGTGGTGTGCAAATGCACCAAGCATCTCAATGTGCTGGTTTGCACAAAGGAAATTTTTTAGAATACCATCAGCATTGAGTGAGATGCACCAAATGCCTGATTGTGCTTGCTTGCACACCACAGCCACCTGATGAGGCGTGTGGCTATGGCATAGTGATTACAACATTGGGCTTTGGTTTTAAAGGCCCAGAGTGTAAGTCCTGCAGTCGGAACAATTTTACGCTTACCTGGTGTACATATGTGCTGCGCTGACGTCACTTGCGTGTGCAAGTGTTTGATATGACTTGATAAATACATCGCCCATTTAAAACCAGCCGTGCTAGCTTAAGATAGGTCACTACCTTCGAGAGAAAATTTTACAGTTTTAGCCCAAGAGTTATAATTATGGCTTTGGCTTCGGTAAATTTAAACTTTAAAATGATGAAATTGTGAGAAATGTAAATAATTAAATTTATAAAAATCAAAATGTGCCAAAATATGGATGTTGCGCCAACGGTCATAACTACAAAACTGTTGGAGCGATTCACACGTGATTTGGCATGTACGTAGCGAGGACAATAGCCTGTGCATCTAACCTCCATGATCACCGTATTTCTAAGCTAAGGTGCGCTATGATAAGAAGACCGATAAAGTTGATATTTTGCAGGCTTGTTTTGTGCGAAATTGGCCATATAGTACAAAAGTTTACCGCTAATTTTCAATCATTCTGCTCGAATGCACAGTTCCACCTATAAAAAAAGAGCACGAAAAATTTTATATTAGAGCTGTGCGAATAGCAAAATTTTGGGTGCGAAGCGAATTCGAATAATAAAGATTGAGTGCGAATCGAATCGAGTAATTTCGAATAATTTTCGAATATTTCTCAAACATTTTTCGAATAATTCGAAGTGTAATTACAGAAAAAGTTGCAGAGAATCCCTAAGTATGTTCTTGTGAGATCGCAACATGAAAGTGTTTCTTTTCGCTAGGTTGATAAAGTGCTGGTGGGGTCATATTTCATAGTTGTCTTTCTTATCAAGAGTGAGGCAATGTAGAGGCCGAATTGTATTTATGTACATGATTTGGTGCAACCAAAGTGTTGCCGACAACAATTTACACGTGATAGGCAGAGATGCCATTTCCTCAGCCTCTCCTCCTCTTTCAACTGCTGTGGAAGGCCAACTGATGTGGCGGACAAGGGTGTGCTCCCTTCAAGTCCGGAGTTCCAAATCTGCCTCGTAGACGTCGATATATAAGAACATCTGAAATTTTGGATGCTAAAAAGCTTCGGCGTCCGATTTTTCAGACATCCTGCCCAAATTTCAGGTCAAAAACAGCATTAATTGAGCCCCCAACTCTGCCACATCTTTCATCTCCATATTGGAACCAGCGTTTTCTTGAGTTAATACATTTGCGACCGTAGCAGGGCTTGAAAGGCAGCTTTGCCGCAATAGCGGGGTGTGATGAGGTGAAGCATATTGAAAATCTAGGGACCACTTCCAAACGGACGTTGACTGTCTCTTGGCTAAGTTCGACCGTAACGGAGCTTGAAAGGCAGCTTTGCCGCAATACGGGGTTGTGATGAGGTGAAGCATATTGAAAATCTAGGGACCATTTCCAACCGGACTTTGTCTCTTTGCTAAGTTCGACCGTAACGGAGTTTGAAAGGCAGCTTTGCCGCAATACGAGAGTGTAATGAGGTGAAGCATATTGAAAATCTGAAGGGGTCACTTTTAACCGGACGTTGACTGCATTTGTCTTTGGGAAGTTCGAATAGTTCGAATAGTAAAATTTCAGTGCGAATCGAATCGAATAGCAAACACTATTCGAAAAATATTCGAAAGTTCGAATATTCGCACAGCCCTATTTTATATGAAAATATTTATTAGAAAGAAAGTTATCGCTGTTCGCTGTGGGATGTAACTGTAGGATGTAAAAAATTCCGTTTTGAGAAAAGTGGCTTTAAAGATTTGAACCAAATGTCCATGCAACAAAGAAGCATTCAATGTGGCTGAAATTCACTGGACTTATAGCTTGGGACCTCTTTTGAAGCAGCACAATCTCCTTTTGAGCAAGCTGAAGCGCGTATTTTTTACTAGCTTGTTTTGTGGCTCCAGCTGACTCTCGTCCACGTGTTTCACAGTGGGTCCACGCTTGCTATATTGATTCCCTAACTTGCGTTGACGCTTCTTTTTCATCCTATACTTCGCCATATTTCATGAACTTTCTCCTTGAAAGGACAGAACTAAGTCCAGGAGCTTGAAATGGCGTAAAAAAAAAGCATGAACAGCCGTGTGAAAACGTGCGCAACTTAAAGAACAGAGTGCCACAGCCGTGTAGTGAAAATCTTAAAATAAATAGAAAACAACAACATGTTCCACAAGCTTTAGAACGTATGTAGACAGCCTAGAATTATGTAATACGTATACGAAAAGACATTTATGATGCGATGGTAGGTGTTACGGAATCGGAAACCTTCAGTGTCGGTTTTGAATGCGTCTAAGAGGGGTTGGAAAAATGGTCATAACTTTTAAACGGCTCAAGATAACTACATAATTCTTCTTGCTAAAGGTTGTTGAATAGAGGGTGAGCTTGAAAATATTAAATCCTAAAAAATTATTTTTTGAAGGTGGTGACCTACGTTAAGAAATGCTACTGACATTTAATACAAGCCCTGGTGAACTTACAAGTGCCGTCACTTCAGCTGTGCTACCTAGAGTGCTTCAGCTTAGCACGCTCAAGTCAATATTACTGCACTAGGTGTCAAAGTTTACTGTACCCAACTGGTTCATAAACTGTTTCAGTTTGTGAAGTGACTCATGAACTGCTATGGATATTTATTTCTTGGTAATAGAACTGAACTGGAGCAAAACAGACTGTGTTTAACCTGAACCCAAAATCAACCTGTAATGTTTATTTGTTGAACACCCCGGACAAAATCCCACCTGGTTAGGAATAATAGGTAATTACAAAATGGGACAGATGTCAGCCAAGACTGACAATGCTGTGGCTGTGGAAGCTCAAACACTTTTAATCCACAGTCATCATCTGCTCCATTTCCCCGAGGTGGCTTTTACCAAGTTTTCCTTCATTCTTGGCATTATCTTTTTTCTTCTTTTGTACATATACGTACTTAAAGAACACACACACAGCTCGCAAACTTCATTTGGAGTACTATGCAAATGCTCGTGGACTGAACGAACAGCAGGCCCCGACACTGCAGCCATTTTATATCAATGCACAAGGCAGAGCTTGATGCTTGTCGCTTATCCTTTGTTCCATTCTGTGCTACACTTTTCGAAAGTAGGCATGCAAATTAGCTTTGGTATCAATCAGAATGCCTGGTTTTAAATCATGTCATCACTGGTTCGATCCCAGGTATGCTGGCTTTTTAGGTTACAATGGTGCTGAAAGCATGCTTAATGGAAAAACAAGCAAGATCAGCAGATTTACATGCTCATAACCACTGTTCACAGAGATAAAAAAAAAGCATGGCCAAACACACAGCTGAAGGTGTTCCTGCAATATAAAAGAAGTGGTACAATATTTAAGTTTTCTAAGTTGTGTGCTAGTCTGAGAGAAGGTACGTCCCATTCTATAATTATGCCAGCACAACTTTTTAGAACAGTCACAGATGCGGGCAGTTTTGTGCAAGTTGGCAGAAACATTCAGTAGCAACAAAAAATCAATAATCATTTGAGACCCAAAACCAAAATGACAGCTGAAAGTAACCTGCAGATGCAAGGTTTTTAAGAGTGGCTTTCTTGTGTAGAATGGGCCTAGTGAGTGTTTTCCGGCAAACTATTTTGTTCAGTGCTACTTCTTAAGCTGAACTTTTTAAACACGACATAAATTTCTGTGGTTCCTTCATGTTCATCTTAAAGATAGCCCACTGTACTAAGAAATGCCCCACAATATGCATGCTGAAGTTGCTTGTCAAGTTGACTGTAGTCAAGAACAGTGCCAAGCTCTGAATGCCACAGAATGCTTACACTAGCACTCAATTTGGAGCTGCACATAATTTGCTGCCATGCCAATGAGCATTTACAGGACCTTCACAAAGGTAGCGTAGCAAGTACGAACATACTTATTAAGTACATGTGTCAGAAGTGTAACAATTCAGTATATAGAACTACGTACCAACACCAAACAACTTTCACAAATGTCAGTGCTGAAGTGAATGATGTGAGTTAAAAGGCTGGCACATTGCACATGTACAGTAAATCGAGTGAAATACGCGGGTGCAGTGGTGTTGCAGTATGTGTGGTAGCATAGTGGAGACCGACCTGGAAGTGTACTTGTTTCGGCTTAGGTCTCAAAATTCTCTGAAAGAGGTGGCACAAAAAAATAAAAACAGGAAAAGTGAAACTCCAGCTTCAATACTGGCAAGCAACGAGGCAGAAAAAGACACAAAAGTATTCACAAAATCCCAGCAAAATATTCAGAAAAAAAAAAAGCTGCATAGGCCATTCTATTTCATTATATAATGTGTAGAAAAAGTGGTTGAACAAGGGAGGTGTTCAGAGACAGTCCCAGAGTTCAGAGGTCCCGAACATTCTTGTAACAAGAAAAAAAAAGATTGAAGATGCAAAAGTTAAATATGTCATGTCAGCACTTTTTCGAATGAGCCTTACACATTACCGTGGAAATGGTAAACTTTGCTTTGAATGAGCTCAGCTTGTCCGTGGTTATATTTCTGTTTCAGGATGCATATGTGCCGACCCAGTGCAAATATCTCCTATTGCATTCAGATGAAAAGCTCTTGAATGTATGCATTATGAGAAGTAATAGCATCTGTTTATCATTCAACTGTTTAAAAGATATACCACTGGTGTGAAAGAAGCACATCTTGCAACAATTTATAAGACTCTAAATGCAGCAGAGAGAAGTTTGACAAATGCCACCCTTGAGAGTTCAATAGCGCACAAATGGCAGCCTCAACCATAGGCGCCTGCTGGTAGATGTCGTAGGCTGGAATTTCGACAAGTGCTCTCATTCCACGATATTTTGTCCACAACTGTACTGTCAGCATCCTTATGATGCAGTGACACCTTGACATGCCTGTTTAGACACAGTCCATTTGATCAACGCCTCCTATATAAACTATGCCTGTCAAAAGAGCCCCTCCGGTTTATCACACCCTTTTCCTCATCCCTTTCTTATTTGCCAGAGCTTGCCGCTCATGGTGCTGCCGGCTGACACTAGCGTGGACCGTCCCGTCCTATCTGTACCGGTGGTGCACAGGCTTGCGGCACTCATTCGCAAAGTAAAACAACAAAATTTTCATTTGCTTGCGTTGACGTGTGCAGGAACCTGTCATGAAGTGTGATTTGTTTCAGTTTTGTGGACGAACAGCATTCATCATGAGGCAATGCTGCGTGCCTACAGCAATATCAAAAGAAAGAAACAAGGACGTTGGCGTATTATTCTACGAGATTCCTGCCGACCTTGAAGAGCGCCAACGATGGCTAATGGTTACCTTGCCACAGAAATGGGAGCCGAACACAACATCGAATTACTCCGCCTTTTGCAGTAGGCACTTACTTGCCGCTGACTTCAGAGACACTACCAAAATTCAACAAGGTAGCGGTGCCCAGTGCATTCCCGGGCTACTCCTCATATGTGAAGCCTGTGCTTGCCAAGGTACGCTGTGAGTTAAGTATTCAAAAGCGCGCTGTTCAGCTTGAATGAGGCCAGAAGAAGGCTAGCAAAAATAGAAAAGTCATTATGCTGCCAGCTTCAACAGCAAAGAATACCCTTGTTACCCTGCTGTCAAGTCCGTAGTTGTTCGGTGACCAGCGTTTGCGCCAACAGGCCACCATGCTCGAACACAGCCCTTACTTTCAGAAACACCTCAGGCGTTGCTTTGAGTGACATTGTATGCGCTCTAGCTTTGCCGGTGCATACCAATGCATTATGTTGTAGAACAGCGGCGTTTCCAGTGAAAGAGTTCGTGTTGTCCTTGAAAGCTCTCAAGTGGTTTGTTGGCCTCATGCTGTTTCACAGAAAGTCCATTTTCAAACCACTAGAAAACAGTGGCGAATGTACTGTTGACGTGCTTCTGGACGTCCCCATTTTGATGTGCAAGAATGAAGAGTCAGGCCACAGCAACAAGCTCCTTCAACTCTCGTGCCACAAATTCATGAAGTCACGGCTGAATAACCATGCTTTTAATATCACAGAGAATAATTTAGTTGCCAAGATATATGCAACGAAGCCATTGTCGCAAAAGCTGCTAAAATTGTAGTATGCCAAGTTGCCAAGGAAGCTGTTGTATTCTTGACATGTTTAGAAAAGTATTGCAAATAAACGTTTGTTGGTAAATTTCCCACGTGGATGCAGTTCACTTGTAACAAAATTTGTCATGGGAGCAATATCTCACAACGAGCACAGTGGCTCTGTCACGCAATCATATCACTTGTATTACATGAAATACTAGCAATATAAGCCCCTGAGCAGTGCTTCATTAGCATACTCTACGAACTAAATAAAATACAGTGCAATACACAGCTTGGCAATCTACGTGAGTAGCGTAAACAAGGTACGATGTGTATATTACAGCAGCCTCCTCAGTGGCGGCTAGTGTCAGCTAGCAGCACCATGTCACGAGCGGCACGTGAATCGAGGTGTCCACGGTGGTCCCATTGTGTGGCGTCGGAACTGAGAGGCATAGTTTTTAAAAGAGCCATTGATTTGATTAACTAGCAATGCCATGAAATGCCAAAGTGTCTGAGAAAGCCAGTAATCTTCCACATGCTAGTATTCACACTCAAATTCACCTTACAACTGAAGCAAGGATATAATGCTATCAATGGCACAGACACATAATAAAAGCACGCTCTTTAAGGTAGGGCATTGCTTCATTGCAGTGTTTGCGGTCAGAAGAAAAAATGCAGAAGCTTATGCATACAGAAAAGACAACATGACTGAGGAACTACAAACAGACTTTTTTGTGATATGGCATAATACAGCACCTTTTTCTGAGTAACATGGTAGGACAGGACAAAAAAAATGATGCAATCTGTGCACACTCATTCAAGTTGCACAAAAGCACATCTTTATCTAAAGTGAGGCCTTTCCACAAGGACTGTTTTTTAACAATTATGATATAAGCACCCTAACATTTTCTGACAAAAAGTAATTGCTTTTGGTCACAGGTTGGGGCTAAGCTACACGCCTCCTGCGGCTGTCCATCAGAATGCGGTTGACAGCGGCATAGCAAGTTTTTCTCAAGGGGGGAGGGGGAGGGGTTCAATCGTACTTTATGTATGTTCGTGGGTGCGTTTGTATGTGTGCATGTATATATATGCAAGCAAAACTGAAAATTTTCGGGGAGGGGGGGGGGTCAACCCCCCTATCCCCCTCCTTGGCTACGCCCCTAGCGGTTGACCTCTACATCACCAGGTGCCGCTACTGCTGCTGGTCACTCAGCTTTTCTTCTTCGGTAAGCCAATAATCTACAGAAGCTAAGAAGTTTGTGGACAAACCAGAACTCTCTTACAGTCGAGATAGTACCAGTAAGCATAAATACGAGAATTGTGGCGGTATTATTCTAACAGGAAGTGACGGCTACTAATGCGCAGATCCTGGCATTGAAAAAATGCAGAGAGCCTGATTTCCAGTGTACAGATGCACTACAGCAGCTACACTTGCCAGTTGCCTTGCACAGGCAAACGATGTCGCAGCTTTACATGTCACCAATCACTACATTTTCAGCCCACAATGCAGCAAGGGTGATTCATGGTGTTAGTGAAAAGAAACTCTATAACAACACTGGCTGCACAGCTCATGTTAACATGGAGCACGTTGTAACATGGGCAGGTGACGCTCTCTGTCCGTTGAGAGTTACCAAATGTATTAGTGAATTATGATCGTGAATTATCTTTCTGTTATTGTCTTTCTTTCATTACAACAAATTATAAAGTGTTCCAACTATTATGAACAACATTTCTTAACAATGCAGTTGGAAAAATTACACATGACATCAATGGTACAACCTGTCGATCAGTTGTATGAGTGACCTCTGACATGTCCGAAATGAGATGTCCGAAAACGGGACGGCTGGAAACTCGGCTTGGCTACATGCTGCGATTTGTAGTACTCTACACCTTTAAAACCTTAAAGTAATGTACCTACATTAAACGAACCACTTAAATCAGTCTGGTAATAATCCAGAGGACTTGCACTATCGACTGAATGTATTGGTACAAGATCATCAAAACTGCTTCAGTGTCCCTTTAAAAGACTTTTTATTTCACGCCCATAAAATAGCCAACACTCAAATCTGTGGCCTCTGCTTAGCAACACACCATCATATCTACTGATCAAGCTCAGAGGGCTGAAGTACAAAGAACAAGCAGGAGGTCCTGGTTCTTGGCTTCGAAAAGTGGGAAAGGCCAATGCATAAACAGTAATCACACTTAACATAGTCGAACCAGTTGTGCTGTAGGATCTTGCAAAGAAATATCTTGTCACAGTGCACACATATCAGCCATTATTCACAGAGAAAGTTGGTTTGTTACCAGTACTTTTTAAACAAGGAGAGTGTAAAACAAGATACTGCCATAACAAGTAAAAAATATGAGAAAAGTATGAACATTTGCATGTACTATACTGAGCTTGCTACACGATGACAATATTAAAGATATTTGAAAAATGTAGCATTTTGTGGTGCTGCTAAGCTCAAGGACACGAATTCTACTGTGGTGGCCACATTTTATTCTGGTTGAAGTGTAAAAATGCTCATTCACTTTGATTTTGGTTCAACTTTATGAAATGCTAAGGTCAAAAGAAACTGCAGTCCCTAACTATGGCATTCCTCCTTATTCAAATTGTAGTTTTGGCATGTAAAACACCAGAATTTATATTTAGTGAAGTATTATGCCAAAACAGTCCACAGTTAAAACAATAAACATCGAAATCTACTTGAGCAAAAAGCCAATGATGGGCTAATTACACAGCTACAAGGAAAAGTGGCTTTGAGAAGTTGTATATAAACTGCTGAATTGCGAGCAGTGGTGCGGGAGATACAAACTACCAGCCAGAGTAGTAATAGGAAAGCTGTTATCATGTGGACTGTGGACTCTCGCCAGATTTTACCTTTTCTTGGGATCATCTACACTAGACTAATAATCTGTCTGTAAGAGAAAGGCATCTATGCATGACCTGCACTTGCATCTGTCCTCCATCAACCACATTCACCTTATAAAGTACTCACGAGTCTGTTCATTTCAGCAACTCCCTTTACTTTTTACTGTACTGACTATATCTCTTTCACCATGGTGCCTTCTTCTGCACTACTATGAGCCACCCGTCATGCAGTCAGCCGTGAGTAATGGCAGATCGAAGTAGCTGTTTGCAAACACTCCCGAGAAGGTTTAAAAGTTGCACAACAAAGTATGTACTTAAGCTTTATTGTGACAATAATAAGCGTTTTCTTACAGTGTGAACAAAAGCCAGAATAATGCTACTGTAACCTTTCTGTATTTTCTTTCTGCAATAATTTCTGTATTACATGACCACCACAGCATTACAACAATGCTCTCAAATAACAAGGTAAGTGCGCCTTACACTTAGTTATTCCTGAATTTCAGCCAGAATGCCATATTGCACAGAAAGTGTGCAATGCAATAACACTGGCCTTGTGGCTTTGTACAAAAATGTGTCGCACGTCAGCTCACCTCGCCCGGCTGTCGGGGTAGCCGCCTCTCGGAGTAGGAGGTGTGGTGATGTGACCGTGGTCGCGAGTGTAGCTGTGCTGTTGTGCTGTGTGTGGCTGCTGTGCCTGCTGAGTGCCGACTGGATGCCACCCCTTGTGAGGAACTGCTGTGGGGCATGGCCTCATGGTGTGCCACTGATTGCTGCTGCTGCTGCTGTTGCTGCTGCTGTTGGTAGTGGTGGCCACGATGGTGAGACAGGGACTCTAGCTCCTCGTCTGTCTCCCGGCCCTGCTCCTTGGGTGCCTGCAAGTTTTGTTCAAGAATGCCACACAGTTGAAATTTTCACACTGGGTTCTGTGAGCCCAACAACTAGAGTGAATCACATTATGATTAAGTTCAATGAGCCTCCTTCATAAAGTGATGCCAAATGAAAAGTTTTCAAGTAAAACTCTGCTATTTATTGCAGCACGTAGGATGTGGCAGGGATAGCAATAAAAGCAATACAAAGGTGAATACTAATTCCATTATGCCAAGGTTGCTGTACAACATAAAGGCATGATTTTACATCAGGGTGATGAAGCAATCAGTTGAACTGATGTTGCTCCGAAGATATAGATGAGAACTAACAGACAATCAAGTCAAGGAAAGTATAGGGGATGTTATTTGTAGTAATTACGGCATAAGTGTGAAGAAATTAAAGTGAACGAAAATACAACTTGCCGCCAGCAGGGACCAAACCTGCAACCTTCGAATAACGCGTCCAATGCTCTATCAATTGAGCTACGGCGGCGGTCGTTCTCCCCAGTGGCATAAATCATGGGGGGGTCAGGGGGGACACCCCTTGCAAGTGTCCGCCCTTGAGATTTACCTTTCAAACATCATATGTGAATTGCTCGACAGTTAAGCATGGCGCACTCTCCTTAAAATCAACTCTGTAATCTGAAGCCCTTCCAATGAGTAGAAACGAAGCACAAGGGAGAAAGCTGTTTTTGGTTTCAAAAGGCACTGTAGAGGTCATGCTTCCTGAAATGCTACAGGTGACTTCTGGTGCACCGCAAATGTTTATATGCTGGCCTTTGAAGCGCAAAGTAAAGGATCCCTGATCATCTACTGTTATTTATTTATGTAGACGATTTGCTGGAAGCTATTGACAATCAAGTATGAATGCAATTGCTCAAATATAATTGTGTTATTAAAGAAATCCCCGGTGAACATAAACGCGTTTTACACGAAAACAAACGAACAAAGTGCTAGCATTTTCATCTGTCCACAGGCAGTCTTCACTAATGTTAAGTTCATGCAATCCAACAACATGGTTTCTTATGATGAAATATTTCAAAGCTTGTAGGTGTATCTTCAATGAGATTAACAGGTCAGACCCTTAATCCAGAGCTGCTGGTGTTACCAATTGGAGAGATTCGCCCGACCAATTAACCTAATCGGTCAAACCATTTGGATTATGTTTGTGTTTAAGTTGGTTAGGCCCACTGAACACAACTGAGAAATCTAGTTGGAACTGTATGCTTTTTCCAATGGGTGAACTGGTTTGCCTACTAGTCTAAGTGGTCAAACCATTAGGATTTGAGTGTTACCAATTGGTTATGTTGGTCAGGCCCATTCAAAACAAATGGGGTGACCAATTGGATCCACTGGAATTTTCCAATGGGTGCCCCATAGCACAATGAGAAATTTTTCATGGGTTCCAATTGGATTCAATTAAAAATTTGCAATTGGTTTGGGCGACTTTTTCTTTACTGGGTTGGCTTACTGTCTGTTAGTTCTCATTAATGTTGTGTTTAACAAAGAAAAACAAGCTCTTAAATTCCCCTTCTTTCGTCCAAAAATACAGTGGCATGGTATTGTGTGGCATGGTATTGCATGGCATAGTATTGCTTGTTAAAATAAAGAAGTAGCAACACAGAATGCTTACTTTCCCTGCTCAGGATACAGTGAAAATGTGTTACTGAGAGTGTACTAGTATGCACATGCCATTTTAATTTAACAATTCCAGTGCAAATTATAACTAATAATTGTTAAGAAAATGCTTTCCTTCCACTAGCACAGCAAAGACAATGGATTAATATTTGCAAATTACTATGGACCCACAGCCATAGTAGTCTGATAGGGCAGTAGTATACAAACAAGCAATATTGTGGAAAGTCAATGGAAGGGACTTAACTGCCTCAAAGGCACGTCCAGAGATGTCTAATATGAAAATTTCAAGCTGCAATATAGATATCCATGGTCCTCAATCCTTGTCCCTGTCCCCAAGCTATTTCATAGGCATGAATTTATTCATTTTATTCACAGATAGCTCTTGCAGGTGCAACTTTAAGTAGAGAGCATGAAGCTAATTCAGTGCACTGTGCGTTCTCATGTGAACCTGTTTACACAGCTTTAAAGCTGCCTTTCAAGTACTAAATGCTAACAGCAATCACCTCAGGCCTGTGCCATGCACATGAGCAACCAAATGCATGCAAACACACACCCTCTCAGCCTCGATGCTCTTGGGGTGAGTGGTGCGGTGGCTAGCGAGGGACTCCTGGTTGAGATCTGGCAGCATGCCCGCACAGGGGGTGTTAAGGATGAGCTGGGCATAGTTCTCAGGCAGGTTGTCATGGGCAGCCCGCCAGTAAGTTTCCAGAAACTCGGCCAGGTGTTCACACGCCTCCTCCAGCTGGTTCTCATCCAGAATCACATCAAACATCTCCTGCACATCCGAAAGGAATCACTGGTCAAACTTCTAGGAAGGACGGCATTGTTTCAAGGACAGGATCCGAGTTGTACTTGTTGCAAGGTGTTTGATGAGGGGCAACAATGGTTCAATTCAAAAGGAGCCCTGACCTCCTATGATAGAATGCAGCTGGACACATAGCCACAAAACTGTGAACATGCTGCAGTCGTCCATAGCCATCAGACGGTGCAATAGGTACAGTTGCATTCACTACACGGTTCAATAAAAGACAATCACAGCATCAAACACGAACTCCTGCTTCTTGCATCCGAGTTCTTGATATTTTTGGTCTGACACATTGTCTGTAGTCGATATGGCACTACCACTACACGGCTGTGCCAACTTAAGAAAAAGTGCTGATCTAAATGCAGTTTTGATTAGCAGATTTTGTGACCAAATTTGAGATTTGTCGGTGTCACCATGCAGACTTGAAGTCCTTCTGACCATAAGTACTGTGTTGCAGCTCATATCGAGCTCAACCTTAGATGATGCCGCACACTCTGCTGTTATTGTTTCCTTCCATTATGATGATCCTTTCTATGCAGTAGTATATGACTGTTTAGTACAGACCCTCAGTTATCGAATGCCTAGCAGTTAGCGCACTTACCTTGTAACATCCAAAACCAGTCTGGGTGTATCACCTTATTAAGCTTACTGCACAGCCAGAAAATTAATATTATTGATATATAGACTAAATGAAAATGATGGCAGAAGTTAGGTTTCCTTGTTAAGGACAAGGTATCACAAAAAAAAAGGTCTCATCTAGAACTGTAGCCTGTACAGTTTTCTGATACTCCTGGGGAGCAATGTGTAGTACAAGCACCAGAGGTCTCTCGTGGAGAAACCTGAAGTGGAATCCTTTAAGTAGTGTGCATTTAATCATGCTTAGATATGTAGCATATGTTCTTTTATTACAATCCTGAGTCAGCAACATTAAAAGTATCCAAATGAACACATTGCATATCTTTCCTTGGTGGCAAGAACTAGAAACTTCCCATCAATTTTCATGAATAAATATCTTTGAGATGTCCTTGACAGACATCCATCAGGCTGTGAAAAAGGCTTCCCACCTCTTGTACAGCCCAGATACCTTTAAAAATGCAGTTAGAATTTTGACTTTAATAAAGATAATAAAGACTCGCAGTGATCGTTGCTGATCTCTGCTCCACACTATTTACTATTTTTTTTTTCTGTAGTTTCTCACTCCCCCTCTTGTGTAAAGCCCGTTCTTGAGAACATTGGGGCCAGGTATTTAAAATGGACTGATTAAATAATAAATACAAATGCGGCATCAAACACATTCTACTGTACTTTGTATTTGAGAAATTGAGATCTTAGGTCTTTCAACACCACATATGCAGTTGTGTGTGTTATATATCAAATTGAATGGAGAATGACAGTGAATTGAAAGGAATGCCATTGCACAGCATAATGGATATAATCTAAAAGTGCAGGATCGTTCGTTATACACCTAGACTTCATGCAGAAGATTTCACAGCGCTTAAAAAAACCCAGTTCTACCCTTTCTAATAGTCTGACCAACATGAAATGCCAGCAAACAAAAATAAAGAGAGATGAATGCGCACAAACAATGCTAACACAAACTCACAGGTGGACACTGTGCCAATTTTTCCGCAGCCACCATCTGTACGTTGAGATTCCGGCTCTGTGATTTGCCTCTAGATTTGATAAGGCGTTGAAGGACCTGTATGGGAGCATGATCACAAGCACATCTCAGACATGTTTGAGAATTCAGATACGCACAATAATTTAATGTTAGCTTAAGGTCCTCATAAACATAAATTACCACTTCAATTATAGGAATTTATAGTTATCCCAAAATGAGTGAAACATTGCCATTTATTTAAAGCGGAAACTAAAATATGCACAAATCACAAATTTTATGCTTCACCCCATTGAAAACAGGGTGGATATATGCCGGTAAGGCCAATGAAAACTGTGTTAAACATGGCTCCATCTGGCACTTGCAGATGCTGTGAGCAACAACCATGCACCACAGTAAATGCTGGCAAAAAACGCTGCCATGTAGTGATGCGATGAGTAAGAAGCATGCTTAGCTGCCACTTTTGGCATTTATAAGAGATAACAGGGAGCTGAACATAACCTGCAAGCGATACTCCATCAATGAGAGAAATGAAAAAAGGACGGTGACTCACCTTCGGTGAAGATATTTTTACATACACGATGATAGGTGCTAGTGACGTTTTGGCCAACTGTGAGGGGTGGTTAATGGTATCACAATCAAGGACAACCAGTTGCAGCGTCCGTGCCAGCTCGAATATTCGTTCAATTTCTTGCTGCACCTCCGCTGTGGAAAGACAAAGAAACAAAGACACGACATCAAACTCTGTTTGTGGACAGGCATGGTTGCAGCTTGTGCCACAGAATTATGACAATTTGTAAAATACTGGCAACATAAAACAGTTTTAGGGATGGGCGAATATTTGGGCGTTTCGAATATTCGAACGAATATTAAAGTATTCGAATTCGCTTCGATACGAATTTATATTATTCGAAATTTCGAAGTATTCGAAATGAACAAATATGTGTGTTTGACCGCACGTAACCCCCTGTAAAGGTGGTTTCACTGCAGCGTCGGGTTGCTGTGCCGTGAAACCACCCTTCCAGGGAGGGGGGGGGGAATCTGCACTGCCGCGAAGCCACACTTCAAGGTTAAATGTACACGTTTCTTTTTTTTTAGTTTAAAAGCATGTTATATGGGCTTATAGGCACTAAGTAAAGTAATTTTTAAATTGTAACGTATTGTACCACTTATAACTTGCACCCTACTGCTATTCAAAGTTTTATACTATTCAAGGTTTCTTCCACTTCATTTCAAACCAAAAAAGTGACATTCACTCATACCTAGTTCGAATTCTTAAAAATATTGTGCAAGGGTCATAACGAAAATGCTCATTTTTCTTAATAATATGTGGCGAGTACTATTCGAACTATTCGATTCAAAATTATTCGACCAAATCACTATTCGCTTCGGATTCGCTTCGAACCTCAAATGTACTATTCGCCCATCCCTAAACAGTTTCATGATAGAAGTCATTCTAGATGCACGTGGCTCAATATAATGATACGGCTACTTAATAGAAATGACCATTTCTTGTATCTTTGCCAATATTAGTTAACAAAGAGCAGTGTTTGGTTGCTTCTTAGATACGCACTTGAGTAATGAAAGAACAATGCCGTACCATATAGTGTTTGATGTGGAAAAGAGATGGAGTTGGTGTATTTACATGTTATAATTCTAGATTTATACTCTCTGTGACACACATATACATGTTGAAATGTCAAATATATAATAACTGTTGCAAATCATCACTGTCGGACTTTAGTGTATGCCATCTGTTTTTCTTGAATGTTTTTTGACCGGGTCATTGTGTTTACGCCGATTATGTTGAAATGTGTCATCCAGAACAAACGCAGAGTTAAGCACTGTTAGGGCAGTCGGTGCAGCCTGGGCCACTGATTTTTAAATATTTTTATTTGTTGTGGTCAGTCACCAACAGCATGACAAAATTTCAGCAGTCTAGAAACAAACTTAAGATTTGAGCATGTGTCAGTCCGTTAATGCATAAAACTAGCACAAAATCTAGCAGCACAGCAACGTGGGCTTCAAGAAAGGATTCCTGCAGCAAGTGCATTAAAATAGAGAACCAATCCATTATTTTTACCACTGTCAAATACATATATATCCTCAAATCATTAATTGTACATGCCCAGTGAAAGTATGTCTGAACTATCTCATTGCACACAAAAAAAGGAAAAGATGACAGAGCAATTATATATATAGCTAGCTGTGGCAAATCAGTTCTGTGGAATCCTGCAAGGTAGAGGAAGGGTTATGAAGGAGGCTTTACTTTGAGAAATCTGTCGGGATTTTCTTGTAACTATATGTGCTACAAATGGGTGGACATACAATTTTCCCTTCCGTAGGCAGCTGTGCGTCAGGATGTTGTAGTGTATGGAAGTACATACTTGCATGGCGCTTCACACTGGTTTAAAAAGGTAGGTGCCAAGCACAGCGTTAACATTGTATTCTCAGCTAGCAAAAAGCTCGGCAGAATATGTGCTGTTGTGGGAAGAAGTGTCGATGGCAGTGCACAACCATGGCATACATGCGATGTTAAGTGTCGAGATAAGATATCTATGCCTGGAAACAGTGTGCATAGTCTATGAAGTTCCCCTCACCAACAGAGGGTGCTAGATACGGCAAACTGGCCGTTGCCTTAATAAGCACCTTATGAATCACAGAGTTTCACTGAAGGGGCAGCCATTTTGCAGTTTGCTGTCACATTGCCATGAGTGCACTTGCACTCCGCTACTACCCAAAGCTAAGGCGCTGATGCAAGACAAGACGGCACGTGAAAAAGCAGGAGCTATCTTCATCCATAAAGCAAGTGATAAATGCATAGCACAACCTTCAGTAGCACTGCCCCAAGCAGATATAGATTACCTTGAAGGCAACCTGAAATAGCTGTCTCACTGTAGGTTGTATGGTTTCTATTACATGGTCATCTAAGCTTTTCTATGCTGTACATAGCATGTTTTTTCAATAAACTTTCAGTTTTCAGTAAGCCCTTGTGTTGCCACATTCATCTCACTCTTTTTAGCACTGCATTTTATAACTAAGAATTAAGGCATGATATCCCAGCTAGACTGCATCTTGGACAGCACTTTTCTAGCCCTACAGTACCGCCCAAAGTGACCAGCAAGTATATGCAAATTAGCCACATAGATAAAGACAAGACAGAAGTTCAGGAGAAGATCGCAGTTTAAAGTGATGAGATATTGTTGAATAAGGAATGTCACTAAAGCTGACATTTGGACAAATGAACAAGTTAAACAATTTGTCATCACATAAAGACTCACTTGCTAAAGAATGAAATTTATCCCATAATAATTTTGGGCTAAAAGGTTCTCCCCATGTAAGTAATAACGACCCAAAGCTCCTTTTGCATTCTTAAGACAGTGTAGTACAATCTAGCCTGGATAAAGATTTCTGATGGTTCTTTTTATCAACATAAGTTACTAATGTTTGTTTCAACTCTATAGAGTTCATGCACCCCAAAATTCCTGGCCACAGAACAAGGCTTGAAAATGTACAAAAAGTGAAGCTAATATGATATGTGCTGGTGCAAAACATGGAGCTCACCTAGGCAGCTTGTTCGGCTGTTTGAGCGTTCCATAAGCGCACGTTTGCCGGCGTTGTTGACGGCAGAGCGCTTTGCCAATGATATGTCAGCAGTCACTCGGGTTATTATGATTCTGTAATAATGGAAAAGCATCTCTGCTATACTGCATGACAAATGCTTTGGTGCCAAGAGACAAACATGAAAAACCAACACTCATTTGTAACAAACGGTATATGTTGATTCTAACTTGATGCTTTCAGTTATTTTAAAGGGACTTGTCCTAATGTGATGAAGCTCACAACATATTTCATTTAACAGCTGTACCTAGAGACTTATGGTTAGCCTTCGTACAGGTAGCACAAAAAGTCAACAATAGAGTTGTACACTTTTAAATCATGCAGCAAGCTAATTTCACAGAGATTAGAATAAGCGGATGACTCAGAATAATAATTTTCATGAAAGTTACAATGAAAGCATGCAGAAATCATGTTTTAAAAATGGCGTTGATTGTTCCCCTGTATTGCTCTCAAGTCTCAAGTCCCAAACATTCTTTCTCTTAACTACAAAAAAAATTTTGCCCTACAAAGGATACTTGTCCACACTGCTAGATTTACATGTTATTTATCCTCTTTTAAATTTCTGAGAGTTATCTGTGTTTTCTTTTTCATTCTTACCCATTACTGCTAATGATCTAGCAATTGTATAATATTTAACAAAGCTATTGTTTGCTGCAACTTTAATAACCCCCGTTTTAAGTCCTGTAAGGAGGTCACCCAACAGTTGTTATTTTAGGACCTCCAATTGTGTACTTAGAAACAACCTACATTTTATATGTTACACAATAAAATGTTGTATTGTGAAGCAAAATCATGGTAGAAGCAGAAATTAAAATTAAATGCAATAACACTACAAGAAAATACAGTTAACATTAGTACTGTGAGCACACCATAAGCATACTTTGAACGGTGTAAACAAGCATGTCATGAAAGTGTAAAGTGCTCACAGATTGAAATGCAACAATTTAGGGCTAAGCAACACATCATTGTTATTGTGAGAAATTGTGTACCCTTCTTATACTTGAAGTTTCGATGTCTTATTTCATTCTGAGCACTGTACATTTAGACAAACTCAAAAAAGAAAGACGGGAAACAAACGTGGTAAAAGATACACAACAGCAATGATCAGAAGCTATGCTTGCAATAAACACAGTATAGCAATGAGATAAAGAAAAAAAAAAGTTTGAACAATGCATCACCGATGACAAAGATAACTGCGAAATAAGCCTGCACTATTATGAAGATTACAGCAGTACTACTTCAGAGGGAAAAAAGAAAAGAACAAAATATTGACCTTGTCTTCATAAAAAGTCGTTCATGCAATCAAGACATTAAGTGCCATTATTCTGAGATGCTAAATAATCTGGAAGGCCATTTCATAATTGGATGGCTCACGGTAGTGTTGAGCTAAATGCAGCAGCACTTCCGTAAGAGTGAACAAAGCTGACGTTGTGCAATATGCATGATCTATTAGCGGGTTTCAAATTAACAGAAGGCGAACCATAAGTGCAAACCAATTCATGAAATAATGATAATAGGGCAGTGTCACCACAGATGGTTAAAGACTCGAGGCTCCTGTTTGGGAGAGAGCAATGAGCATTCCACTGACCTGCCTTCGAAGCGGTGCTTGAGAAAATCGAACAAAGCCTTCTGCATCATGTCTGTCACCTCGTAACCCTTGAGAGAGGGCCCCACCAGGACCACTGGTCTCACTGAAGGCACTACGTCGTACGGACTTAAGCTTTCCGTCTGCAAGAAAATTCGAGAGGCATTTGTTTCAGAATGAATGCAACCACAAGGTGTCGAAGCAATGGCTGCGAAAAGCACGGCAACAAAACTCAATGCAATAGCTTGCTGAAGCAAAGTGGGACTTGTATGGGAAAAAAAAAAGGTGACGAGTGTTCTCTATCATGATTAGATGTTATAGCAATTTATTCTCCCAATTTATTATTGAACAAACAAACAGTATATGTTTAGGCTTTACCATAATAGCTGCCTTTTTTACTTGCCATTGCTATGCCTGGGCTAAGAAGGACACTGTTATACTGGAGGGCAATGAAATTCAGCTACTTAAAAAGCTGTTTTATTTTATCTGACAATACGAAGGTAAACAGTTTTGCAGAAATTTCTCACCTTTTTAAAGAATGGTTTCCGTTTTTCCTTGGCAGGGAGGGTGGTGATCACTCCCCGTCCAAGCTTCGTGTTGCCGGGACTGTCGCTCTCCTCTACATTGCTCTCCAAACCGTTCTGATCTGTGTTTGAGCAAGAATAGTATTGAACAAAATATATGCGAGTGACAACAAAACACTACATGTCACATTTTTACAGTGAAGTTGATTACATCATTTCATTAATAAGTCACAGCACAAAACCATTTTCTTTGTAATGAAGTGAAATCTTTTCTTAGTCTCCATGGAATTTTAACCATTTCAGGGGCAAGTAATTCCAAAACAAACGGGTAGGTGTGTTTGAAAATACCAAATCTTCAAATAAATTTTTTTAAAATCTGGCAGATCCCACGCACTGTAGGAATCGATGTAATGTGAAGCAGCCAGCAAAGAGCTGCATACATCACCTTGTTTGTATTTGAGCCAAATGAAGTCATCCATGTCATGACATCTAGTGCACTATATATCGCATGTTCGTCATGCATGCAAGCATGCATGTACAATCTGGTATATACCATGCTAATTAAATGTATATTCTGGTATATACAATGCATGACCTGTCATTTATGTTCGTCACGCACTCATGTCATGCCATACCAATTTTCCAATTTTATGTATAACCATTTAACAAAACCGCAGGAAGGGCAACAAGACAGTGTCACGTAAATCATACCATACATGACATGAATGTCATGATCGGCATGTTAGGACCTGTCATTTATGTTCCTCATACAGTCACGTCCCGCAAGACCAATTTTGGTGTATATCAAGTTGGCGAAACGGCCGCGAGCGAACCATGAGCATCGCATGTAAATCATGCCCCACATGACACACATGTCATGATTTTCATGTTATCACATGTCATTTATGTTCGTCATACAGTCGCGTCACACAATGTCAATTTTGCTGTATATCAAGATAGCGAAACGGCCGCGAGCGCACCATGACCGTGGCATGTAAATCATGCTGTACATGAGAAGCATGTCATGATTTTCATGTTATGACCTGTCATGTTCATCATACAGTCATGTTTTGCTATACCAATTTTGGTATACATCCCATTAACAAAATGGCCAGGAGAGCACAAAGTCGTAGGCGGCTAGATAGACAGATATAGATAGATACGCTCAAAGCCCCAGAAGTTTGCTAAGAAATGCTTCGCATTTAAAATGAATATACAGGGTAATAAGCAGGAATTACATATAGAATCTAAAATAGACTATAATGTTATTACAAGACAAGAATAAGTATAATGATTGCACAGTCCATTTTGTAATGACAACATGCTTATGCATATTATTTCACACATCTAACACATGGATATTACAGCACTGGCAACTAAAAACCTTGACAATTTTTTTAGCTTGTAAATTAGAAACAGCCAATTTCAATTACTTGGGATACCACGGCAGTGACACACACACATGCACACACATGCACACACATGCACACACATGCACACACATGCACACACATGCACATACACCATCTGCTTGTATTTAAGTACTTATACAAACTGAAATGAAAACACCTAGCAGCATTTCACTCCCTCCTGCAACTGCTTCGAAATGCAGTTGCTCTCATTTTTGCTAAGTGCATTATGCAAAAAAAAATCAAAGCAGAAAAATAAAATAAATTTTCAGAATAATGGCACAAAATGACTGGCATGTTAATAGTTTTGTATGCTGAAAGTGCACTGAAGCTAAATTACAGGTCTTATCACATACAGTAAAAGCTTGTTAATTCGGATTTCACGGGACCGGAGAAAGTGTCTGAATTAACTGAATGCCGAATTATCTAAAGTATCAAGAAAACAATAAAGACGTGTCTATCAATGCATTTTCATGTTTTTGATGAATACATAAATCCAGTACTTATTTTGCTTAAGACCAGTGTGAAAGTGGCAATCTTCGTCATTCGCAACTTTGTTTACAATGTGACCACGGCTCAAGACCCCCGTTTGTTAAAGGGGCCCTGCAACACTTTTCCAAGTAGCCATGGAATGGCTTCACTAAAGGAACTTATTGCCTCACGAATCGAACGCCGCAAAAATTTTTAGAATCCATCCAGTACGAGCGGAGTTACAAAGATTTGTCGCACACTGTAACTGCTTTCTCTCTTCTCTCGCCCAGGCGAAAGCGCTGGAAGCTAAGCAGGGGGGATGGCACGGGGGAAGAAGGTACGTCACTCACACCTCCCGACCTTGAGCACATCTTCTTTTTTTTTCTTTGAACGCATAGCGTACTTTCAGTGCAATCGCGCATGGGAGTGGTGGCCTTTCGCGGCAGCCGCAGTAACTACCGAGCGCACCATGTTCAAATCAGCCAATGGCGTGGAACCTGCCTGTGATTCCGTAAGCATCATTTTTTTTTTCGAGAGAAGAGGAAGCGCTTTTTAGCTGACTTTGCGAATTTATTCTAAATCCCAGGCCGCGTACTGCGCTATTATGTTTGGCTCACATGTTCTCAGGAGTCTCGACTACCGATCGGCAGTGTTTTCTGACCGTGCTGAAAAAGTGTTGCAGGGCCCCTTTAAGCTGATACGTGCTCTGAACCAGTCTCTTATTACGTACCGCCACGAATAACACCACCACATGCATGTGACGATAATTTTGTCGCCAGGAAAATGGCCTGAAAGTGATAGTTCGTCCATGACAATGTAGCAAGCAAGTTTTATGCCAGCATGTGGACCGCAGCTGAAGCTCTTGATCGTCAACAGCTTCCACCATGTTTGAGTTTTGAGACATTGCACATTACGACACTGCGACAGGGCCGCATCCACTGTGGGTAAAATCGGGGTCGCTAAAAACACGATAATAGCACCCACGCAGTTCCGAAGGTATGTGCCCGGCCTACATGCGCCGAGTAAAATCGAGAATGAAGCAAGTTTGATGCTGCCGCTGCAGTGTTGCTCGCCAACAATGCAATTGTGGTAAAATCGTGGATGGCGACCACACCTTTGTGAAAACCCGCGGCCGTTTCAGTTGTTCGCGAACTCTGTTTTCACTCCCTTGCATCGCACGCTTGCAGTGTTTTGTGCTCGGTGTGCTCCGCGGATTGTCTAAATTAACCGGGTTGTGGCCAAATATGACCGAATTAACGAGAGTTTGATGCCATTAAACAACACATCTGCTGACCGAGACCAGAGAACATGTTTGAATTATTCAATTTTCCGAATTAACGGGGGTCGAATTAATTAGCTTTTACTGTAGTAGGGAATGTGCATCGATAAATGACAACATGCAAAAGCAAGAAAAGAATTGTATACACTAACAAAAAAGAGGAAAAAGCAACAACTGCAAATGTCATCTGAAAGTTTGCAATGCAGCAGAAGAGATGATAGTCAGCATTCGTAATGTCCTTTCTGCTTCTCCCACTTGTATGTGTTTTTTTTGTTGTTGTTGTTGTTGTTTTATTCAGGAAATATCTTGACACCTCTAAACTAGGTAGGAAAAAACTGAATATTTTCTCAGACTTACCAGGAGTAGGTGGCGTCGAACCCCTGTAATTCAAGCCCAAGAAATGAACAAGAATATTAGTATATTCTCCCCCTCAGTATGAACGAAGTTACGACAGAATTTATACTTATGTGCCGCTACTACAGAAGAGCTCTAAGTATTGCATAGAAAAGCAGTTAGCAAGGAACAAGGTGGTCCCTATGCTATACAACTTTAATAAAATCACTTTAAGAACTTACTGCAGCAAGTCTGCAACATTCAATGCTTAAGGAAAGTTCAAAGAAGTTACATAAATATGTGCTGAATATTATTCTGTACTGGCACATGCAGAAACTGAGAAAGCATGCAGTTACCTAAAAAACTAATTATGCTGCAATTCAAGTGTTACCAATACCTCATCTTCATACTACATGTGAATAATTCTTGTATGATGAATGTATAATAAACTAAAACTGAAACTTTAACTATCAACTGAGTAGCGGTTCAAAAGAAACATAACTGTGGTGCATAATAGAGCCAATGAGACTACACTCCATCTTGCAAACCATTTGCAGCAGTGTGGAAGCTACAAGTGTAAGAAAGCCACATGCTTGCACAGTAAAGCATAATTCTATACGTCATCATCATCATCATCATCATCATCAGCCTGTCTACGCCCACTGCAGGGCAAAGGCCTCTCCCATGTTCCGCCAATCAACCCGGTCCTGTGCTTTCTGCTGCCACGTTATACTTACAAACTTCTTAATCTCATCTACCCACCTAATTTTCTGTCTCCCCCTCACGCGTTTGCCATCTCTTGGAATACAGTCAGTTACCCTAAATGACTACCGGTTATCCTGCCGACAGGCTATGCGTGCCCGGCTCGTATCCATTTCTTCTTGATTTCAACTATGATATCCTTACCCCCGTTTGTTCCCTGACCCACTCTGCTCTCTTCCTGTCTCTTAAGGTTACACCTATCATTTTCCTTTCCATCGCTCGCTGCGTTGTCCTCAATTTAAGTTGAACCCTCTTTGTAAGTCTCCAGGTTTCTGCTCCATAGGTAAGTACCAGTAAGATGCAGCTGTAATTGCCTTGTAATTGCCCGAGTTGAGACATTTGCATTTGCTTGGCAAGTGCCACATCACAGCAATTTGAGATATGTTAATCCCACTTTGCATGGACGTTGTATGCCTATAATTATACAAAGGGTGTTCAAATGAAAAGGTACGAAACGTCGTAACAACATGACCGTTAACATAGATGCCTATGTCGCTATGGGAAAATATAGCGACACGTCTAGGGATGCGATTGGAGAGTCTGCCGTGGATCGGAGCATGCGGGGGTGCCTGCATGCACAGTAGAGAGCAGAGGCTCTTATAAAGAGCGTCGTCCAATTGACGCGGCAGTGTGTGTGAAGACAGTATGGCGTTCACATTGTAAAATTCAAAGATTGAGGAGTAGCGGGGTGTTATCCGATTTCTGACAGCGGAAGGTGTTAAACCAGCCACCAATCATAGCCTGCAATTTCCATGTGTTTGGTACCCTGAAAAAACACCTGAAAGGGAAGCACTTGAACTAGGACGACGAACTCAAGGATGCCGTGAAGGACTGGGTCTCGTCACGGCCACGGGAATTCTAGGAACAAGGAATCCTTCGGCTTGTTCATCAATGGGATCGTTGAGATCAGGCACATAGTGTATACTTTGAATAAAGTCTTCATTTACACCCATAGTGTTGTTTCGTACCTTTTCACTTGAACACCCCTTGTAGTATTGGTAACCATCAGTTATTGCGGCTATGATGCAACATGGCAGCACTTATGCAGACGCGACCACCCACTTCGATCCGAACTTGCGCATGCTACTTTGCAAATGTCCTGACAGCAATAAGTAAACAGTGAAATCGGCTATCGCTTTGTGTTACCTTACACTGAGGACAAAGCATAAGGTATGCTCTATCCTTATTGTTGAGATCAGCTGTTTGTTTAGCCACACCTGCTAAGCCTTGGAAAAAGTGCCGAATAGTCACAATTACATTCTAGTGGAAGTGTCAGGACGGAAATATATAGTAAATACAAGTGTCGCTTTGGAAGTTGCAGGCCACACAGCGCACAGCAATGACATGATAAATTCGAGGTGGAAGGCACCCACTTGAAGAGGTGCCGCGCTGGTTTCTTTTTTTTTTTGTTTGCCCGGCACTGCCATCTGGTCTGCTCGGTTGACCCACCCAATGCATGCGCGCAGATAAGCATGCTATGTGGCATGGGTGAATACATCTTAAGGGATTTTCACCCCTCCTGTTGGCTAAGCAGCCTTCTAGCCTCCACAGCACTGCAGCTAACTTGTGAGATTGAATATAGGGGTATGTACTATAAATGGTTTCCTAGCCTTTGCTGTTCCCTAGGGATTTTCAATCGTATTTCACAAGGATCCTTTTAGCATATTTCTGTCTTATACCTGCCCCCATCAAGGGGATAATTTCTTCAACAAATGTGTTGTAGCTTCATGCGGACTAATTACAAAGGCAAAGAAGGGGGAAAATGAACTGTTACAAAGTATGAATCTCCACATCTATTTATAAGTTTTACTATTCCCAACATTAAATAGCATTTGCTAACTATCGTGTGTTAAGCTACACAGAACAATATTCTGATGACGTAGCACATTAACATTCCAAGGGACTGCACATTATAAGTTTGAGCTGCTCTAGACACCTAGCTATCGTGTGTTAAGCTACACAGAACAATATTCTGATGACGTAGCACATTAACATTCCAAGGGACTGCACATTATAAGTTTGAGCTGCTCTAGACACCAGTGAAATGCAACGAACGGATAAAAGGCACACATGTCAACACTTACCTTGAATGTAATTTACTGCTACGGGTTTGTGTTTGCTGTAAAATTAGGTTTTCCAGTTTGGCTGGACTAGGAATGAAGCCCATGTCACAGCCCTCTTTCATGAGACGGCCCACCCACCAGTCATTGTTGAATTTCTGTATGCACAATGGGAGAACACAATTAACATGGGGCACTCTCACACAGATGGTAATACGAAGGCTACTATCATGTCTTTTGCACCTTCATCAATTCAGATCCCCACTATACATGCAAATCAAACACAGCGTGTTGGAAGTTTCCCAAATGCAAAC
The DNA here is from genome assembly GCF_013339695.2 of Rhipicephalus sanguineus. NCBI lineage: Eukaryota > Metazoa > Arthropoda > Arachnida > Ixodida > Ixodidae > Rhipicephalus > Rhipicephalus sanguineus. The sequence goes on along the minus strand of NC_051178.1, from coordinate 206,589,895 downwards.
TACAGCTGACCACTGTCAATTTGAAGCTTAGTATAGTTGGATACAACTTTAAAAGTCCGAGGCATTTCCTCCTCAAAGGCGGATGCACACACGCCTGCCCCAATGGGTATACGCTCCAGACTGACGTCATGAGCAGAACAGTGTTAACCCTGCCTTTGGAGAACACTGTCGAGTGCATGAGCAGGACTATTTCTTTAGTCGCGGAGTTGATCGGCTGCTGCGCTTTGGTCATCTGGGCGGAGACTCTCCGGACTTCTTAAGTTGTTAAATTGCAGTGTTGGTCAAACTACAAACTAATAAATGCCAATATGAGCAGCCCAGCAAAGCTAAAAGCTCGCAAGAATGCATCTTACAGCTTGCCATAAGAAGTCAACTTTAGAATACATGTACAATCATACAGAAGCAAATATGTAGAGGGAGCACAAATACTACTAACAATTAAAAAAAAAAAGATCGATATGCTTTTGTAGCAGTAAATAAGTGCCCTGTTTTTTGTTTTTTCTTTCAATTTTAGTATGCGCACATTTGCTCTTATTATGTCAAGTGTGCAGAGATTCCATCAGCACCACTTTTGAGAGGGATAAGCAAAAGAACACAAGAAGAATGCTGTAGGTAAGAGCCCCTTGTACAAAATCAAACTTATTAGAATTATAAATTAGGCAAGTCAGTAACGGTCCTGTCAGAAGTGGTGCTGACGAAGATGGACCAATACCAATTCACCCAACTTTCAAGCCTAATAAGTACGTATTAAGAAGGTCATCAGTAAGTTTTTTTAAGACTAAGGTCTCCCTATTAAGTTCATATTATATTCAATAATTATTGCTTTGGGACGTTTAATATTTACTTGTAACCAGGCATAAATGCATGCAGTCAACTTCAACCAATTCGACATTATGTAGATAACATCTTCACTTAATTCAGCCAGAACATCAAAGCCACAAATTTTACAAGTGTTTTGAAAGAAAGATAAAAGAATGATACCTATCATTTAGAATCTTCAATATCTTTATTTATGACTATGCCCAAAATATCAATAATTATTATTATTATTATTAACCTATAATTTGTACACACTCAATATGAAAATGTGAGAATTGAGCACCCATAACTAAAGAGTAACTTGCCACAATAGCAATGCCTGTATCAGAGCTATTGCATTTATTTCATTGCACTGTGAGAGCTCAATGCATGAACATGCTTATGCTGCTTATGACAAGACATAGTTACAAATATGCAATGTCACAACCATGCATTTACCTTGTATTTACACTCTTACGTTCTAACTTCTGAATGAGAAAGCACTGATGAACTTCAGGTTTTTTTTTCTTTACTTCATTGTAAGTAGCAATGCTAATATGAAATCTCGCATACATTTTTTAATCACTTGGCTTTGCATCTAACCTACATCCCCCATGACAGAATTAGCAAAAAGAAAAAGATATTAGTGCATAAAAATCAATTAAGTAACTCTACGGAAAAATATCCATTGTGTTACAACAGAAACCAGGCCAAATTGCTTAGACAAGGTAGACTGATGAAGACACAATCTGATGCTCCTGTGATGCAGCCTCACTTGAGCAAGTGATACCATTATGAAGCTGCTTAAATAATAACTTTTGGAGTTTAACGTCCCAAAACCAAGATATGATTATGAGAGACGCCATAGTAGAGGACTCCGAAAATTTCGACCCCCTGGGGTTCTTTAACGTGCACCTAAATGTAAGTACACGGCCTCACGCATTTTCACCTACATCGAAAATGCGGCCACCGTGGCTGGGATTCGAGTTTGCGACTTTCGGGTCCGCAGTCAAGATGCTTAAGGCAACTCAGACACTCACCTCATACATTAAGCAAGGAAGGAGCTAAAATGATGCTATCAAAAGCTTATTTACACACACGTCATGAATATTCCACAACTGCACCTGGCTTTATTCTTTTACTGCCATGGTTTCGCTTGGTGCAAAACATTATGTTGTGGTTATCACGCAACAATTGATCAGCTCAACAGCAGTTGAAGAAAGATCCTATGTTAATACGGCAAAAATGTTCTTTCTTTTATTGACCTGCATTGGCATTCTCATGGCTGTTGAGTGAAGAATCAACAGTAGGCATGTACCAACTGATACAGAACAAAATTTAGGGCCGAAACTGCATAAAGATGTCAAAAGCTATCAATTGGCCCAGCTTGCAAAAATTGTGAAAACGTAATGTGCAACTGCTGTTCACGGTAACAAGCCTGAAATAAAATGAGAGCTGGGAAAAAGAATACAGCCTCACCTCCAGGATCTGAAGGTAGTCTCTGACTCCAAACGAGATAGCATAGCCATGGACAGGTGAATCATCGTCCAAACTTCCATCATATGCCATGTTAGTTCTCACCGTAAATGCTACCACTTTCTCCTGAAGCAACAGAAATGACAAAAGCAACTGCATCAGTACAACACAATGACAAAAAGAAAAGGCATACAAGCACTGCACAACGCTAGAAAGAGAAAGCATCTAGGAGCCAACGTGCATAATCATCACAACAAGAACACCGATAACAAAATGATGTTTCAAATATGGCACAGGCAGATTGCTCTAACAAATGACAACAGAAACAAAGAGACTGCCCATTTTCCTGGCCTTGCAGAATAACAGCTCAATATTCAGCAAAGCCATTTAGTTCAAGGGGATGCAGTAAGAATTTTGGTTAACTTACACATAAATCTCTTTGTGTAATAAATATTGATTCCATAACCATACTTTCACAAAAAATAAAAGCTCTCAAACATATTATTTTGAGAAATAAAGGACTTCCAAATGGGTTTACTCATACTTTTGCAAAAGAATACAAATATAATTTTTATGATTGTTTGCAGATGTTCAGTGCAAGCAACATCTGTGAAAGGAATTAGAAAGTGTACAAATCAGACTAATTTTTTGAAGAGGCCAACTGATCTTAATTGCTCATACACCACCTGCAATGAAAGTAAGAGCGATGTGTACTGAAATAAACAAATGTGGGAGAGAAGGCAAGACGGGTTCTTGCAATGCAGCAGCCATAGCAGGCCACTGCCCATTTGATCACAGGTATGCCAGGAATTTGGCCTTGAAATGATTTTTCCATTACTCTTGTGCTTCTCCAACTTTTTTATCGCATCAAGTGGACAGGGCAGTGAAGCAACACCGAAACATGGCATCTCCATCATTTTGCATTTACCCACAATGAAATGAGTGAAGCTTAATATGCAAATACACTAAAAGAATGAGCTCGAAGAGCCAGTGCATCGCTACAGCAAAGAATGCAAGTGTGACTCATGCTTCTTCCAATGCAGCTTACAAGGGTAAAAAATTAAGACACATTTAACACACTTGTTGGAACCTAGTATGTTTAAGTGAGCTTTCTTAAATAATTTTACAGAAGCATTATATTCTAGGAGACAAGTTATGTGTGTAATTTTATTCTATTGTCAACTTATATAACTTCTTGCACTTCCTGCGTAATTGTCCCTCCCCCTTCTCAGAGCCCATCTGGCAAGATGGGCTTTGTTATGTAAATTTAATCATGCTTTTCCTCTTCATGCCACCGCTTTGGAGATCCCCTACTACATCTTTTTGGCAAGACACTAACATCAAACCCTAAGAGGACCTGAGCATCTGCCCTGTGACAGCAATATTGGACAACTTTCAGGATCAGCTCGCACTACCAACCAGAAGGTGATGTCGAAATTACTTTGAGAATGCTTTCACATGTGATCGTGCTGACACCATCTTAGGACTCATTACCTCAAGATATCATGGGATTGCCATGTCTCTCTACTTGAGCCTAACTTTCAACTTCTGCAGCTCTGAATTTTCAGTTAAACTTCTGTTCAAAGAGAGGCCCTGCGAACCAAGTTCTTCAATGTTGTGCATGTATACATGCAATGCACACCTACTGGCATTGCGAGTATGGTTAGGGCGCGGTTACCCACCTTGCCCATTCCACATGCATTTGTAAATTCATCTTTAACACACACACATAAATATGACATTAGCTCGCCCTTGTTCAAATGCTGATATAGAAATATGGAAATCAGATGCTTACACATTATAAATTATGTTAATTCTGGTTTCTTTCCTTTCAGAGTAAACGACTACCTCCACATGCTGTATGAACTTGGTCATCGCCACTTCCAATGGGTTGCTTTGCACATGGCATGCTATATTCAACTGCGTACACCATCTAGCATGATGACAATAAATGCATACACCTGTATACTAAACATGAAAAGTGAGGACAGGACAACTCACCCTTGCCGCCCGCAGCTGTGCCAATGCCTTGTTCTCTCTGTCAGCACGTTGCTTTTCGCGAGTTTCGTCGAGCGAGAGGTCGGACGATGGCTGGCTGTAGTTGGAGTCGGCAGATCCCTGAGCAGCCAAGCACAGACCATTAGGTGTATGAAAGAAATGGGCCAGCAGAATCTAAAGTAATGCATGCATAGAGTTCCTTTCTTACAACCAACCCGAAATGCTAAAGCTAGTATTCTGCTCCTTTCCAAGACGCGTATGCCACGAAACAGAGAAAAATATGTGAAAATAAGAAAGAAAAGCTGAATTACAACAGGAGTGATCCACTACTACTTTTAGGGTAAACACACCACATGTATATCTGTGAGGCTTCTCTGATAAAAGCACATCTTGTAATAGGCTGGCTATAGAGTGCCTGAAACTAAATACAATTGGTGTCATAATGGCATAACAACTGCGGTTAAGAAGTTTTGGAATTAAAGACTGATGTACAATTATGTATTATATTTAATGACTAGGTTCACGGGGGAATGCATTTGTTCGGTTATGATGGCATCACTATGAAAAAAAAAATGCTTCACAAGAGTATGCCGGCTCTTAGGTGATTAAGGCAAATGATGACATCACCTGTTTAAGGCATATGTATAGGAGTTCTAAATGATGAGTCACTCACAAATAACAGTGCTTGAGCCAAGCTCGTGTAAGTCAGAGGAACAATAGGACAGCTCAGTGTGCCAATTGTAGACTTGACTGATGAGGAAATACTAGATGCACACCTAAAGGCACACAAGGCACTTGTTCCAGAAGTAGGAACAATGGGCAATGATGCGTAGTTACAAAAACTGCACACAGCTACCAGCAAACAACCTGCAGTCAAGCGAAATAGCGGGCAGAGCGGGAGCAAGCTTCCATCCTGCAGATGCTACCAGTTCTATTGACAAGAGCAAACTACGAAGCTACACTACACTATAGCAACTACACTATGCTACACTACAGAAAATGGTGTTGGTGTGGGGAAAAGGATAGTATAGAGATGCTCAATAACACATGTGCAACAAGGGCTTTATATGCATTCCATATTGACAAATTTGCTTTGGTAAGCTTCACCGCAAAACAGATATGTAATGGAGTGCGATATTTCAGAATGCACAAATATCGGCACACAGAAGCCTCAGGAGAGCACAGGATCCCCAGGGCACCGAATGAGCAGCAATAGGATTAGTCCGGGTTCCAGCTTTCATTCCCCAATTGCTTTTTGTGTATTAAATAATGCCTTTCTATATTTGGAAAACTATGGCTTCCCTTCACTGTCATTTATAGCATATGCTTCACAGCAGTGCGTATCTGCCTTGGACTGAAGCCATCATGAAACACATGACAGGTTATTTTTTATGCAGGCAACTGTCCACATGTTTACTTATTCTGTCTAGACAACTGGCAACTCACTACATTACTAATTGCTACATGTTACTGTTCAGTAGCACTGATAATTGGACGAGTTGGTAGGGGATCATGATTACGAAGCGGCACAACGAAAGGACACATAACACAGACGCTTGTCTTCGTGTCATCTTCTTCATCTCTGCTACGTGTCCTTTCGTTGCGCCACTTCATAATCATGATACATGTTACTGCTACATGTTAAGACATTTGTGCCTTGATGAGACCTCCCCAGAAAACCTGCTGAAATCAAATAAAACTTCTGAAATTATAACATTATGTGCTTGAAGACAATAACGTTTCATTCTTATACATCAGAAGACACGCTTAAATTAAAGTGCTTGTCAGTTGAGTATCACACACGCATTTTGGACAGTTGCGTAAGAAAACTAAATTTGAGTACAGAGCAAACACATCAAGCAGGCATAGTCACAACTCACAGTTCCCCGAGTCAGAGGGCTGAACAACACCTGGGTGCTCAAGAACTTGGAAATATGCTAAGTGGCTTCATATCGCTTATCAAGGGGTTTCATATCATCTGACCATATTACGCAGTGGTAACTCACATATCTTAAGTTATTTTTGAAGTCTAACCCTACTCACTATAGGTGACAAGCGAAAACGTCTTATACAAAAATGAAAAGCACTATAGTAATACCTCCAGAATCTGTGTGGCAAGTGCTAACTTATTTACGCATCTGTAATGTGGAAAATAACAAAGTATGTTACAAAATACGGCTTTACTAGCATTCACGTTTCCTATGCAGTGATGCAATCTGTGGCAAAGTAAATAGGCACACGTTGAGAGCTTGAGAACAAAGTTCATTATTACACACAATACATTTGCTTCCCAGGCATAACTTGCTAATTATGGGGTTTTATGTACCAGAACCACAATATAATTATGAAGCACGCTGTAGTGGGAGGACTCTGGATTATCTTTGAGCACATGGAGGTCTATAGAGGGGCACTGACACCATTTTTTAACAGTGAATTAACTCTGTGGCTCCCATACAAATCTCCTGTATACAG